>NC_136805.1:17991440-18438940 GCF_951216825.1 Electrona antarctica
TGGTGGAGACCTGTGCCCAGAAGGGCACTTTTTCTAGTTACCCATCATTTCTGTCGCGCTCTCACATTATTTATGCCCCATAGCAAACACAGCCACACATACTGTACAAAGAGGCATGCAGTGTGAAAAGTGACTTTTCCCTCATTTGTAACTTTTTCCAATGTAAGAATTATGGAGCCTGATTTATACTTTGTTGTACTACAATGTCATACGATGATATGACTGAGCTTGCAGATCTGCTGTTTTCGACATCGCTCGACAGAGTATAAATTAAGCATTATGAGCTGCCTGACAGCCATCTGGTCAAAGATGTCTCATGTGGCCGCGAGCGTGATCAACGCTGCTGTCGGCATGTAAAATAGCAGCTGAGCTTTATGCCAAACCTGAAAGGAACAAACACAGGAGATGTAATTATGCTCTCTGCTGTGGTTTTAACCAAGCAACTACAGTGTAAATGGGGTGGGATGGGGATATACTGTAACCTCTTTATGGTATAAAAGGATTGCGTACAATATGACGTCAAGGATGATTACGTAAGAATTGATTATTCTTGCGCACACACACACACACACACACACACACACACACACACACACACACACACACACACACACACACACACACACACACACACACACACACACACACACACACACACACACACACACACACACACACACACACACACAGTGGTGGAGGAAGAAAGAAGGCCACTCACAAATTAACTTTTCTCAGTTAATTAGTAACATATTGTTTTGCCTGAACCAGATCGATTTTCCTGGTAGTCACATCAGTAAACACACAAAGGCAGCAAGGCTACACCTATAAATAACAGTTTTTCATCACCTTTTTAGTTTTCATTTAGCACAGATATAATGATATGCTCCTCACCCCAGCTGCAAAAGGGATTTTATAATTCCACAGGGGATCCCAAAAATATGATAATATTGAAATAATTACAGCGCTCAAACAGCTCTGGGTGATACTGTAATAGGATTTGATTGTTACATAATGTTTATGAAAACATGAATACGTTTCTTGTTTCTGTGACGCACACACGCACAGTCGCGCGCACACACACACACACACACACACACACACACACACACACACACACACACACACACACACACACACACACACACACACACACACACACACACATGCAAAGAGAACAAATCTACGTGCGCTTTATTATTTCACTTTGATGTTCAAAAGCACAGAGAGCCTTGAGATATAGGTAGAATAATCTCAACAAACAAACTTCCATTATAGCCAGAAAGCAATCAAACGCCTCTCATTGGTGATATAAACTTTAGATCACTAATAGTCCGGGAGCCAGGCCCAGACCTCATAATGTTCTCTGTTACCTTTTTTTCACTATTATTTCCTGTTAGCATATACCTTGGGCCATCACAAAATGATAGGGAACACCCCCAACACGGCCCCGTTTGGTTTCAGGGGCCCCAAAACCCATTTTATGGTACAAATACAAAATTATGCAAATCCATATATTGAGGTACTGCAACTACAAAAATAGACATAAACATTAAAAAGTATCGTGACACATAGGGGTAAGTAGCTAAATAGATTTCTGGGGCCTCTGTTTTAAAATACCACCCACATCATCACCAGAAACATAAAAATAAATACTGTCCGCATGACAAATATCCATCAAATGTGATTATTTTCTAGCACGTTATGGTGAACCTCACTGCCTCACTTGTAGATACAAACCTGTCCATCTTCATAAGCCTTGATTTGAGCCCAAGATGACCTTTCTATTTTGAAAATTACTCTTTTTGTGGCCATAATTCTGCACTAGCTCTGGTCCATAGCGTTCTTCTCCTATGGTACTTTCAACTTCCTGCGCACGTATGAAAGACCTGTCGACTGCTGCAAAAATAAAAAGAACACTTTCGCTACTCACCAATATAAAGACGATTTTGTGGGAGTCTAGGGCCTGTTTTCCCTAGTGGACATCTGAGGCCCCCACCACACGTCTAAAATAAACCTTTGGCTCTGTAGAGGGCGCAGTGGAGTAACTGAAACAGTGCGAGAGTGCAGAGCCTAGAATGTATAACAATAGGTTCACACCTTCTGCTACTACTGCTATCTGAAGCTAGAAACATGAATAGTGCATACTACAGCAGGAACACTAATGCTTTTCGGCTGAAGATTATTCACAAGAGCATATTTCAGCTCTGCTGACCTCACATGCCTTCACTGGTGCTGACGGCAAACTGAGAAATTAGAGCAACCCACAAATTCCGTCACCTCTTGACCATGGGATGCATCTGACCTAATAAAAATGGTAAACTATAGAGCCTCTATGATTTGAAGGTGACGTCATCCCCAAAGCCCTCATTGATGTATTGTCTCATATACACGTATGATTGATGATGATGATGAAGATGAGGAAGAAGATGAATATGATGATTAAACCCAAAGTAGTTGACATGATAATGGTGGTGAATTTGAGGTGTAAAATTTGGTGTGAGCTCATGAGGATGGGCATAGATGGGGGGAGATCGGCCTGGGCCGTGGCTCAGCGGTCCAGGCACCTTGGCCGGTAGTCCAAGTCTGGCAGTGTGCCACTCCGGCCTTTACTGCATGTCAACCCCCATCTCTCTCCCCCATTTCCTGTCAGCCTTCTGTCTGTCCCTCCTAAAAAAATATATACAATAAAGGTGAAAGCCACAAAAAAACATTAAAAAAAAATAGATGGGGGGAGATCATTTTCCGTTGTAGTGCCCACACTGTGGAATGAACTTCCACCTCATGTTAGAGCTTCTCAAACCTTGCCCATGTTTAAATCACATCTGAAAACTCACTTTTACTCCCTGGCGTTCGAACATGCTGATTTTGTCTTTATGTTGCCCTGTTTTTTGTATTGTTGTTTTTCGCCCATTGCTATTTTAGTATTTCTTTGTGTACAGCACTTAATTTGTTTCAACTCTGTTGTGTTAAATTTGCTTCCTGGATTGGATTGGACAGTTGTGTATGTATGCGTGAGGCAGTGATATTCACCATAAAGTGCTGGGCAATTTGTCAAGTGGCCAGTATTTTTTGTGTTTCTGTTTTAAAATAGAATGGTAGCAAGCCCCAGCAATGTATTTAGCTACTTACCCTTATGTGTCAGTATACTCCATGCCACATTTTAAACTTGTATGTCTATTTATAGTAGTTGCAGTAGGCCTACCTTAATATTTGAATTTACAGTACATAATTTCGGCAGAGACATGTACCATAAAATGGGTTTTGGGGCCACTGAAACCATACGGGGCCGAGTTGGGGGTGTTCCCTATCATTGGATGGCCCATGGTACAGTATATGCTAACAGGAAATAATATAGCACTCCCAATTTCCAGTTAACCGGCGTCCCTATAGGTGGAAAAGAAAACCTAATGTCACAACTTTGAATGTCGCTGTGCGACACCGTCATGCATGTGATTAACACATTAATTAAGGGCAGTATTATGCGTGTCTTAAGTACCAGGTCTTATTACTTAACTTAAGACCTGGAGGAGTGATCAATGCCATTTGGCTATTCTGAGTGGCCAAACAGCATTGACCACGCCTCCAGGTCTTAAGTTAAGTAATAAGACCTGGTACTTAAGACACACATAATACTGCCCTAGTGCGTTAGTTTCCAATCGTGAAACTAACTTCACTGTGGGAGTTATTCACTAACCTTCAAAAAAATCACCTGGTCGTTAATGTAGGTCCGTTTCATGAAAGTCTGCCTTAAAATAGTCTCATCGCTTGTCATAGTGTCCAAAAATATTCCACCGCCGCCATCCAAAACAATTAAGGAAGAAGAACAAAGCGACACGGAGGCTGCAGCCATGATCCCCCACAGGCAATGCATTGGGACTAGTTTACCATGATCCCCCATAGACAATGCATTGGGTCTAGTTTACCAAGAAGCCCTGAGTCACGCGATCCAAACGCGTGACGTGTTCGAGGAAAACCTTGTATGTCTTAACAGTTATCAAAAACGGCAGATAAAACGAATAACACAAAAGTCATGAAAGTCGGGTTCGGCAGTCAAACTGTAATATAAAATATAGGCTTCAGTGGTTAATAGTGATGATTCAGCAGCAACGCATGGCCTTCCCAGCATGAGGTGTGGTGGTTGGGATATAGTGATGATGCAGCAGCAACGGATAGGGCCTTCGCAGCGGGAGGTGATGTATAGGTAGGTTGTGATGTGTTCCTGGTGATGAAGAGAGGGCAGAGGAGGAAGTAAGAGGAGAGGAGAGAGGGAGAGAAAATGGCAGAGAAACGGAGTGAAAGCAAAAGAACGAGGAGTGTGGTGCGGCTGATGTCTCAGTAGCCTCGGAAACCCAGACGTTTTTATTTCCAAGGAGAAGAAAAAAAGTCTGCGGCCGAGTCCACTTCAATTCGGCATACAGTAGCGCAAATGTCTATCACTCTGCTGATTTCTGATCGTCTGCAACTTTGTTAAATTGACGCACACACGTACAGTACACACACACACACACTCCTCTCTCTCTGTCGCTCTAATTAATTAGTCTCATGTCGCGCAGCTGCGTCTAGATTCTCCCGGCGGATCCTGTGTGGAGCTGCCTATGCCATAGAAAGCATAGGTGGACCCCAGTCTAATGTCTCAGTGGAACAGAGGATGCCATCCGGGCCCCGGCTCTCAGGTATAACGTTACAACGTATAGCCTGCTGTAGGCATCACTAAGGATGGAGAGGGCTATACAAAGAGCAGTGCTGAGCGGCTGTGCGTTCACGTCCGCGGTCCAGCGGGGACCCCCAGACGCTCAGCAAATGAGCCCTTATAGAGCGTCGCAGTCCTGCCCCCTTTCATGACGACGACAGGCCCAGGAATTTGATTCCCCATGCATTTTTTCCCATAGACATTTCAAAAAGTATGTATTTAAAGATCTGTAAGCCTCGAACAAAGCCAACTCGGATCGTGACAAAATAGTCATGACAACAAACACAATATATTGGGAGAAAAACAACAAAAAAAAGTGTTGTAACCTGCCAACAAATGACAAACAAACAAAAAAAGGAACGAGAGGGAGAGCAGGAACGGAGAGAAACGGTGTGTGTGTGTGTGTGTGTGTGTGTGTGTGTGTGTGTGTGTGTGTGTGTGTGTGTGCGTGTGCGTGTGACTGAAAGTCTGTCTGTCTGTCTGTTTGTGTGTCAGTGTGACTGCACATGATAAATGCCTCATCTCTGCGCTGCCAATGAGCAGAGGAGAGACAAGATGGATGCTCCCCCGCGTTCCCGTGCTTTATTTCTTCCCCGGGTTGAGGTCATATTTTGGCTATCGATCAGCTGCTGCTGCTGCCACCTCGTCCCTTACAGGAATGTGCTGGAACGCAGGCCTAACCCTCAGCTGGGGGAACAACGGAATGGGATTCAATTTCCTGGTGGCTGTGTGTGTGCGTGTGCGTGTGTGTGTGTGTGTGTGTGTGTGTGTGTGTGTGTGTGTGTGTGTGCGTGTGCGGGGGCCATCTCCCCTCTGGTCAATATGTTTTATCCCTGCTTCTTTGTCAGACTGACTTAAATCCATGCATTTGCTTTTGTTAAATGTCTTCATACTGTATAGTATCATGTACATTGATAATATTACGATTTAACAATTCAATTAAACGGTGTAGCCTACTGTATGTTAACCACATGAATTTCATGTATAGTGAATGCAGTGCATTGTGAGCTTGTATTATCAACTTTCCCTCACAAATATGCTTCATGTCCCGTATTAATTAATTAATGTGTTGTCACCATTTGTCTCAGCACCCACCACCAATTCGGAGAAAAAAACCCTCCATAAGTCACCCCGTTTATAGCCTACTAGTACCCACAGAGAAGCACTCATTTTGGGATAGCTGCCTCAGTGGACCGCTGTAACCAGCCTGGAGCAGAGTTTTCTGAAAAAGCTATGTTTCTATGTCAGTCGTTCTTCGATTTTTCAAAAATAGCAGACCTACAAGCTCGTAGCGCGCCACTCGGTGGCGCGCTATGAGCTTGTAGATCTGCTATTTTTCAATAGCTAAAGCATAACATAATGCTAACACCAAAAGGGGTTCCCGCCCAGAATGGGTTAAGACACACCCCTCGCAACTAGCAACCGACGCTAGCTCTGTTCCACTATGAATATTGCAAAAACGGTCTGCTCAATTATTAAGAAAACACAACGTGTGATCCCGGTCATGGTCGTTAACAAAGTTATGTATTTACTCCCTTAGTAGAGTGTTTAATATGGTCATTCCCACAGCCACTTTTCAATGTATTCCTATGGGGGTTCGACAAAAGATTCCCGTGATGACACGCCATTTTGACTCGTCATTTTCCGAGGTGAATGGGCGGTGCTTCGGGAGTTGTAATAATAATAATAATAAGTTGTAACCTTCTTCTGACAGCTCCAAAAGTAGACAAAGTGAGACTATAGTTGTATTGACAAATGTTTTCACAATTATTACACAATGAAATTGGGAGAAAGTAGTGCCAAAAATGTTACTTACAGTACACTAGTGCTTAAGAAAATGAGAGGGAGAAAGAGAAAGTAGGGATTTAGCTGTGCAAGTATATTATTCAACACAATGTAGTTATATCATCTCATCTCTCCTTAGATGTAATTCTCGCATGGCGATAAAGCCTGCGCTTTGCAATTTCCCCAGGTTGTCCGCAAGCGGGTGGTAGCCCATACATTATTTCCATGGGGCTGTATATATATAGGGAATTGGCCTGTGCTATTTCCAGAGCATAAAAAAAAAAAAGAAAGAAATTAAAGCAATGGAAATCCGGTCAGTACATTGGATTTGTCTTCAGAAAATGCAGGCAGAAATCACATCACACCTGGCTAGATTGTGAAACAAACCACCCTGTTGTCAGATGTAGGAAAGATAAGATACAGTATGGTATTTTAATTTTATTTTCACTTTGCACAGCATAGCTCATTTGCATTGAGCATAGCTGGAGCAAATCTTCTTGAAACGCAGATACATTTTCCTTATTATAAATGGTACACAGCATGTACTGTACTGTACTGTACTGTACTGTACTGTACTGTACTGTACTGTACTGTACTGTACTGTACTGTACTGTACTGTACTGTACTGTACTGTACTGTACTGTTGTTGGCTATAGAAGGAAATGTTTCAGACATGACAGGTTGTTGGTAGACATCGGTCTAAACACATTTCACACACTTCAGTCCACCTCTGTGTTCAGACTGCAGGCAAATCCAATTTCTCAAATCTGATCTTTAGGAATGACCATGAGAAGGTCTACAAGCTCACAGTGTGACATGATGTGAGCTTGTAGATCGGCTACTTTGGGTAAGCGACGTGCAATGTAAAAGTAAAAGTATAAACCCTGATCTTTGAGCAGTATGAATGCGCGTATGTATGCATATGCACGTGCATGCCATGTATGTATATGGATTTCACTCCTTTGTATAGTTTTTTTTACTTTGTTTTGTTTTGTTTTATGTGAAGCCCTTTGGGACATGATTTGTGATATTGGGCTTGACGTGTGTGCGTACATTTCACTTACTGTACTTACTATTATTGCTTTCTAGTTTGCATGCTTGTCTGTGTGAGAGTTTTTGCCATGCTGTCCTACAGTATGTGTGGCTCAGCCTTTTTACCTTTTTTATTACCCCCCTCCCTCTGTGTTGAAACACAAGGAGAATATAAGCGAGAAGGAGGAGATGGGGGGAGAGAGAGAGAGCGAGAGAGAGAAAGAGAGAGAGAGTGAGTTGATGAAAATAGCTCAGAAGGCAACATCTGACTCACGGGGCATCGCTGCTGTTAGCAAGCAGGCAACCATTCCACTGTGTATCGATCAAAGCGCCTTATGTTGCGTAATGCCTCTGCCATGCCTTAATGTGAATCAAACATTAGCCTATAGCTAACACACACACAGGCATGATGCCCGTGTGTGTGTGTTACTATACTGTTACTATACTTGTGAGGGCCAAAATGTCTCCACTAATTTGAGGATCATTTTCCTGGTCCGGTGTGTGGTCCTCCCAAAGAGTAAAAAAAATAAAAATAAAAAAGGGCTTGGGGGAGTTGGGGTTGGAGTTATGCCCGATTTATACTTAGTTTGCGTGGCAGTGTCGCACACCAGAAAATAGCCGATCCACAAGCTCACTGCATGTGAGTGCGTGCGTGCGCATGCGTGTTGAGTGACTTTCACTTGCAGGTCGCCGATGGCGGCCACATAAACAGAACGTAGTAGTGATATCATACAGGTTGCTGTTTATCATCCATGACAGCATGTGCCCAGAGACATGGAGGGAGGGCAGAGGTTCACAGAGAGATCAAAGTGGCTTCACCTTGCAGGACAGTGGGCTGAAAAAACCTGTGAGGTGCTATACTATGTCATGCCTTTGCTTTATGTGGTCAAGGACAGTGGGCGGCTGTGTCCGCTACAGTTTGTGGTTATTAAAATAAAAGACGCTGTGGAACTGTACTGTGTAACATAGAAATGAGTATGAATCAAACTCAGGCTTTGGGCCATTTTCAGAATGTCTCTGTGGCTGTGTCTGTGTATCTGTGTATCTGTGTATCTGTGTATCTGTGTATCTGTGCGTGCGTGCGTGCGTGCGTGCGTGCGTGCGTGCGTGCGTGCGTGCGTGCGTTACGCCAATATTTGTTCTTGCACATGGCGCTGGTCACAGAGGGTTCAACATCCAATGATTATGCAAATATAGGAAATTCAGGAACTCACAGTTTTGAATTGTCCATTCTTTATTGATTCAATAATTCCAGACGAATGTTTGTTTACGAGTACGTACGACAATGCCAAGTAAAATAGAATATTAAAGTCAAATGTATAGAGAACAACATTATGACTCCTATCCTTGTTTAGAACACTAGACCAGTGTACTGTATGTTTGAGGAAAGAAGATAAAAAGGCAGTTGGTTGTCTTTGACCTTGAGATAACAATCTTCTTTACCCGTGTCCCACACTAACCTCTTGCATCTTAATATTTTATATCGTCTGTGTCTGCAGGCTGGCTGCGTGCCCTTGAGGGGCCGCTGCTTTGTTTGTGTTTGTTGCATCTAGGGAATAGCATTCACTTTGCATCATGTCTGTAGTTGTAGTGGCATTAATTTGTTATCTTAAAGTTGGAGAGCCACAGGCCTGCATGTAATATCCTAAATGATGACATAATATGGACATTGGAGTCTGCTCGTCTGTCAGTGTCTGACATAATATGGACATTGGAGTCAGTCAGTCTGTCTGTCTGTGTCTCTCTCTCTCTCTCTCTCTCTCTCTCTCCTCTCTCCTCTCTCCTCTCTCCTCTCTCCTCTCTCCTCTCTCTCTCTCTCTCTCTCTCTCTCTCTAAAAAGCGGAATGTCTAGACTCCAACAGCTCATTACAAATACTGGATTTGACTTCTAGTAAAAACAGCTTGACAATGATTAGTTGCAAAAATAGCCTTTTACATTCTCCTGACTAATTATCACATTTGATGGTTATTGAGGTGCAGTCTTATCGGGCGGGGCGCAACTTTTTGGAACTACGCAGTTCAATATTAAGTCAATGATGTCATGGGAGGTGCATGTTCCTGATAGGTCAATCCAGTCTGTTCCTCTGAGCCTGTCTGCCAGAGATACAAAGGGAAAGCAACAATGCACAGGCAAGACATTCCGCGCACATTCTAATCACATCGGGTGGTCTAGACTCTAGACTCTAGAGGAGTAATGTTGAAGACAAATGAAAAACAAAAAAGTACCAAAATCTTGGCACTCTGTCTTTAACACAAATGAACACCAGAGGCATTCAACAAAAAAAGGGAGTACTATCTTTTTTTTTTCTTGTATCCTGACTACACGCCTACTCTGCCAGACACCAGTCATCATTAATACCTCAGTCCTTTGTCAAATTGTTATTTTTATAGCACAATGAAACCAATTTGCCTTCACACTAAAAAAAAGCAAATGAATCACCTCTCTGTCTCTCCTCTCTCCTTCCCTCCCTCTCTCTCTCTCCAGGTTGAGGCTCTGAGTGATGGAGTCTCTGTTCGGTGGAGGGGAGCTGGGGCTTCTGGGAGGGGGCGGGGAGCCGGGGGGTCTGAAGGAGGATGGCTGTGGCAGCATGGCGTGGCGCTCGTCTCCCCTGCCCCCCGCCGACGACATCTACTCCGCCTCCCACTTTGCCCTCATCAGCGCCTACCAGGACATCAAGACCCGGCTGGTCAGCCTGGAGAGAGAGAACAGCGGCATCAAGAGGAAGCTCAAGCTCTACGAGATCAAGGTATAGAAGGAAGGATGCCTTTGTTTTTTTCTGCACAGAGAAATCATTTCACTGGAGTGGAGAGAGGGAGGGGGGAGAACATGACCCAGATTATGAGCTGGGTCATGATGTAACAAAAGTCAGTCAATGCCCTGTGTGGTATCTGGTAAGCATATAGCTGCCTCCACGCAACACATTGTGAGCTTGTAGATCGGCAATCTTTAGCACAGAGATGTGGTGCAGAGGGGAAACGAGGCGGGGGGCCTACTAGAGACCCCTGGGGGACTCCGGCCAATGAAGTATAGTATATATGGTTTAAGTGGTTATGGAAGGTTCGGGTCACTCATGGTCAGTGTTGGAATAGCACGTTTCCAACTCGGATCACAGATACAGTAGCCCATACAGTAGATTGTTTTTGCTCTGATTCCTACACTGTATGCAATCGAGGGCAGGAATTTCACAGTTAAGTGGCCTTGGCTGCTGTGCCCCCTCAGTTCACCCTTATGCCCCTCAAAAGTCATATGCCCGGTGGCCACAGTGGCCTTGGCTGCTGTGCCCCCTCAGTTCACCCTTATGCCCCTCAAAAGGCATATGCCCGGTGGCCACAGTGGCCTTGGCTGCTGTGCCCCCTCAGTTCACCCGTATGCCCCTCAAAAGTCATATGCCTGGTGGCCACAGTGGCCTTGGGAGGCATACGTTAGTCCGGCATACCAAAAGTCTGGCAGACGTGGCCGGTTAAGACTCACCCGTGGCTTCCGTGTGCGGTTAGGATTGGGGTAAGGTGTCGGACTATTGCGTGTCGGACTGTTAGTACATCGTACCAAAGATATGCACCCGCCTTGATCCACACTGTTGCTGATTTAATTTTGTGCTTATTCATATTTGGTCCACATAACCAGTTCGATTTCAATATTGATATGAATCTCTGGAACACCAGGAGATTTATGACGATCTACGTTGACATAAATCTAGGACCAGCCAAACAGGAGAATTAATCAAACTCATCCTGCTATGCCAATTAATGCTGCACAGCTTTGATTTAATTAACTTATGTAGACCATTACAGACCTCCTGCTCACAAAGTCTCATTGTTCCCCTCCCAAGAAGCAGTGGCAAAATGGTGCTCAGCTGACGGTACCAAAAAGATGTCAAACATTCATCCATATAGGTCCAAGGAACCCATACAAACATCCACTGTAATTCCCCCTGACTCCGCATCCCCATCTTAACACAATCCTGCCCAGCCCTCTAGGCGGGATCCAGACCAGGCTAATAGAGAGTGGGGGTCTGACGTACACAGCTGGCCAGGCAGATGAACTCCCCATCCCTGCCCCACATGACAGCAAGGGACACTAATGTCACCCGCGGGAGCGCTGCGGGTGGGACGGGGGACTGACAGAGAGAGTGTTGCACATTGCAATTTCACTGCAACTGCAAGGACAATAACGGAATGGAACTGCCTTGAAGAGGCGGTGGGGAGTGAGGTGCAGTGAAAATGGATAAAGGTGGCGGTTCAATCGCCAGATTAATTTAAAGTGGGAAGATAAGAGAATAAGGGCGGAAGAATGAGGACAAGAGCAGGGTTAACAGTTCCCTGTGTGTGTGTATGTTGGGCTCCACACACACAGCTGTTAGCTGTGACCCCAGGCCTCCACCCCGTTGACGCGCTTAGCGAAGGGTAGTTTGTTCAGGAGCGACAGACTCCCACTGAGGCAGAGGTGATTCAGAGAAAGCAGGTGCTGAATTTGCGTTTTTCGGATATACACTGTACGATCTTGCGGCACCTGTGTTAATGTACCTCTCTATTTTTTACCCCCACACACAATTAGCCCACTGTATGTCCTTGTGAGAATGATCATTTCTAGCGGTTGAAAGCAGTACAGACAGAGGCATGGTAAAGTTGAACCAAACGGTGTATTCATTCAGACATCAACAGATACAACCAATTCTATCGCGGGGGGCATAAATTAGTATACGACATACAGGGCCTGGAGCAAACTTTTATATAGCTCTCTACTCCCCCTAGTGGACATAATAACTGCATTGTGAAATGCGCACATCACGCAAACCCCACCAAAGAAGTGCCCTTGAGCAAGGCATTGAACCACTACCATGAAATGTTCTATGAGCAGGGCCTGGCTGGAAACAAGTTCTTGAGCTTAGCCCAGATACCCTGGGTAAATATAGTAACTTTGCTTTGCTTTGCTTTGGACAGAATGACTGGCATCTAACGGTACCAATAATCTGACAAGATACGTGACCAAAAAACAACCGTGGCTGCCGGTAAAGACGTATACATGGGCGATTAAGAGTCACCCGTTGCTTCCGCGTGCGGTTAGGGTTTGGGGTTCTGGTAGGGTGTCGGACTATTGCGTGTCGGACCAAGTATACAGTGTACACAACACACAGCTCAAGCAGACAACTGCCCGCCTTTTATACACAGCTGAAGGCTAATGAGCATGGACTGCTCCATTTACATGGGTGTATTCAAATCTAAAACATTATAAATATATATACATTCAACACACATAACTACTAGAAAATTCTTAAAAACTACAACAATACTGATTCTGTATCCTTTTTCCACACTATACTACAACATAGTCATACAGATTATCAATAACAAAAGCACATCACAGCCCCCCCTCTGAAATTCTGACTATAGTCCAGCCCAGTCCACTGAAACAGCAGGTAATGTTAAGCATTCAATCACTATAACCATCACACTTCACATACAATTGCACTTCTCTATAGCACTCCAAACATTACACACATAATATTTCACACAATTATAGTTCCAGTGTGCTGTGCAAAAATATAAAGTGTCAATCAGGTTATAATGTGCAAAAATGGGTAACGGTCCGGAGGACCTCTCTGTTACAGTCCTCCACAAAAAAAAACTATCTCGATGTTTATGATAATTCTTATTGCCATGGCAATAATTAACAATTTAAATCATGTATGCTTAGTTTTACAGGAGTGCCTGCAGGATCTATTACTATGTCCCCTTCTTATTTCCATCTACACGAAATATCTTTCCCAAAAATAGTCTACAACGTGTCGCAACACAACACGTTGTGAGCCTGTACATTAGATCAGCTATGTTTTGCTAAAAAAAAGTTCTGAAGTGGTTAACTGATGAAAATATTTTGTCAATGTCATTCGACCCTATAGTCTCTCTGCCTTTTTCCCAAGATGGCTGGGAAGAGAGGACACGCTTTGAAAAGCTGAATGCAATACTTTGGGGGCGACGGGCTGAAATAGGGATGTTCAGCAGTGTGAAGATTGCTGATCCCCCCCTGGGGCTCTGCCTCTCACACACTAACATGCACTGTTAACTCTGTCTGAGTAGAAAGAGGTGTCTCTCCAAATGGAAAAGGTTTGTTTGGTCCTCAGAAGCAGTTGTGACGATGAGCGCTATATGAAAAGGGCTCCCCCTGCAGTGAAGTAAAGTTACATAAGCAATAAGCATTGTTGCTTCTTCCTTATCAGGGGATATTATGACTAATCTACGGTTCAGCACCATTACTCTGTAATTGTCTAATAATTAGGAAATGTAATTAAGGAAAAGGTTAATCACATTAAAGGAAGTCTAAGGTGCTTTGGCGGCTAATGCACCTAGCTACCACATAATTAGAATAATTGTGATTATTCACGGAATCATATCAGCAGAATCATATCAGCGTAATCTTCTCTGCATCACCATAAGTGTCTTATCATGGTGTGGCACATTCCGTAAGCATAACTGCATGAATGTGTGTGTGCGTGCGTGCATGTGTGCGTACGTGCGTGCGTCACGGTGCGTGCGTGCATGCATGCATGCATGCATAGAAATGGACTAGCCTGATTATCAGACTGAAGGGAGAGGCACATCATCTAGCAAAAACACTAAAACAGATTGACCACAATGACCAGTATGCAAATACTACTACTTGACCAAGGTCTGGAAATTGCAGTTGTTCAATTGCTAAGCCCAAACTCTAAATTGTCTTGTGTTATTGTCGTCAACATTAGTATAGTAATTCTTTGTACGTACAATTATTTGTGCAGTCATGCCACCTCCTTGCTAACTGCGTTGTCCTCTTGTTCTTTCTGCAGTTTCCCATGATCAGTGAGTTTGGTGAGGAGACCAACTCCTATTGCTCCTTTGAGAGCAAGGAAACAGCACTGCTGCAGTCCGAGAACGGAAACCTACAGCAGAGAGTCAGCGCCCTGACCCACGAGGTGAGGGGAGAGCAATACACCCACAATGGACTTTTACATTTTTTTTTAAATTTTATTCACTGGACCACTGTCACATGTCTTAGGAATGGGTGGACCAAAGGAGAAGTTCCCAACTTCATTTCTCTTTTTTTAGGAATATTTTAAAAAAAAAATCACACCCGTGTGAACTGAGTGGTGTAAGGTCTTATATAGACTGATCAGCTGTGGTCTGACGTAATGTCTGACGTAATGAAATCACACCCGTGTGAACTGGGTGACCATAGCAACCGTGCTCATTTTTTGATCACAGACAGACAGACACGTAAACTAACAAAGCCAGTTGTAGGAGTGGTTTACACCACTCAAAAATAATATGCATGTTTTTCACCGATTTTGCCCCCCCATGAAATCTAGTGGTTCAACCACTCCAACGAACAGCAATGTCTGTGACGTTAACCTATGTTTGTGACTCATGTGTGACTCATGTACCAGTAGGGGCGCTGTTGTGCCAGAAACAGAGAGAGAGAAATAGTGCTACACTGTTGCCTGCTAATGAGAGAGAGAGGGGGGGGGGGGGAAGTTGCACCACTCAGTTCACACGGGTGTGATTTTTTAGTATTTTTGTGAAAAGTCATGATGAAATATTAAAGAAGAGTACCTCAAGTTGCCATGTATTGCTGTACTGCAATATATTTTGATGAGGAATATTTTTTATGGAATATTTTATATTGGGTAAAATATACCCATGTTTAGTGATGGTGTAACAAAAAATATGTTTAGTGTTCTAGGGTTAATCTAAGACAAAGGGCAAAAATAACCCATCTACAAGCAGTGATGGACAAAGTAAAAGTACAGTATTACTTGATATGAGGCAAAGTATACTTTATATAGTGTACATAGGCATGTCCTGCATGGTCAAATATTAAATACTTCATTAAGAGTTGAATTTGCTCAGTCCAATTAAAGTCTGAAAACTGGAATATTTGCTTTGAAAAAGCAAACAGTATTCAAAATAAAAAAAAGATATAATAATAATATCAATGCTTCGCTGTAATGTACTGTACAAAGCCTCTAAAAACACTTGCGCACAGAAATGTAATCAAATCGACAAAAAGGACAGCCATTGTCGATTTAATTTACTGGGACTGGGATTTGTTGATTGTTTTAGTCTGCATCAATTCCACTGTCTGACTAATGCTCTGTGTGTGTGTGTGTGTGTGTGTGTGTGTGTGTGTGTGTGTGTGAGCGAGCGTTCGATTGTGTGTGAGTCATCCCTATATGTTCCCTCAGCTTAGTCAGACAGTGGAACAGCTGTAGTGCAGATTCCTCCGAAAATATAACAGACAGTAAAACAATGAAATTACCTTAAAATCCCACTTACAGATTTTTTTATTTTATTTTATTAATTCATAAGCAAGCAAAGCCTTCGAACAACAAACTACAGTATTATTTATTTATTTATTTATTTGTGCGTTTATGAAGTGAAAAGAAATGAACTTCTTAACACGTTTTGGGAATGACTGTAATGTCCATCTCAAAATGAGGTGAAACAGGTGAGAATTCTTTGGCCAATTACATTTTAAGAAACGTTAAATAAGTCTATGGTGTCACAACGCTTTGGGCTAACAGAAAATATATTGAAGTATAGAACCAATAACCAATGTAATCTTGCTCATGTTAATCGGTTAACCGAGAAGCAGGAGTTTTTGGACTCTTTTGGATTTCTTTTGACATTTCTTATACAGTATATCAACGAAGCGACAGGAACATTTGAATATACAGTAGGCTAGTGTTCTACGTTGTTGTACAATGGTGGCGTACAAAAATTGCTAAAACTGCCTATATCTACAAGCTCACAACCCATCAGGAGTTTCATCATTTTAGGGACAAGGCCGTTGTCTGAGGGCACAAAGGCCAAATTTGGACCAAATGGGAAGTATATAGGGTTTAAGAGGGGGCCCTAATTTGAGTGTCTTAAGTACCAGGTCTTATGTCTTAACTTAAGACCTGGAGGTGTGGCCAATGCTGTTTGGCCACTCAAAATAGCTAAACAGCATTGGCCACGCCTCCAAGTCTTAAGTTAAGTAATAAGACCTATTACTTATGACACACAAAATACAGCCCTTCTAAGTGTTATGATATAAGACATGTCAGAAGGGAGAGAATTGTGAGTGGTGGGGAGAGTGTGTGACAGGAGACAGATGGGGGGGGGAAGAGAAGAGAGGGCAGACGAGTAAGCGAGAGGGTAAGAGAGCAGAGAGGTGACTGAAAACCTCCTCTGTCAACAGAACAAATTAACGCTGACTTGAACGCGGTGGACACCCACTTAAAAGAAAGCCTCACACTAATTAAGAGCATGAGAGTTGCAGTCCAAGCGAATTCTCCACAGATCGTGCCGTTCCGAGTCCAGGAACGGCTGCTGTGACATGGGATTTTCACACTTTTCTATTTTGGTTCGGACGGCATAAGTGGGAGTGGAACTGCCCAAAGTCTTGCTGAGTGTGTCCACCCGACAGTTTTGTTGCAAAAGTTTCAACAGTCAACCTGTCAACTGGATGTAGTCAGGGACAACATATCTCGTGTTGACACAACAGATTTGTGGCCATACACGTCGTGTCAAATGTATTGTGTTGAAATGTAGTTATAAAAGGTTTGCTCCAAACTAGATATATTAAAAAGAAAGGATATTTGACAGCTTTAAGATTTGAAAAAGTAGTCAGAGTTTCTTGTTTACTCAAGGGTATGGGTATAGGATATAAGAAAACGCTGCGGGAATAGAGAATAGAATGGCAGTGCCCGTAATGCATCTCGACAAGTCATTCCTCTCGCTCCTAACTCGTATTTGTGCAGTGGAGAGAGGGACAGAGTGGCGGAACAGGCATGGGGTGATGAGCAACTGTGAATAGCTTGAATATTTTCTAGAAGGGGTGACAATAGGAACAGAGAGATGGATGGACAAAGAAAATGGAATGAGACACAGGCTGAGTGGGAGGGAGGAGGACATGTTTTTTATAAGAGCCACACAACACGTCATGTCCTCCAACACACAAGGTCGCAGCACTCACTGCCGGCCATTCAGTGATGGAATGTGTCACATTGGCTGAATGAGCCTGCTCAGTGGGCGACACATCACCCCCGTCCTTTTCTGGCTAAAATGGTATATGACTTGCAGGTGACTAGGTACAGTAGGAGAGGCAAATCGCGAAGACGGGGGCAGAATTATTGCCGGAAGCAGGAGTGATGTCCAAGTCATACCCTGTTGTACAATGGCGTCACAGACGGAATCTATAGGCTCACAATGCAATGGGACATGTTGTGGGCTTATACTGTATCCCAGCAAGCACGGTCAGGACCTGGACGAATTAGTGACGTCTCTACTGGGGCCAAATCAAGTCAAACCAAGACAGTCAGATCTGGCCCCGATTTCAACCAACATAAATTCCGCCTACTAAGACGGACGTCCCTGGATGAGAGAGTCCGATCGAGGCCAGATCAACTTAACACTCATTCAGTGCCACCTGGTGGACACCAGTTTTGGCCCTCGTTGCCACCGAAGCCCATTATAAATAAAAGAAAGAAAATGTAATGATATTGTGCATGTCATGTGCATGTCATCACCTGCACACCAGATTAGAGCAATTTTCTAAATATGGATTAAAAACAAAAGGCGTCCAAAGGCGCCAATGGCACCCTGGGACATAAAGGGGAGGCGTCCAAAGGCGTCCTGTGGCACTGAGACAGTTAAGTCATAACTAGTCAGATCTGGCCCAGAATAATAAGTATTTCAACTGGTGAAGACGACCTGGAAATTACATAAAGATCATCCCCATATGGGCTGTGATCTGGCCTAGTCCTGAACGTCCTGAATGTCACCGGAGGACGTCATCATAACGTCATCATGATGTCATTTGGCTTGCTATACCATTCAGTTTGAATGGTAAATAATGGCGCTCGCGCGACTGAACAGCGACTTGGCGACAGATATGCTGTGTTGCTTTGTAGCGTATAGCTGCCAGTGTGAACGCAGCATTAGTCAGGCTTTAGCAGCAAAATAATATGCGGCGAGGCTTTGAAATGCCAGCATGTCTGCCCCCTGTGTCTGAATACCTCGACAACAAAGCCTCTTCCCGGATCCATTGCTTTCATTTTTAGGGATGCAGGATCGCATCTCCACAGTACAGTGGCATGGCAAAGAAAACACCTCCTCCACACGCACGTATGCGCACGCACGCACGCACACACTCACCCGCACCCGCACACGCATGCTTGTAGATCTATTTTTCAATGGCTAAACTTGCTAAAGTATGACATAATGCTTAAAACACCAAAAGGAGTTCCCGCCCAGAAAGGGTTAACCAAATTATACTGATTGAAATAACACCTATAAAAGTCTATGTGGTTGCACCACTCAAAACACATATGGCTTCGTAGCCTGGAACCCAGACGAATGGTCCCAACTCGTCAATATAATACGGCCTGAGATTGAAAACATGAACAGGTCAGTCATCAAATCAGCTTTCATTAAAATACTGTTGCTGTGGGGTCTCTTTGTATCAAATGTGTTCATGAACTGTGGCTCCGGTGGCCAATCTGGCTCCACTGCTCTTGGTCAAGACACTTCTGACATCCCCAGGCAGATCATGTCTTGGGTGTTACCATAGCCACGCTGTAGGCATGTAACGATATATCGTATATCGATATATATCGATATTATATCCCGACGATATGTATCGATTTATTAAAAATTAATATCGATTTTCAAAAATAAAAACTTTATTTTAAATTTTTTAGGGGGGCTAGTGTGTGATATGAAATGTGAGCTGTAATCATATTCCATCATATTCACGTGCTTTTGGAGAGAAATGAGACAGACTCCATGCAGTCACTTTCAGTAGTAGGCCTGCAGAGGGGAGCTGAGATAACCTGTATATACAGGTGATGGTCGTTATTGATGCTCATTAATACATCAAGGAAGGCAATTATGTTTCTGCACTGTCAAATAGGTCTATATCAATCCTAAAATGCCATCAAAGAAAAGAAGAAATGTTAACTCGAGCTAGGTTTAAACATGAAAGCATGTTTACAGTTGTTGCGCAGAAATTAAGTAATTTGCAATGTACTTTTTTGCAATGTAGTTAAATAAGAAATGTGAAAATAGCTTGGGGGGAAGATAAATCATTAGAAAAAAAGATTTTTCGGTCATTTGTCTGGAAAATAATTGTGTTGAAAATATCGTGAAAAATCGTATCGTGAACCTCATATCGTGATACGTATCGTATCGTGAGTTTAGTGTATCGCTACATGCCTACCACGCTGTATACGCCGCGCTTCTCAAGCACCCACTGTTGACATACAGCTCTTTGTGCTTGTTCCGTGTTTACCTCCTGCTATGCCACAGTTTTGTTTTACTTTGCCGTATGTCACTCGTTATTTCAAGATAAAAACAAGACTTGTATAAAGTATATACAGCCTTTCTCTCTCCTCCTGCCACTATATTACACGTCCTGTTCTGTTGCCTGAAGTGACCCTATTCTTCGAGATAATCTCATTCTCTCTCAATTGTCCTCCTCCCCTCCTTTGACAGTCTATTCATTTCACAATCGATTTAGACGTTGATGACAGTGGCTTTCTCGTGCACAAAAGCCAGTTTAGTCATCTCAAGGCTTCTAGACTTTTGTTTTGAGCTCTTTTTTTTGCTGGCATATTGTTTTGCAGCTGGTGTTGAACGCATGCTCTCTGTCTGGGGAAGATGCTTGTCAAAATGTCAGTCAGTCACCCACTGCAATAGACGTGCAGACGCCATGAGTGCTCCTGTGTCTTATTTGGGTGGTCGATTCCAGTGGTTTTCAAACTTGTGCCGTCGCACACCAATGGGCATGTCAAAATCACACTATATTTTCTTTCATACATGAAAAATAATAAAGTAACAATAATAATAATAAAATACAAAGAAATAACAATTTTCACCTATATAATTGCATGCCCAAGGAGGTATTTGGTTATGGTACTACACACAAAGTAGGGTACACTACACATAAAAGAAAATAAATAGTAATACTTTGTAGTTCCCAAGGTACACCTGGACAGTACCATTGTACCTCAGCACACCATTTGGGAACACCCGGTCTATTTCAAGTCAAGAGGCCATTATGTAAAAAGGCTTTTGCTTATGTACTGTGGTTATTATCCTCTTCATCTGGATGTGGAGACTGGAGGCGTTCTGTACTGAGTGTGTCGTCGCTATTTTGGTGTCCTAAATGTGTCGGGTTATACAACCAACGTGTGTTCTTTTGTACAAGTGGAACAAATTGTAGCCCTCACCTGTCCTTATGTCTACAGTACGTCCGTCTGTAACTTTCTCTCTCTCTCTCTCTCTCTCTCTCAGCTCAAGAAGAGAAAGGAGAGGGAGGAGCAGCTGGAGGATGTCATCCAGGCATATGAAAAGATCCACATGGAGAAAAGCAACCTGCAGAGAGACCTGGACAAGATGGTCAGTGACTCAACGTCGACTCCACCAGTAGTGTAGTAGGGTTTTTTTTTTAATTGGGGGAGCGCCATTTTAATGACGTCACATGCACGCACATGCATGCTCGTGCACGCACATTCATGTTTGTTTTTTTTATAAATAAATTATTGATAGGCATATACAGGTACAGGTGAATGGTCTATAAAATGAGCAGGTCTTGCGTGTTTTAGTGAAATTACGGCAAAGATTGAAGTGCGCCTACTAGTGAGCGGTATATTAACCACTTAAACCTCTATAGCCTACTCCCTACTTAGTCAATCTGACCCGAGTTGAAACTGTACCCTTAGAATAGGGATGTTCAAGTGGTTAAAAGCTGAGGTCTGCGACGACAACCTCACGAAGAAAAAGAAAATCCATTTTGGAGAAGCGCATTTCTGCTCGACTTTTGTGCAACGACTGGCTAGATTTCAAAAAGCCACTCTGCTGTGAGACGTGCTTAATGCATTGTACCGCCTAGTAATGACATGAGTGTGGACCTATGATCGATGAGCTCTCTGGAGGTCAGTTTGTCAAGGACTGACGTTAAACTATATCCGTTAAAATGTACCAAAAATCTGTTTATCTGTTTTGTCTTATTCACACCGTTGTGGTGGAGTTTAGCACCATGAAGTAGGAGCAAAAAAGGACAATGTGTGTGAATATGGCCAAGAGATCATTCTGTGAGAGCTTCATGTAGCAGGTGTCTGTCTCACACTGAAATGAAACCCTTCGATATAAGGTGGGAGGCTGGGAGCCCACCCAAATTGAACACTGGGTTCCAAGTGAACAGATTGTCTGCCTGGCCTATCCTATTTTGGGCAATGTTACAGTTTTCAAGAAATAGCAAAAATAAAGATCTAATTTGGACTTAACGATTTAATGTATTAGGCCTGTAGATCATTTGTATCATGATGATGTATATAAAGTAGACACTTAAGTGGTTTAATGCCAGGGAATAGCTAAAGAGGAAGAGATTGCCACTTGCCAAGCATTGACACGGTTTCAATGTCACCTGAAGCTCTCTCAGTGGTTTCAATTTAAATGGCTCCATCCAGTTACTCGACTTTTGCCCTGATGTCTTGTACTGCACTTGCTAATGCTTCCCTACTCAAAATCAATCCCTCTAATGAGCGTGTGTGTGTGTGTGTGTGTGTGTGCGTGCGTGCGTGCGTGCGTGCGTGCCTGCGTGCGTGCGTGCGTGCGTGCGTGCGTGCGTGCGTGCGTGCGTGCGTGCGTGCGTGCGTGGTTTCAGACCAGCCTGGTGGAGAAACATGTGGAGCGTATTGTGGGCCTTGAATCAGCTCTCAGGCAGAGAGACAGCTCCCTGCAGAAACTCAACTCCCAGCTCCACAGCAAAGACATGCAATACCTCCAACTCCATGCAAGCAATGACACACACAGTGAGTGCTTATCTTATGAGGTTTGACACAGAACCTTCCTTCCATTACCTGGAACTTTCCAGAACTGTGATTTGTTTTTACGTTTCCATTTTAACCACAACCAGGGATGTATTTTATAAAATATCTGATCTATAAAAAATATATATATCTGCTACACTGTGAGCTTGTTGATTAGCTATTTTCCCGATTTCAGAAAACATTTGAAATAAAAGTAGTAAAGTACATGTTCTGAACAGGGCATAAATTATGAAACAGCAGCAACAGAGGAAACCAGGAGACACTAGAACATTAGTTAGTTGCTGCGAGAGTGAGGTCTAGCCAACACCAACTCGGGATTCCTGGATCGCTGCCCTCCACAATTTCCTATCCAACATTAGGTTCTTGAGCTCCGCAGCACGTCTACATAGGTGGTACGCTTCTTTCCCCTCCTGGCTTTGCCCTGGGTTGGCTCCCATAGGGTCAATTTACTTGCTTCAAGTTCTGGGTGCCTGACACAGTGCCAGCCTCATCCTTCTCTCTCTGACTTTGTCCATGACCGGTGGTAGGTCCCCATAGAGGCCCATGTATTGACACCTAGGCCCCTTTTCCACCAGTTGGTTCCCAATGGGAACCGGTTCAGTTCTTTTTGGTTTTTAGTCCATAGAGCCAGAGTTCCAAAATTGGAATGTTAATTATGAATTGAGTGTGCAAAACCATACCTATATTAGATTGTTATCACCATGAAACTTCCAAAGTTGAGTACTTACACGAACACAATGATTTATTGTATTACAAATTTTACATTTTTAAATATGCAAATGAGTCATTATGTATATTTAAATCATCAGGGTTGCTCCATATATGGAGATCTAAGGGTTTGAGGTTTGAGGTCAGATGTAGAGTTGCTGGCCGGCTCATATATACAGATCTAGGTGATGATCCAGTCTTCTCCATGTATGGCTATTAAGGGGTCAGTGTCGTGATCTTCATATATGGAGACGGCCATATATGGAGCATGTCACGAGGCGTGACGGACTGACGACCATAAATGGAGTGTGATGCACGAGGCGTGACGGACTCACGGCCATATATGGAGGCGTGACAGACGGACTGACTGACAGGTTTTGCAGGTTAACAGTAATCTGCGACCGTACAGTAGGTCGCAATCAAGTACTGCAGTAGTATAGTTCACCACTGCCATACACAGATGTGTAGCTGACAGAAGCATTTCTGTGTGACGGTGACATCAGTCCTTGGGCTGATGCCTGCTACTTGTCTGCTGCAAGGGAATACAGACACACAAGATTGTGAATGATCGACTCTTTAGTGCAGATAAAGGTATTTTCCGACCAAAGAGACCAAACCGCCAATTCAGAAAAGCTTCACTTGTGTCGTTCTTGTGAGAAGGATATCAGGGTCCGTCTTGGCTACCTCATCCTCTAGTGAGAAGGAAACTTTGAGAAACTTGTTATTTTAAAGGACTTGTTTTGCCTGTTCTTACTGTTTAGAGAAGGTTTATATTTTCTTGCTGCTGTAGTTATTGAGGTTAACTAGAGTTTGTACTGCAAACATGCATACGCAATTACGCATAGCATACACACATGCATGCATGCATGCACCCACGCAAGCACTGAAGCGTGTTTGAAGTTTCCACTTTGCCCAATACTGGTGGAGATTGTTAAATATGTCTTGCTAGTAACAGCAGTGTCTCTCAGCTGTTAAGTAAACAGAACATTCATTTTCAGGTCGAGATACAAATTTCACCAAATCTGCAGAAACAACTCAAGTGAAATTGAAAGTGATGAAACAAAAGACTTTGTGTTTGGAATTGGAACACTGATGAACTCGAAAGTAAACGCCACATGCCCCAACATTTTATTTACCCGACAGTGTCAACCCCCTTACCCCTGTGTCGGATCGGTGGTTAGACTGGCATATTCGCCGATACCGATATGACCCGATATGACAAATAAGGGCCGATACCGACAGTATCGGGACATTATACTGGTGACCCTCCTGAAAATGAATTTTCTGTTTACTAAAGAGCTTGAGAGATGTGGAGACCCCCGGCCGTTACTGAACAGAATTATTATGAGAATATAGAGCTTTAACAAAAAACATTGAGTTTGAACCAAAACATATCACTTACAGCAGCTTTAAATCATAGAGAATGATATATTAGGGCATATGTCATATGGAAATTTGCACTGTATTGACCGGACCACTATAGTTTATTCATGTGTCCCTCAGGCCCCTTTTCCACCGGTTGGTTCCCAATGGGAACCGGTTCAGTTCTTTTTGGTTTTTAGTCCATGAGGCCAGAGCTCCAAAATTGAAACGTTAATTATGAATTGAGTGGGCAAAACCATACCTATATTAGATTGTTATCACCATTAAACTTCCCCAATTGAGTACTTACACAAAGACAATGATTTATTGTATTACAAATTTTACATTTTAAAATATGCAAATGAGGCATTATGTAGGAAAATATGCAAAAGGGTTATCATGTATTAATTTACTTTTATTGATCCTATAAACAATTTAATATAGGGTATAGTTTGCCCACCAATTTTGGAGCTCTGGCTCATGGACTAAAAACCAAAAAGAACTGAACCGGTTCCCATTGGGAACCAACCAGTGGAAAAGGTTCTCAAGAGCTTCACAAAGGCCCATTTCTGTCAAACAGGTGACTGTACTTACTGTAGATGGAGCTCTTATTTAAAACTATTTCATAAACCAGGGCTAAAGTATAGATTTGACAAGTTTGGTTGAGTCAATGCTTTATTTCTATGCTTTTATGTACTCTATCCATGACTGTCTGCACTTTCGCCTATGCTAATGCTAGTCTGAAAAGTGAAAACTAATCTACTACTGTAAGTAGTCTACTAAACGGCATTGAAACCACCCTAATCATCGCACCCAATTAGCAGATTCATAGTTGTAAGACTGAACATAAGAACATACTGTAATTACAGTAATGAAATGCAATTACATCACTCGTTAACATCTTTCAGCGGTTCACCGCTGTGTTTGGGATCCTTGTTATTTCCTGCTGTAAAATAACTGTGCTCTTGAGTCAGTGTTCTTGAGTAGACGCTGACTTCTGACTCCTAAAATACCGTAGGTGGCTGATGGAATAAAAAGAAAAAACATGCCACAGTCACCTGGACTGTTGCTGACTCATACTGTAGCTTTATGGAGATGGAAAGAGAGAGGAGGCATGATGTTGGCACACTTTAATAGAAATATTATTGCGTGGGTTTCTTTGTGCCCCAAAAATGATGGTGAAGAATGAGAGCACATGGGCCATAGATGTATGTTGTTGATAAATGTGTCTGTGCATGGCTGTGTACAAGTGTGTGATTGCTTGCCTGCGTTGTGTGTGAGTGCATGTGTGTGCACGCGCTTGCGTGTGCGTGTGCGTGCGCGTGCATGCGTGCTAGCCTAATAGCCTAATGCTAAAGTGCTAAAACCTAATAGTTTTAGTCTAAGGTCTCTCGCTCCATAGTGGGTAGAACGGCACCCGCTGCACACCTCCGTAGAGTTCCGAACATGTTTAAGCCAAAGGGGGGCGCTGTTTCGCAGTTGAAACGAGGAAATGCAGTAAAGATTCCGAGACAGAATAGATTAAAACACTTCTTTATTGAAAACTGCAGACCTACAGATTTCAAACGCTTTGCGCAAAGAAATAGAACAGTTGGGTAAGCACTATACTAAGCAGGGTAAGCACCTTATATTTTGCATTTGAACATGTTCGGAACTTTACGGAGGGAGCGGGTGCCGTTCTACCCACCAGAGAACATAGACTGTCAGATGTCAGAATCGATAAAATACATCTACAAGAGTCTAAATCTTAGGCTACGTGCGTGTGTGTGTATTGTACGTATGAAGAGGCAGAAGGATAAAAGATTCCTGCCAATCTGTTGGCTCAAGGACAGAGCTGAACCTCATAATGGGCCCACGGCCCACGCAGACCCAAGCATCCAGATACAGTAGAATGTAACTCTTTGTCCTTGCATGTCAGGGCCACAAGTCATTCCAGTTCTTTCACACTCAACTGCTGCATCATAACAGTTGTGAGCCTGTGATATAATAGGGTGAAAGTGCCTGAACTGATGTTGATGCTAATGTAATCAGCGTGTTAACTCATCAGCTTGATTGAATAGTTTGTTAGATATAAATGTATAAACAGCAACAGAGTACAGTCAAACACTTGGTTCCATTGATGTCAGCTGGCATGAGTCAGTCTGTCTGTCAGTCGAGTTTGTCAGTCCAAAAATGTACAAAACGAGAGCTCGTCACTGCTTATCAGACAGGTGGTAATATCCATTTATTTTTTCATATTAGATAAACCCTTTTAGAATCAGAATTACAACTTATTTTGATAGTTTGCTTTATAGTCTCATCTGCTACTGTATATATAGAGTCTGGAACTACACCTCCCAAAAACCGAGAAAGGAAGCGCTGTTATCTACTCGTCATTTCCGTTCACAAAAATATATTTAAAAATATCTTCATACTGTAAATTTTTTAATTCCCATTTATGATAAGCAGCAAGCTATTCAGTATTTTAGCTGTGACGTGAGCGCGAGCACGTGAGATACTTCCGCGTCCTACTTTTGTCTCGCTTTTGTGTCCCCATAGAGTTATACTGTGACGCTCCGTCGGACTAAATCTGAGACGAAAACAACCGCGAAAGTCTCATTTTACCGCTTTCCTCGCAACAACAAAGCTGCGCTGCTCTCCCAAATCTGGCTGTGACAGGCCGTCTGCCCCACACGGAATACTATCGCCATTTTATTTCATTGTGTCAACTAAATCCTCATTAATGCAAACTAGATTCAACATACTCAATCCTGCAAACATTCTAAATATGCCCCCGAAATATTTTACTGAGCAAATGGACTGTTACCACCTTCAATAATAATGATAATAATAGTTTTTATTATCTCCACATCATATTTTTTTTTGTCATGGAAACTTGTACAAAACATTAATAATTCTACTCGAGTTGGAAGCATTAAGACCCATTTTAACCCTCAATGGCTTCCTTTCTGAAAAATAACGTCATTGTAAAAAGATTCACGCGTTTAGATATTCTATTTACAATGAGATACGGACGGGAGCTGGTGCCACTTGGACCCGGACGTAACGTAGCACTACAAAATGACGTCGGACTTAAATACCGAATATACTGTACTGTATCGTCTAATTTGATTTACAGCAAGACAAATGTACGCGGCTGCAAAGACGAAACGGAAGCGTGGAGGATGCTTTACCACTGTTTGTTTTTCAGAGCTTCCTTTGCACAGACTGTATGACGGAAGCTTCCTCTGCACAGACTGTATGACGGAAGCTTCCTCTGCACAGACTGACGGAAGCTTCCTCTGCATAGACTGTTATGACGGAAGCTTCCTTTGCACAGACTGTTATGACGGAAGCTTCCTCTGCACAGACTGTTATGACGGAAGCTTCCTTTGCACAGACTGTATGACGGAAGCTTCCTCTGCATAGACTGTTATGACGGAAGCTTCCTTTGCATAGACTGTTATGACGGAAGCTTCCTCTGCATAGACTGTTATGACGGAAGCTTCCTCTGCATAGACTGTTATGACGGAAGCTTCCTTTGCACAGACTGTTATGACGGAAGCTTCCTCTGCATAGACTGTTATGACGGAAGCTTCCTCTGCATAGACTGTTATGACGGAAGCTTCCTCTGCATAGACTGTTATGACGGAAGCTTCCTTTGCACAGACTGTTATGACGGAAGCTTCCTTTGCACAGACTGTATGACGGAAGCTTCCTCTGCACAGACTGTATGACGGAAGCTTCCTCTGCACAGACTGTTATGACGGAAGCTTCCTTTGCACAGACTGTATGACGGAAGCTTCCTCTGCATAGACTGTTATGACGGAAGCTTCCTCTGCACAGACTGTATGACGGAAGCTTCCTCTGCATAGACTGTTATGACGGAAGCTTCCTTTGCATAG
The DNA here is from genome assembly GCF_951216825.1 of Electrona antarctica. Classification (NCBI taxonomy): domain Eukaryota; kingdom Metazoa; phylum Chordata; class Actinopteri; order Myctophiformes; family Myctophidae; genus Electrona; species Electrona antarctica. The sequence continues at coordinate 18,019,754 of NC_136805.1, forward strand.
ACTGTTATGACGGAAGCTTCCTCTGCATAGACTGTTATGACGGAAGCTTCCTCTGCATAGACTGTTATGACGGAAGCTTCCTTTGCACAGACTGTTATGACGGAAGCTTCCTCTGCATAGACTGTTATGACGGAAGCTTCCTCTGCATAGACTGTTATGACGGAAGCTTCCTCTGCATAGACTGTTATGACGGAAGCTTCCTTTGCACAGACTGTTATGACGGAAGCTTCCTTTGCACAGTCTGTATGACGGAAGCTTCCTCTGCACAGACTGTATGACGGAAGCTTCCTCTGCACAGACTGTATGACGGAAGCTTCCTTTGCATAGACTGTATGACGGAAGCTTCCTTTGCATAGACTGTATGACGGAAGCTTCCTCTGCTCAGACTGTATGACGGAAGCTTCCTCTGCTCAGACTGTATGACAGAAGCTTCCTTTGCATAGACTGTATGACGGAAGCATTGGAAGATTGTGGGAGGCAACAGTCTGACTCGAGCCAGCTCCAAGACTGAAATGAAGTATCATCAAACACTCGTTGAAAGATAACTGTTTTTGCTGCACTGATGAACATAATTTAGTTTTACATTACAGATTGGAATGTTCATTCATTGTGAAGTGAAATTAAATTCTGTGTGTGCGTGTGCGTGTGCGTGTGCGTGTGCGCGTGTGTGCGTGCGTGCGCGTGTGCGCGTGCGTGCGTGCGTGCGTGCGTGCGTGCGTGCGTGTGTGCCCCTGGTTTGCTGTGTGTGCGAAAAAAATTATTACTTGATTAGTTCTTAACTGTTGCAATGCAAGTTCTCTCCTGTGTTATTAGTATGAAGTATTATTTCTGTGAAGTATTAGTCAAAGCATCTCTCTCTCTGTCTCTGTCTCTGTCTCTGTCTCTGTCTCTGTCTCTGTCTCTGTCTCTGTCTCTGTCTCTGTCTCTGTCTCTGTCTCTGTCTCTGTCTCTGTCTCTCTCTCTGTCTCTGTCTCTGTCTCTCTCTCTCTCCCAGTGCTGGACTGTCCTGCCATGAGCTTGCAGAGCTCCCGTAGTTTGGACACGCTGTCCGACCTGAAGTTGCAGCGGCTGGAGGCGGAGCTAGAGGGGACGCGGCGCGAGGTGCAGGGGGCGTGTCAGCGGGAGGAGGAGGTGAAGGCGGAGTGTGAGAGACTGAAGGAAGAGATGAGACAGCTGCAGAACAGCCACAGAGAGAGGGTCAGACACACACACACACACACACACACACACACACACACACACACACACACACACACACACACACACACACACACACACAGTAGCAGTAGTGTAAAGTAATTAAGTAGGCCTACATGTTTATGTATATATACACTTTTGAGGTATTTTAAATTTACTGGAGTATTTCCAATTTTCCTGTATTTTAACTTCTGCTCCAAATATTGTACTTTTACTCCGCTACAATTATTTGAAAACTTTAGTTACTATATACAGTTACTTTGGAGATTTTGATTTTGATTAGAAAACTTACATTAAACCACTTCAGCCCTATATACATTTTGGCCATTTGAAAATAGCCGATCAACAAGACGTAGATCGGCTATTTTCAAACAATTTTTTTTACACATTTCAACACATTCAAATTAGCCATTGTGCCGTTGGGGCCGCGGCCCAGGGGCCCTTCAGGGAAACTGGACTGCGCGGTACTGGGTTTGAGGCCCTGAAAAGGGCTCCCGTGGACCTTCATTGGCCGTTCGTTGACTGTGTTAAATTTAGGTAAAAAATATAATTAAAAAAGAAACGGAAAAACCCAAATATTTTGCGTGCCCGCGTGCTATGGGAGTCCACCAATACTACTGGGCACTCATGGGGGTTAATCCGTCCCTGGCCCTCGCTGTCACTTTTTTCCCGGTAGCCTCGTATAGCACCTGCATGCTAATCTAATTTCACGCTCTACCTCGGCAGGAAATGACTTCGTCGTGTGAGCAGTGCGATGTGGAGTGGATAAAGAAGGTGGGAGACGAGCAGTAAGTGACCACAACCCATCAATGGTGGAGAGAAAGAAGGCGGGAGCAAAGGAGGGACAACGGAATGGATGGATGGAGGGAGAGAGAGAGAAGAGAGAGAGAGAGAGAGAGAGAGAGAGAGAGAGAGAGAGAGAGAGAGAGAGAGAGAGAGAGAGAGAGAATGCCAAAAGCAAGGCAGAAAGGATATGAGGTTGGAAGGAGGAGAGGATGGAAGTTGATGAGGGGAGGCAACATGAAGGAGATGAGAGACAGAGAAAGGGAGTGAGTGCTTCAGTTTAATACAAGTACAAACCTCGCATGTAAGTTCAAATAGAGCTACAGGCGGCGCAAGGCCTGGCGTGATGCTTTATTAGCTTGAAGATCACCGTTCTGCAGCTCAGCAGGCATTCCGTTCGACAGAGTATGAATTGAGCTTAATTAAGTGTTAGGAGACTTGCTGCCATATCTCACCGGCTTCACCTCCACGTGACATTTCAGTGTCCCTGGCAGAATCCTCATTAATGTTTTAAGAGTTCAGCAAGAACAAAGGTAACATCATTTACATAACACATATATAGCACACATGCGGTTCTATAGCGCCACGGGGGATGATGTATTTTTATGAGCCATCCCAGAAGTTTATGTTTATTAAAAAGGATCCCCATTAGAGACACATGAATGAGTCTCTAGTCTACCTGGGGTCCGACATACCGCTGCCATGGGTCCCCAGTTGGATATTCCCAGCTGAGTTTTATGATATTCACACATTTTTCGCAAAACAAAATAACTAACCAACCTCAACAATACACAGTGAAAGCATTCATTTGTATTTATTTCAAAACTTTAGTTACTCGTTACTTTGATTATTATTACAAAACATGCATTAAACACTTCAGCACTATATAGATTTCGGCTATTTTCAAAATATTTGTATACATCTGAAAACTTGAAATGGGACATTCTGCATATATAGTGAGTACCTTTCTACTTTTGGTACTTCAAGTACATTTCGATGCCAATACTTTTGTACTTTTACTCAACAGTACATTTTGAATTCCGGACTTTTACTTAACGTAACAGAGAATAGTTTCACATTGCAGTATTGATACTTTTACTTAAGTAAAACAATTGAGTACTTTTTTCCACCACTGGATAAGAAGGAGAATAATGGAGAAAGGTGAGTGCAAGCAGGTTAATGTCCCAACAGGAGCTCTCTGCTGACCTCCTGGGGCCTCATTAGAACCCAGACGATGAGCATGATCCCACCACGGGCTAAATGGGTTCAGATTTAGCACTAATGAAACCACAGCCTTGAGAAGTGCTGAGACCGTTTTTGTATAAGGAGCCGCATTTTTTATATATAACATTTCCCTTCTACTCCTCCTCTATTCCTTCTAAATGCATCCATATAAAGCACATGCAGAATGATGTCAAATGGATGTCAATGGATTATTTAAATTGAAAAGGATAAGAGGTGATCTGAGCAGTAGGGGGCAGTGTGATCACAGTGGAAGTGCCACTTAGTTCTCCCTGGCAATCACTCATCTACTATGTCATTATTTTAAATGATCTTTAAAACTCTGGCAAACTGGCTTGATGTGACCGTTCATTCATTCATTCATCCCCTGCCCATTAATTTCTTCCATTCCCATACTGCAGGGGTTCTCAAAGTTTTTGGCCGGGGACCCCCGGAAATGCTTTGGCAATGTCTCGGGACCCCCGCCCCGCCCCCTCCCTACCCCCAATATAAATTGACTGCTACAATAACCTTAACCCATTTTGGGCGGGAACCCCTTTTGGTGTTTTAAGCATTATGTTATAATTTAGCTATTGAAAAATAGCAGATCTACAAGCTCATAGCGCGCCACCGAGTGGCGCGCTACGAGCTTGTAGGTCTGCTATTTTTGAAAAATAATTATTTTTTAATTATTATTTTTTTGAAAATAATTTGGGGACCCCCCAAACTAATTTGGCGACCCCCCGAGGGGTCGCGACCCACGGGTTGAGAACCGCTGCCATACTGTATGCCACCCCTAAACGATTTGAGGTTCCCTTAGAACCTATAGTATAGTAGTTAGTTAATCTCTCAAATTACCCCAGGGTGCTCATCGGGTAAATGGTAAATGGTGCATTTATATAGCGCCTTTATCCAAGGCGCTTTACATAGATTGTGGATTACATTCACCCAGTCTCACACACATTCATACACCGATGGCGGCAGAAACCATGCAAGGCAGCAACCAGCACATCAGGAGCAATTAGGGGTTCAGTGTCTTGCCCAAGGACACTTCGACACTAACTCTGGGGGAGCCCGGGTTCGAACTGGCAACCTTGCGGTTACCATCCAGCCACTCTACCCCCTGAGCCACTGCCGCCCCGCCGGGTAAACAAGATCAACCCACTGTACTGTACTGTACTAAGAGGGAAAGCTGCCCTACACACTGCGAACGAACCCCCACAATGGTTTCAGTGGAGAGCAAAGTGAAAGTAAACAGTGAGGCAGAGGCGGGCTGGGGATGGCTAAGGACTGTTGAGCACAGCAGTGGAGGAGGCCTACCACTATACTGCACTTTCCAATCCACAGTTACCTCTTTACCTCTAAAATTACTCAACAACACCCCCGCTTCGATAGCCTTGGAGGGGAAAGGAAAATTACTCAACAACACCCCCGCTTCGATAGCCTTGGAGGGGAAAGGAACTGGTTGGAATAACGTGTTCCTTCCACGCGCTATGTCCGTCCGGGGAAACTCCCCCCTGTCAGGTGAAAAGAAGCGGCCTGCTCACTCCTCATGCATTGAAGGAAGCATGAGCTCAAATAAGTGAAAATAGCCTGCTTTTTTATTTTACTTTTATAGAATGTGTTGGCGGGCGTGTGGGAGAGCAGTGTAACACGGGCAAGTAGCCATCCATTTTTAGGATGCAGGATACAAGATTTGTACTAAATGGGAATTTAATTTCAGTGTTGGAAAAGGCTTTTGTTCATTGTGAAGTTGTCAGACACAACCTGTTTTAAGAATATACATATTTTCACAAGGTTGTCCATACAAATATCTTTTACCTTACTATAGCCAATTATAATTGACTTTCATTCCCAGTATCGTACAAATGCTTTGATCATTTTTAGGCACTTTTCAGGTCATTACTACACCCTTGTTTGTGCATGTATGGAAAGCAGTCGCAGTAGGACCTGACATGCAACAGACTTTAGTCTGTTATACAGTATCTCACCACTGGTCTCATTAAACACCTGTAGTGTCCCATGAACAGTGCTTAAAAGGGAGAATCACCCATTTTCAACAGTCAACTACATAAAAAGTAGTTATCATGAAAAATGCGTAAGCTAAGAACGTAACAGTGGAATATCTATATAATGAAACTATACATATATAATATGCTATACATATATACTATAAAGTGCTGTGACTACATACGTACAATGAAATTCTAGTGCTGTCTACATAACATGCTATAAGTCTGTATCAAATGCTATCGAAGTCTACAAAAGTGTTATCTAAGGGGGTAGTGTAAGTGCTACGGGCCTGATGGAGTCTGAAAAGGTGGGTTTTCAGACTACGGTGGAAGATTGGGAGTGAGGCTGCAGTTCTGGTTGTAATGGGAAGTGCATTCCATAGTTTTGGAGCCAGAAGGGAGAAGAGTTTGGGACGTGTGGAGCATTGTCCCGGCGTTTTTAGTGAGGGTACTTCCAGTTTCCCTGAGCTGGCTGATCTGAGCTAGCTGATCTGAGCTGGCTGATCAGCTTCCCTGTTTAGCCGAGAAAAGCAGTTTTTGGAATTTGGGGCAAGATGTGTTATTCTCAGGCCGCCCGCAGTTTACAATGGGACCAGCATAAACAGTGCGACTTGAATTGAAATAGAACGCTTTTTAGAGCATTTTCAGCCAATTCAGTTGTAGTATGGGTGGTTCTCCCCTTTAAGGAGAATAGCAGTAGTAGTATAGTAAATTTATGGACAAGGTGTGAAATCTCCTAGCGCTATATCTGCCGGCTGGTTAACACCCGTTTAATACCTGGCAGGCCCATATTGTACACTGTGCAGGACCAGTGGTATCACAATGTAGAATAGAGGTCTTTTTAATGTACTTTACACAACTGCAACTGCATTTACGGTATTTGCTGCAGTCCTCAGTTCTCTGTAATGTCACAGATTGGTAGAAAAATCACACCCGTGTGAACTGAGTGGTGCAAAATGCAAATCCCCCCCCCCCACTCTCTCTCTCTCTCTCTCATTAGCAGGCAACAGTGCAGCACTATCTCTCTGTCTCTGTTTCTGTTTCGAGTCACACATGAGTCACACACAAACATACATAGTCACAAACATAGGTGAACAACACGGACATTAGTACAGTACTTGTGCTAATGCAGACATAATTGTGTATGTGTGTGTATATATATATATATATATATATATATATATATATATATATATATATATAGGCACCGGGTGAAAAATGGGTTACAAAATCATGGGATAAAAAAACAATATATGTATATATGATTTCATAAAATAGAAAAGAGTAAGTAAAGAATATTCTATGCATGCTGGTGTAAGGGTGCTTAGTGACACAGCCAGTAAACTGGCCATAAAAAACCTTGAAAGAAAAAGTATACTGGTGTGATGGCAACTTCCCAGCTGACCCCAGCTTGGCCTGTGTGTGCCAACTGCCAATTCTTGCCAAACAAAGAACCAGATGTATTGAACACTATCTGCTAGAGCAGCTTGGTTTATGGATTGCACAAGTGGCCGCGGCCCTCTAATGTCTGATCAGAGGTCAGATCCAGCCCACGCACCGTTCACTTCTTCTCCCACACACGTTGTCCTGACGCATCGATTTCCTGGCACCAAACTGCCGTCAAATCCCCCACCCCACACACACACACACACACACACACACACACACACACACACACACACACACACACACACACACTTTACAATCTGCACAGATACATTCACTTTCACATTTTCCTTCTAAGAATGCTGTATTTGTAAAACTTTTTTTCTGTGACAAAGTACTCTCACGCCGGCTCAGACTCCGTGAGGTTCCCTGAGTTCGAGGTGTTGCTATTTGACCTGCGTCGCAGAGAGTGCGGCTGTCAAAACCCCCCAAGGCCAGGTGACTTAGGTGTGAAAAGGAAAGAATCACATGCATCTATCAAAGTTGTCAGTTTAGATTCTAAACTGACAAATATAAATCTGTGTTGTTGAGAGAGGAGAATGCCTTCTCGAATACACAGAGCTTAAAATATAGACAGCGAAAGGATGGGAGTTTTGGACTGCGACCAAAAATGTTCGATATAGACAGACAAATAATACAGCGTATGGATGGCTTTGGCAGTGAATGTACAGTAAGTGATTTAGTCCGAGTGCTGCGCATGTTGTTTTGCTGTTGATGGGTTTTTGTGGGTGTATTTATAACAGGGCCATTAGGCCTACAGTATCGTGTCAACCCATTGACACTGGTAGTGAGTGGCTCACCATCCACTGAGCAGAGGGCCATGTTGCTGATGGCTTTAATCCACTGAGCAGAGGGCCATGTTGCTGATGGCTTCGTTAATGTGTTCGGGAGAAGTAGGTGGCGTTATAGCCCACCCAGTGGGTCTGACTCATAGCAAGTTGGTGGAAATAGGTTTAAATCTAAGGATGGCTGTAATGGAATGTTTAACTATTGACTGAAGAAACTTGTTTTTTTGTTTTTATTATCGTTTTGATTCGTATCTCTTTGCAGATATTGTTTTTATTTATATCTCTTTGCTTTGCAGATGTTAAAACATGCTTATGGTAGCGGAACATTTAATTTATAATGTGAAAAACCTGATGGCACTGGCTGGCAAAAATGTTAGTTTCTCTAACATACGCACGCGTACGCACACGCGCACACGCACACGCACACGCACACGCACACGCACACGCACACACACACACACACACACACACACACACACACACACACACACACACGTTGAGGCTCAATTAAGTTTGTGAGTAAGCTCGCCCAGGGTAATCATTTAAAATGTGACAGCGTGTGTTGTTTTCTGCTGCGTAGGCTGCACATGCAGTATGTTACTGCAGTGCTGACGACGGTGCAGGTTTAAGGTTTATGTCTCTGGTGCCGTTTAGGCAGTTGAACCCCAGACGGACGTGTCGTGCCTCGTTGTTTTTATCCGTCACCATCTCTAAGGGGAGATGAGCTGAGTCAGATTGGCATCAGGAGAGAGACATTTTGTTAAATTGGTTTTATGAGTTCTGATAAGACAGACCTTATCAGATTTAAGACCAACTACACGTTGGTACTCATCTCTACCACATCTCCTGTTACTCGTCCAGGACAGCATTAAAATATGTTTCTGTTTAATATTTGTTTTTGACTTTTTTTTAGATGTTTGCATTCACTTAGGGATGGGTCAGAATAATCGACTATTTGAATAAGCCTTAATAGGATAAAAAATAATATTAATAAAATATTATTAATATATATATATATTTTTTAATAAAGGCTAGTAATTACATTTTAGCGGATACCTATTATGTATGTAATATTTATTTATTCTCTATTTTGCCTCTACAGGAAGTAATTAAAAATCAAAGTTTCACTCAAACAAATCCCCCTAAAACATAAAAACAAACATTTAATAAAATATATAAATAAAATATGATCGATTAATCGAATAATTGTTATTAATGGAAATATAGTAATCGACTTTCATTCATCACTTTTACACAACCCTACTGTATCTGAAAGCGGAAACGAAGAGTACATGTCATACATAATATATTTATTTATTTTGTATTAGCGCTACTATAAAACTGTGCGTGCATTATTTTGCTAACGCATGCACATGCCACCCTTCTGTTTTAACACCTTTATGAAATTGTGGGATAAAGCGCTCGCTAAGTGGAAATCAGAGCATCTTTCCCAACCAACTCAAGTCTTTCATCATCATCATAATCTGCCACTATCGCTCTCTGGCATGAGTAAAACGCAAGTTAAGACTGAAGGAGTTCAGGGGAAATTGGTTAGCGATTTCCCTTATCAGATGTGAGGGGGTACAGGTGCTGACAGCTATAGCAGCAAGACGAGTCACTTCCTCCACACAACCACCTCTACCACCACGCACATCTCCCTCACAATCTCAATCTCTCTGCCTTTACCCACATATAGTAAACTACTAACTAGTATCACTCTCTTCATCTGGTGTCAGTTATCAGTCGTCAACAGGCCTGTAGAGCAGGGGTGGGCAACTTTGACGATGGAGAGGGCCACTATATTTCCACACACACTCCCTAGGGCCATATATTACTGTCGTAGCAAAAATAGCCGATCTACAAGCTCAAAGCTTGTAGATCGGCTATTTTCGCTATTTTCAAATTGAAATCTTGAATTATTTTTAGCTATTTTGGAATTGGAATCCTGAAAATGAACATTTTTATGTAATTTCAAATGCCTTTAATTATACTTGTGTTGAAGCAATGAGCTACTAATTTAGACTTGAATTAATTAAAGCGGGTCATGTTTGCATGTTGTGGAATTGTAAACAGCTGAAACCAATATTATATCAGTATTCTGACATTAACCTGAGGGCCGCATTAAGTGAAGGTGGGGGCCGCATGTGGCCCCCGGGCCGCCAGTTGCCCACCCCTGCTGTAGAGTCTTATTACACTGCCTTTTGTTATGGACGTTTCATGCCATGTCATCCATAGCTTTATGTTCTCAAGAGTTCTTTTAGCTAAATGTTCTTTTGTAAAAATGACTTTTTAGTTTGAGTTGTTGTCGTGCCGGGACAACAAGTAAAGACAAAAGAAAGACTTATTGTCATGTTTAAGACATAAGAGTATAATCCAGCTTTGTTTATGTTTCTTGAAATAGAACTGCTCTGTCAATACGGCCCCCGAGAGAGAGTGTCACGGCACATCTTGCATAACATGGTGTGATTTCACGCACTTCAATTATGCACTGTAATTTGGCACTCTAAAAATACAAGACTCCCAGTTGGAACTGCTTGTTTTCTAAGGTTTTATCTCTGGTTGGTTTACAACATTAAGTCAGGAATATTATAGTTTTGTTCTGGGTTAGCTCCTGAGTATGGTATGGTATGGACGGTATGGTATGGTATGGTATGGTATGGTATGGTATGGTATGGTATGGTATGGTATGGTATGGTATGGTATGGTATGGTATGGTATGGTATGTTATGGTATGGTATGGTATGGTATGGTATGGTATGGTATGGTATGGTATGGTATGGTATGGTATGGTATGGTACGGTACGTTTGCTGGAGTAATGTCACATCAAACTTTGATCAAAGGCAGTATTTTTCTGGAGGGTGAAGACGGCATGATTAAGCATGTATTGCTTACCTGTACCTGTTGCAATATAAAATACAGGCATGTTAATGAAAACGATTGTAATGATTGCATGATGACCAGTGTTGTTTATGGCAGTAGGCCTACATTTAGCTTTTAGTTTTAGTCGTAGTCTCTTGAATAGTTTTTGATTAGTCACATTTGAGTCACCTGGAATGTTTTAGTGTTAGTCTAGTTTTAGTCGACTAAATATCATAAGATTTTAGTAGATTTAGTCTACAGTTGATTTAGTCGAACAAAATGTATTTTGGCGGGCCTTGATGCCGTCGTAATGAGTGATTTTTCACTTGCTGAAAATAGCCGATCTACAAGCCCACAACACATCGCAGTGCGACGCGTTGTGGGCTTGTAGATCGTCTATTTTCAGCATGCAACTAATTGTAAAATGACTTATACTGGATCTCTTGTCCACTAGTCCCTTCCTAACATTTTAGTCTAGTTTTTAGTTGTTGACGAAATTGTCAGTATATTTAGTCTTAGTTTTAGTCATCGTAGCTTAGTTTTAATTTAGTTTGTTTTTAGTTTTCGTCAGTGAAAAAAAGGTAGTCGACGAACATTTTTCGTCTTCGTTTTAGTCGACAAAAACAACACTGATGATATGACTGCTGTGCTCCTCCTGTTTGCAGGGTGGACCTGGCTCTGGCCTACACTGAGCTAACAGAGGAGCTGGGGCGTCTCCAGGCTCTAAGCTCGGCCCAGACAGAGATCCTGAGGAAAGCCTCCCAGGAGCAGGCCAGTCCAGGTTAGCACTTACACTATGTTATAAAATATGCAGTTTATTTTCTCATGCTCAGCTTGAGTTGTTTTAAAAGAGAACAGTGTCCTTTGAAACACACTGTAACAGGTAACATTATGTATAACAAGTTAATTCAAAGTAGATTGCAATAAAATAAAATATGTCCAGAGGCAGATACCATGTCTGGACTCTGGAGCAGGGAAAACGGTAAGCACAACTTCTCCTCACAACTTCTAACACTTTTACTCTTCCTGTGCCAAGTTGAATTTATAGCTCATGTCTCACATCAAACCAAAAAGCACCACACACAATGCCTTTATTGTAGAAACTGAATGGCACGTCCTGCCAAACAACATGTTGAGACTGGTTAATTGAAAATGAAGGACCCGGAAACAAGTCTTATTGCTTTTTATGGTTTTATCCTTGTAGCAGTTCTTGTATTGACTTGTGCTTTCCTTTGAAATGTACCCATTCTACAAACTGTGAATAAAATGTTCAATCAACCAGTCAATTATTGTAAAGATCAATTGAAAAATCTCCGAATCACTTGTCTTGTTCTAAAGTTTAGAACAAGACAAGTGATTCGGAGATTTTTCAATTGTTGTTTGTTTAGAATCTAAACAAATGGTTGTTGGTAAGTTAGAGTGAGAGGTTGACATTATTGCAAAGAGAGGATTTGAACCTGGTCCCAGCTGCGGAAAGAACTATAGCTTTATTTATGTGCTATGTGCGCTTACCAGGTGAGCCAAAAGAGCACCCACCCAAATGTCTTATTTATGGAACTTTTGAAAAAAGTTGACATTTTCCATGAATTGTTCATCAGGGTAGTGGACTTCTTAGAAAACCGGTGACAAATTCTCTCTTTTTTTTATTGAAGGAGGGGGTGCCAGTGTATATTACAAGATTTGAATTCTACCCAATTATCTGTTTTCTGTCTCTGTAAGGCTGAGATTGAGAGTATAAAGAGCACCTCCATTTTAACACCTCAACCACAAAACAATACATTTAATTTCCCTTTGCATAGAAACAAAGCTGAATGCTCATGCAGAGCCTGAAAAAAGTGTGCCTTTCCACCCCAAACTGGCTGATAATGATCTTATAGTTAACAGGAAATGGTGAATGCACTCTAGACCAGGGGTGGGCAACTTTGACGATGGAGAGGGCCACTATATTTCCACACTCACTCCCTAGGGCCATATATTACTGTCGTAGCAAAAATAGCCGATCTACAAGCTCAAAACGTGTCGCAGCGCGACGCGTTTTGAGCTTGTAGATCGGCTATTTTTGCTATATTCGAAATAAAATCTTACGTTTTTGCTATTTTTGAATTGGAATCCTGAAAATGAACATTTTTATGTAATTTCAAATGCCTTTAATTATACTTGTGTTGAGCATTGAGCTACTAATTTAGACTGAAGTAATTAAAGCGGGTCATGTTTGCATGTCGTGGAGTTGTAACAGCTGAAACCAATATTATAACAGTATTCTGATATTAACCTGAGGGCCACATTAAGTGAAGGTGGGGGCCGCGTGTGGCCCCCGGGCCGCCAGTTGCCCACCCCTGCTCTAGGCAGTTGGATACATCCCTTTCAAATAAATATAAGCACATTATTGATTTAACCTCTTGGTGCAGTATCTACGAGACAACTTATTTTTTTACAAGATTGTTATAGCTAGTGCTCTTTAGATTAGAATTACAAATGCCAGAAAACATTGCAGTGGAAATGTTATTTTATTCACGAGTTCTTTATAGGGGTCGCCGAGGTGAATGGTTGCTTTGAACGAGGGGGCTCCAGCAGCATTTCCATGTATTTTGTTTTAAATAATAGACATCCCTGGTGTATTCACCTACAACAGTGAAATGCCAAATGCCAAATGTTCGGAAAAACTATGTCAACACTGAGAATATTTTGGATTGTGAATTTGTAATCCACGGAGTTGGAGATATCTTACTAATATTTAGGGTAACATCATGGCATGGTAACTGTCTACACATAAAACAGCCCAAACGTTTAACCCTTTAAGCCCCAACGATGCTTTTCGGTAACATTTTTATTTTAATTAATTACTAAATGAATATATATTTTGTTCTGTTTTTTTTCCACCTAAACATCATCATTGATGTTCATTGTTTAGTCTTGCAATGCCATTGGTCATGATATTTGCATATAAATACCCCCCACAGAGGCAGAAATTCACACAGCTTGCACACACAGTCTGGTGCAATTTTCTATTAATCAATCTGTTTATCACATCCAAAACACCGAAATCATCGAAGCACCGTCGCAGCCACTCATTTTCAACAGAAAAACCAAATGAGGGCGTTGGAAACGACCCCACTGCTTCTCCTTTCAAGTGTGGATGCTAAGATACTGAGATTGCATAGTTTGGAGCTACGGTATCAACAGCCAGGGATGCCTTAATAATACTTGAGGCCCTGGGGCTACAGACATTTTGGCAGGTTCAGGTCCCATTTTGGCCCAGTAAGCTGGTCTATTCTGCTGGCACTCAGGGGCAGTACTGTCCCCTCTTACTACACACACAGTCCTCGGTCCTCCACCACACCAGAGGGGTCTGACTTATCTCCTACTGGCTAGTGAGTGAACATAGTCCTGTATTTTGGCATGAGTCGGCTCTGTTGGCTCACTAGGCCGCACAGAGACCTGGGCCTTCGTTTGCTCAGATAAAAAGAGAGGATCCGGGCACTCAAAGTAAAAAATTAGGAACGCCTTTATTAAATTAAATTATCTATTGAAGCCAGTATGACATACAATGTGTTGTACAAACGGTTGTGTAAATAGTGTTTTTAAAATGTGTTTTTTACGCAATGGTTCATCCTCTGTGTGTCCCCAGTCCATCTTCACTCTCCTATCCACCACCAGCGCCACTCCCCCGTTTCTCCGCGGCACTCGCCGATCTCACAGCGCCACTCTCCGGTCCCGACTCCAACGCACCACTCTCCGATCCCCCAGAGGTGCTCCCCCGTTATCCAGCGCCTTTCCCCCGACATGCACCGCCGCTCGCCCCTGTTGGACATCAACAACGGCCCCGCTTCCTACAACTGTCGGCCGTCCAGCCACCACCTGAGGGCCAGCTTTCAGGGCCGGCGGAGCTATTCCGAGGTCGCCGACCCGTCGGCGTACCAGCGTCCGCCCCGCTTCACCCACGATCCGGTCTCCACCCTGCCCAAGCCCCGGCCTTACGTGGAGGGCTACCCGAAGCAACAGTCGCAACACATGGGCTCCCCCCGCGGCGGACCGACGCATCACAGGAGTTCTCCGTCTCCTCACCAGTGCTCCATGGGCGGAGGCGGAGGAGACGGGGGTCTCGGGGACTCCCTGCGTCACTCCAGAGAGATGCCCTTCCCGCTGTCCGAGGTGTCCCACATGCACTTTGAGCCGCCTCCGCCGTCCACGCCGGCCCCCCAGCCGCCGGGGCAGTCCTCCGACGATGACGAGGACTGGGCGTGCCCCATCAGCCCGCCGAGGACGCTGGGCATGCCCTCGCCCGCGAGAGGCCCCTCGTCCTGCTCCGCGTTCCCCATCCCGCAGCGCTCCAACATGCTGGCCTGCCACCCGCCAGGATACCTGTCCACGGAGCACGCCCAGTCCTGGCCCTCCATCAATGTGAGCTAAGTGTGACGTCTTTTGCGGAAAGGTCTTATTGCAATTGTTTGCTTTTTTTTACGTTTATATTCACGGTTCTCAAAGTGGGGTCCAGGGGGCCCCCTATGTCGGGGTTGGGGGTCCCCAGCAAAAATGAAAAATCGTGCCGCACTGTGAGCTTGTACATCTGCTATTTTGGATCATTTCTGAAGAATTTTTAAAGATGGGCAAATACATCAATTTGGGGGTTCTTGACATAAAAAGTAAAAACATTCGAGAACCACTGTTCTACCATACTGAGTGCGTGTGTGTGTGTGTGTGTGTGTGTGTGTGTGTGTGTGTGTGTGTGTGTGTGTGTGTGTGTGTGTGTGTGTGTGTGTGTGTGTGTGTGTGTGTGTGTGTGTGTGTGTGTGTCCTGTAGCTGTGGATGGAGACAGAGGAGAGTGACATGAGGAGTTGCCCTCTCTGCCAGCTGATATTCCCTGTGGGTTACCCAGACGACGCCCTTATCAAACACATCGACTCTCACCTGGAGAACAGCAAGATCTGAACATCTGATCAACACACACACACACACACACACACACACGCACACGCACAGACACACACACACACTAGATTATGTAAGTGATTGACAGACCTGGTCAAAGGGTCATAGTGATATATTCTAATAAAGTTAAAAAACAAACAAAAAAAACATATTCCTGTTATCAAAATATACAGCGACGGATGCAAAAATGGTCAGACAAGAGAAGTGTGTTACTATGTTATCCCTTGTTTCTGAGAGCCAGAATCAGGTCTAATGCTGATATGTTTTAAAGGACGACTTTGCCACTTTAATTGGTCCTCACTAATGTTCATGATAAAATAGCAAAAACGAATCTACTCGATCTGTGTCTCAAAGGAGGGCTGTGGGCAGTTCAGAACCCTGTCTTCTGCAGTGACATCATCGTTAGATAGATTGTTTTTTTTAAACAAGATTTCTTTTTTAATATATATAGATTTGTATTATCGTGAGAGCAATGCCTTCCATTATCGCATTGTAACTTTTCAGGAATAGAAAGCCTGCCGTTTCTATTAGCTTATGGATTCCCCATCGATGATGTCACTGGTGGACGGGTTTCTGAACTGCCCACAGCCCTCCCATGAGACACAGACCGAGTAGAATCTGTGTTACTGTTATCATGAACATTAGTGAGGACCTATAGATAGGTGGAAAAGTGGTGAAGTCGTCCTTCAAACACTTTGTACATTAATTGTCTGTGTGGTCCTGTTGGATCGTACTTTACACCTGCAGAGAGTGGGGCACAAAGAAGTGACCACACCATCATAACTGATCACCATGACAGATACAACTAAGAAAGCAGGGCCCAGGTTTAGCCACTTGAACCCTAGTGTCCCTATTTTGGGCATGTCAGAATCTAGACGAGCATTCGTCAAAAATACAAGATCTACTGTACGCGCCATGTGACACATTGTGAGCTGCGAGCTCACAACGTAGCTCACAACTAACTATTTTTGGCGAAGACATTTGGTTTAGAGAGAATAAAAGGAGTGGGCCATGGTTGAGCACTGGGGGATCCCGGTCAACAAAGTATTAAGTGTGTTAAGTGTGTTTTTTTCTTTCTTTTTTTAAGAAGAAAAAAGAAAGACCTCCCCTGTGTTTTGTGTCTTGGATGACGATGTTTTTGTTTTCCATATAGAGTCCTTTATTGATGGCCCTATACTGAGACAGGTCTGCCTTTCTCTTTTGTAATACGCACCCTGGCTGCTGCCATCCTGTAATGAGAGCTGTGGCTTGAAGTTTGGATTCATTTTGTTCCACAGTGTAAGTTGCGCCAGGTCTTTCTGGCGAGGGTGGCATGGTTAAGAGTGCTGGCAGTAATTGACAGTTTTACTTTATTTGCTCAGCATTTCAAAAGACAGTTGCACATCAATGAATGAGCAAGGAGCCATGAGGAACGTTTTAATTTGAAATGCTATACATTCACATTCTGTCAACTTTAATATGTCATGCGTTTTCTTTTTCACAAATGTTAGTATTTACCAATGGAGCATGTGCATTGCAGTACATGCCATCCCCTATATTCTGGAATCTGGAACACAGTGAACCAAAATTTGGATTATCTGTAGAGCAGATGCCAACTCACTGGCCCCTTTTCCACCGGTTGGTTCCCAATGGGAACCACTTCAGTTCTTTTTGGTTCTTAGTCCATGAGCCAGAGCTCCAAAATTGGAACGTCAATTATGAATTGAGTGGGCAAAACTTTTGAATTGAATTGTTATCACCATGAAACTTCTCCAATTGAGTACTTACACGAAGAC
Source organism: Electrona antarctica (assembly GCF_951216825.1). Lineage (NCBI taxonomy): Eukaryota > Metazoa > Chordata > Actinopteri > Myctophiformes > Myctophidae > Electrona > Electrona antarctica. The sequence goes on from NC_136805.1 coordinate 18,036,766, forward strand.
AATGATTTATTGTATTACAAATTTTACATTACAAATATGCAAATGAGGCATTATGTAGGAAAATATGCAGAATAATCGAAAATATGAAAAAGCTACTACTGTGGAAGGGTTATCATGTATTAATTTACTTGTATTGATCCTATAAACAATTTAATATAGGTCTAGTTTTTCCCACCAATTTTGGAGCTCTGGCTCATGGACTAAGAACCAAAAATAACTGAACCGGTTCCCATTGGGAACCAACCGGTGGAAAGGGGATCACAGGAGCTGTTACCAGACCATGAAAATGCTAACCAGACAGCGTTTGATCAGCTGATTGATGCCGAGATATAGATATAGATATAGAGAGTGGACTGAGTGTGACTGGCAAACTATTTATTAGATGAACTGAAAGTGGACTGATCCTAATCCTGAGTTGCAGCCCTGCAGGGCAGGGTACTGATGTTGATAGGGTCTTCCTGTCCATGTCATGCGGAAGAAAAGTAGTCTTATTATACCTTAATGCTTGCGGCCTGAACATAAGTATCTTAGCACTTTAAGTTGCCCTAGCCAAAAGAGTATATCTCTGTTTTCAGTTGCCCATTATATCCTCCCATGTATAAGTTACTATTTATACCGATCGACTTGTAAGTAACAAGGTTAAAGGAATATATATTAAGATATATTTTTGCAAATGATGATACACCACATTTGTCATGCTGGTGACGTGTCACGACGACTCCAGTGTGCTTGCACACTGCTGTAAATAGCGGCATTGAAGGTAGAAATCCCCATGGCAATATGAGGGCATGGGATTTATTTTGTTTATTTATTTTATTTTATTATTTTCTTTCTGTATAAAGACTTAACTGGTAATTTCCTCAGTCTTCCTTAAGACCTGAGCTTCAACACACTCTGATGTCACGATTGCCCAGACCGCCCAACAAAAAAACACAGATGGCTGTTACAAAGGGGAGCTGTGGTCACCTGAAACTGTTAGCTTTGAGAAAAAGGGGGGAAAAAAAGGAGATGCCGTTTTGGGCACATCATCTCCAGTTTGCCAAGTCAGAACTTCAGGGGTTAGGATGACAATTTCCTTTGACCTATGAAATTCTCCTTTCATCACGGGTAGAATTTCTAATTCAAATCTGCTCATGTATCTTACAAGTTTCTGTTTTCTCACAGAAAAACTTGATGTCAACCAGTCTTAAAGGTTTGATTTGTACACATTACCCGTAGGTACATGCATCCATACATTTTAAAGCCAGTTTGTAAAGGTGCGCTCACAGTGCAAATCTCCGCCAGGAGGCATGCCCTACCTCTCTCCATCTTTCTCTCTGTCTGCATCATGTGATGATACAGTTTTGGGGTTGTGCACAAGTATGAAAAGGGGAGCCATGGGGAAAAGGGATTTCATATAATAATGTTATTACATCAGTACAAGTACAACCAGAGTAGACAGGTAGAGAAATCTTTGGGCAGTGAACAAATCAAAAAATATTGTGGCATGTTGTCATCACTTGGGACAAACCTGAACTATTAAAATGTTATAGCCTAATACATAGCAATATGTGTGCGCAACACTCCCAGCTCCAATGTCAGTAGATATCACACGTAATTCTGAAAAGATTTCTGTGATTCACTGTTCTGTAAAGTCTGGTTGTTAATTCCTTTTGCCAATTATGTTTTTATCTCTGTCAATCAAAGGTTGTTATTTGACGTGTTGGGTTTTCGCTACCCCACCCACAGTCACTTTGTGAATCCTTTGGGAGAGGTAATGTCTGTATTAATGACAGTACGGGTACAAAGGTTGACATCAAACATGAAACTGAAAAGTAATATCATGTAGGATGAGATGAGATGTAGCTATACTGTATGTGAAAAGTGGCAGACCATATGCCAGCACAGTCTCAGGAATGAGACCTCAGACCTGTGTGTGAGCGTGTGACACTCCATATGAAATGGAGAAAGAAACGATGCAGATTGGTCTCAACTCATACACAACACACATGACATATTCAACATTACAATCAGTAGGGATGCCCTGGTGTCCAGATCAAATAACCCAAAACACGTTATATTCAACTTAAGCATGTTCGTTCGGCAATTGTACATATTATCTGTGATTTCAAGATGGCGCTTAGGCTATACTAGTTTTGCTGCATGTGTTGGCAAACAGGGACTAAAGACAGCTTGCACTCAGTTTCAATGTGCCTGGAGTCCTGGACTCTCATGATTTGGGCATTTGGGGGTATGTTGTCTCATGATGAATGTATATTTTTTTGGTGTTACTCTAACGTCGACTTCTAACGGCAAGTTTGCATGTCTGCGATTGGCTAGTCTTTCAAGACCGACTGTTGACTCACAGGGGTGCTGTTTTTCCGTTATTTGCAATTGGGATTCTCAGATTGGCGATTGGCTAACACTGTTACGGTACATCCCATAAACTAGAGGGTCAGGAGTGTTGTAATTGGCCAGTTGATAGTATAAAGATCCATATCCTCATATCCCATGGCACGGAGGAGGGATGAATACTCTGCGATTATTCATTCACAAAAATGATATAGTTGGTGACCAATCTGAAACAAATAGTTGAGAATTTATGTCCCTGGCGCGTTATTATGTATCCCACTGCAGTTCTAGGAAAGCCCTGCTGTGATTGGCCAGTAGTCGTTGTGATTGACAGTTCTCGTTTTTGCGACCAGTCATTAGTCCTACAACTACAACCTATCTCAAACCCTCACCCTAAACCTAACCTCCCACGGGGCAGCACACCTAAACCTAAACCTAACCTTAACCCTTGTCTAACCAATGACTAGTCTAAACTAAGTATGCACCCCCCTAAACCTAACCCGAACGGCCTAACCTCAGTAAAACGATGCCTTCCCGGGAGCCAATCAGACACATAGTGAGGCGGGTCTACCCTAGAACGTTGGTGGGATTCATAATCACGCGTCCCTGGCCTGCCGTCAGTGTGCGCAAGACATACGTTGCTGATCACCCTAATAGTATGCAAGGTTATCTGTTTACAGACACGAACACGGGCCAATCCATGAACCTCCTGGCGGAGACGGTATGGGCAGATTTAGGCTTTTGTGAATCCCATCAATTCTATGCTGCTGTATGTACGTACCTACAGTATATCACTCTGTGTGTTATTAAAATATTTGTACAGGCTGTGTATTTTGCAAGCTTGTAAACATAATGCGACGTGTATGCTGCTGTTCAATACCTTACAATACAACTGGAGCATCTGTAAATCCATGTGTAAAACCCCAACCACCAATATTATATCCAAGATACTGTACATATGAATACACTACCCTGCAGACTAGAGTTCCTGGAATGTAGTAAGATGTTCTCTACTCTAGTGAACTAATCAGATCTCAATTCTAAAAGCTGCTAACCATACAGTAGGTTGTATTTCTGATTTAAAACACTGGTTGTGCACTGCCACAGAGTTTGTGTATTTTCATAATATAATATATATATAAACCGTATGGGTTGTGTATCTTGACCGTTAAATTCCAATGTGTAAAACCACATTCCAAAAGATTTAGATTAACAGTATAACAATATATATACAAGTAGATATAATTTATTTTTTAAAGTCATAGTGGACACATGCTTCTTTGTCTGAAGGCTTTGAGACTCTTCCTACAGTAGCAGCACTTTTCGGTCTGATTCATCGCGCATCAAAAGAAAGGGGAAGTAGCACAACCAACAAGCATAACGTGCATGCCGGTTCTACGCTAACTGTACTGTTACCTAACCATTTATACTTAGTTGCACGTCGTCGGTGTTGCACACCCAAAATAGCCGATCTACATCGTGCTACGATGCATTGAGATAGTGTAGAGGAGCCTGATGACATCAAAAGTATAATATCTCCCCTAGTCATAGGGATATCCCTTTGGCTTAGTGGTTAAGATGTTGGCTTTCCATGTGGGAGACCCAGGTTCAATTCCCGAGTGTTACACTTGCAGATCAGCTATTTTCTGTACATGCAACCAAGTACAAATTAGGCATTAATCCTTCAACTTTAAAGCACAAGAAATCAGACTTTTGCAAAAGTCAGATTTCTTCCTTTGAGTTCATGAAGAATTCAAAGGAATAGGGAATTCCTTGTGATTTTAAGTTGAACCTTAAGTTGAACTCAAGGCTTTCACTGTGGGAACAGTTGCATTCAGAGTTACAAAGACTCCACTTCCAACTATGTCTACTTTTTTTTATATTTTCACTCGGTGGATCTGTTAACCAAAGACAAATGAAATAATTTGCTCTGTACAAATATGAAAATCATGACCCCCACAACCAGGCAAGAAGGGTTTATTATGTCTGTAAGGGGAGATGAGCTTTAGTGGATTTAAGAGTTCACAACCAAAACCCGTTGACCAGCAGCTACAGTGCACAGCGAACAAAGTGAGGCCTACTGTATATGACCTCACAGCATCACACAGTCAAATGTACAGTATTAGTATACCACCCTGACGTTCGTAAGTATGTCGTGTCGCTCATCCCCAAACACCGTCAGATAATGACAAGTTGACAACATCAAGTCCACTTTTTCTAAGTACTGTTTCAGTCTTTGTACCTGCCACTGTCGTCGAGATCACAACATGAATCAATAGTCAAGATCTAAGATCCTCATCGTTTCTCCCCCACTCCCCCACCCACGCTCAGGAGACAAAAAGGGTTGCCAGATCTGGGTTTGCATCAAGGTTATTACTCAAGCCTGAGACGTACACTCTGGTAGCCTCGGGGAAAGGAGCAAGATTCTCCTCGGTAATGCTCAGAAAGTCTGGATTTCACAAGCAAGTGGAAAATTCATAGCTGGATTGTGCAGTTCAAAATGAGAGGTTTCATTTTGCTGCAGATTCCAACACAAGGCGTGTATCCAGCCAAAGGGATCAGAGATGCATACACAGTAATATCCTCAGTGTTCATTCAACTGTCAGAGTGTAATTTTGTTTTTTACGGTGTTACTGTGTAGTAGGGTCAAAACAAATCAGAGTCTGTATGAATTCTGAGAAAACAGAGTGAGTCAGGTTCCTCTCCTGGGTGTAACGTGGAGTGTCTATGGAGACCTCAGTCTAACTCCATGGTCCATACCTGTCAAAGAGCTAATATAACACTAATGAATGAGAGGTATAGTATAGCCAGGGCCTTTGTGTGGCACAGCTGGCAATCAAGGACTTTACACATATTGTAAAAAAAACAAAAAAAAGTACATAAATAGTCATTTTTTTCTTTCTGTCTGTAAATATTCTGAAAAAAAATAAAATAAAAAATACAATAAACTGGAACTTGCATTGAAATAAATTGCGGAACTGGTGTGGTGTCTTTATAGGCCTGTGTTGTGAATGACGTGAAAGGGCAAGAGCTTTTCATGGCATTTCACTTCCTCTTTGTTGTTGTTGAATGCCCATACAGCAGATACTGAGGTTAGATTGCAGAAGGGCTTTTGATGCACACGACATGGACACTTTTAGATACTTGTTAACACTTCAGAAATGTAATCATGGGCCTGGGCCATGGCTCAGCGGTCCAGGCACCTTGGCCGGTAGCCAAAGTCTGGCAGTGTGCCGCGGACTCGACTCCCGATCCCGACGGCCTTTACTGCATGTCACTCCCCCATCTCTCTCCCCATTTCCTGTCAGCCTACTGTCTGTCCCTCTATAAAAAAAATAGAAAATAAAGGCGAAAGCCACAAAAAAACATTAAAAAAAAAAGAAAAAGAAATGTAATCATGACATCAACTAGTCAGTTATTTGTGTACTTGAGTTGATGCGATAAATGTTTTGTGTTAGGGGGGAGATTTGTCATCATGGAGGATTATTGTTTTGTTTTTGACGACTACTATATATGCAGTACATGTACAAAACTTTAACACACCCATACATAGAATACAAGAGGAAGTGACCTGGAAGTGACACACACACACACACACGCACGCACGCACGCACGCACGCACACACACACACACACACACAGCTTTGGAGGCAAGTTTGTAGGCAAGCAAAATGTTGCTGCCGTGGAAATAAACAGTACTGTACTGAACTAAGAACCTTTGCCGTCCTTGAGGATGTTACATACTGTATATCTGTAGATGTTCTTTATTGAGAATTCTGACCAGAATTCTCAATAAAGAACATCTTTCTTGTACCTGTGGTGTGCGGGCTCCATCCAATATACTGAAGTTTCTTTAGCCCAGCACCCAGCCTCTCGATGTGCGTATTCCACGTCCGCTCACATAGTGTATATCTGCCATCTTAAAAGTTTGGGTTCTTCAGCCCACAAACCAGACAGTGATAATAAGTATGATACATTTCTGAATTATGTTTCTCTGAGCACATCTGCTCCTCATCTAATCTGTCCTAAACAATAATCAACATTGTGGTGCTGCTGTGTACGGTGTGGGTAAAGAAAGGGCCCACAAAGATTCTCCAGTTTAGCAGACTTTAATGAGAAACTTCAGTCGGGTGAGTACCGGCAGATGCTCTCTAATAACAATTCAGTGACTTGATCGCTGGTCATAAACACAGTCATTAAGGCACTCTATCTCTCAAAAAATGTTATCCCACGATTTTGTAACCCATTTTTCACCCCTGTGTCAATTATCTAATGTGATCATGGGCTCTACACACCCTCCGCCAACCTAGTCCCCATATATGGGGGACATGGGGAGAGCAACGGACTTGAACTCATGCTTCCTTCATGCCTGAGTGTCCAAGTACAACTGACAGGAGGGAGTTTCCCTGGTTGGACGTAGCGTGTGGAAGGAACACGTTATTCCAACCAGTTCCTTTCCCCTCCATCAGGCGCCCCGGCTGGCCAGTGGGGAGGCAGTTTAGAGAAGGCACTCTATCTCGGGCACAGAGCGGGGAGACTGTATCCATCCATGCACACATCACAACTAAACGACACATCACAACTAAACGACACATCACAACTAAACGACACCTCTTTCCAGCATTGAATGTCCCTCAGCCAATGAGAGTGTGAATAGAACATGCACATCCAACCGAACTAGAGCGTATCTTCATGTAACACGTTGCTACACACATCACAGATTGTTACAGAATAAGGTTGTACTGCTCATCACAACAATATGAACCGCGTATGCTATACACAGAAATGTATAAGTAGACATACACTTTTGTTTTCGTGAAAGCTTTGATGCCACTAACCAGGCATAGCCTACTACCTCATCCAGTTAGATGGTAAAAAAGCACCCACCCATCCGGCCCACAAAAACCACAAAACCCCTTCGAGCTTTTAGTACGAGGGCCCAAGCTGCACATGCATGTGCTTGATGAAGCCGAGTTTATATACAGTAGGTACTATAGAGAAACCACACGAATGAAATAAAAAAAAGAGGGGGAAAGAAACTGATGAAAAAGCTGTTGCTTCTTTACTGATCAAATGCAACCACTTTTTCATGAGATCTTTTCTTTGCCCGATTACAAGACTATAAATAAACGTGACTTAATTTTTGGTTCAGTCTCAACTTGATTTTGAGTTTATCGATTCAGTTGTAATGGTAGCCTAACTGTAAAACCCAATAAATCAATACGGCTATTATAGCCCACAGCAGATTATCATCCACAGTAGTAAGCAGTGTATGGGTAGTAGCCTACTTTTAGATGTTTTAAAGTGTTCATTGTTTAATACGGAATTATATTCTTAAAAATCAATTTGTTAATTTAATTTGGCTTACACTTGTAATTCAATGCATTATACATGTTTGAACATACTTCTACTTAATTTAATTATCAAACAATTCATGTGTAAAGCTTGAAAATGTGCCTGTTGTGGTGCAGACAAAATGTTTAAATATAACACAACTTAATAGTGGCTTGTTACATAACACAGTATATTGTTTTAAGTTCAAATTCAGCTAAAGGAATACTTTAACATGGTCTCATAATAATAAATAGGTCCTAATCTTCATTATAAGATGGTAGGTAGTACAGTAGGTACCATTTCTCACTCTGCATTTATTTTTCTTTCTTAAATTGATGCAAGAATGGCTTCTATCAACATGCTAACTTTCCAGGAAGAGAAAGTCTGTAGTTTCCATTAGCTTGCAAACCTCATTGAATATGTCACTGGTATGCATATTTCTAAACTGTCCACCACCCACCTCTAAGATGCAGCGCAAGCAGACATATTTCCCAGCAAGCCAAATGGCGTCATGATGGCGTTATGACGTCCTCCGGTGACTCCGGTGACGTTCAGGACTAGGCCAGATCACAGCCCATATGGGGATGATCTTTACGTCATTTCCAGGACGTCTTCACTAGTTGAAATAATGAAGCTTATTCGGGGCCAGATCTGACTACTGTAGTTATGATGTGACAGTTTGTGACTTAAGTTGATCGAGCCTCGATCGGACTCATCCAGGACTCGTGTTCTGGGCCAGATGTGACTAGTCTTGGTTTGACTTGATCTGGCCCCAATAGAGACTCACTAAGTCCTGACCGTGCTTGCTGGGTTACGGCACCATAACCTGTGACAAGCCAATGACAAGAGAGTATATAACCCTCAACGTTGTTTCTCATTGATAACGAGAACCGGTCTATGACGAGATTATTTTCCTCCCAAACATGTATCTCTTGTCTTGGTTGTGAAAGCAACAGTGCAGCAGAAGCACGGCATGCATGCATGCCAAAGTGAAACTGTCCATCCTGTGCATTTTCCATGTAGGAAGTATAACACCAGCCCACTAGGTGGCCAACCAGACCACATAAACCACAGCTCATCTCCCAGACCTGGCTCATATCAGAAGAAAAAAAATTAATAATTTATATTAAACCTGCTTAAAGGTATGTGGAGTTTGCCACATAGGGCACTCAATGTGTTTATAGAAACTGTGCCGATAACTCTGTATTAGTGTTTTAATACATTGAATGTATAAGATATAGAAATAACACAGAAAAGATGGAATTTGGTGGAATTTATTATTGTGAAACAGTATAAAAACAATGGTGGTCATTAGAAAGACAAACAGTCCATTTTGTAGAGGAAAATGATGAACTAGGAAGCTAAACAAAACATGTACGTCTGTAATCCACGTAACTCGAAAACCGTTCGCCCCACCGATCGGTGGCAAGAACCAGCACAAAAGCATCTCCCCGGGCTCTGGACCTGATCACCACTATATCTCCATATATGGATTTTAAATACTTTTATTAGTTACACCAGCAGCTTTTCTTTCCAATTTTCAGATTTGTGGCATCATCAAGAACAGTTCAAAACCATTTACTGTAACTTAAACTTTTAACTGAAAAGGAGGCACGGTCATCTGTTGATTCAACAATGTATTTATTTTCCTTTTTTTACACACAAATGACAATACAAATATACAAAAAACAACAACAATACAAGACAAAACAGAATTCACTTTTTAGTGGTGACCTTCTGTGCAGACTTGGTCACCTTGCCACCAGAAGCAAGCTTCTTGTCCACAGACTTGATGACACCGACAGCCACCGTCTGCCTCATGTCACGCACGGCAAAACGTCCAAGGGGAGGGTACTCCGAGAAGCTCTCCACGCACATGGGCTTGCCAGGGATCATCTCAACAATGGCGGCGTCACCAGATTTCAGGGCCTTTGGGTTGTCCTCAAGCTTCTTTCCGGAACGACGGTCGATCTTCTCCTTGAGCTCGCTGAACTTGCAGGCAATGTGTGCAGTGTGGCAATCGAGCACAGGGGCGTAACCCTGACAGATCTGGCCAGGATGGTTCAGGATAATGACCTGGGCAGTGAAGGTGCCAGCCTGCATGGGAGGGTCATTCTTGCTGTCTCCAGCAACGTTGCCACGACGGATCTCCTTAACGGACACGTTCTTAACATTGAAGCCGACATTGTCACCAGGAGTGGCCTCGACCAGTGTCTCGTGATGCATCTCCACAGACTTGACCTCAGTGGTCACATTGGCAGGGGCAAAGGTGACGACCATCCCGGCCTTCAGGATGCCAGTCTCCACACGGCCCACAGGTACAGTTCCAATACCGCCAATCTTGTAAACATCCTGCAGGGGCAGACGGAGGGGCTTCCCAGTGGGGCGGCTGGGTGGAAGGATGGCATCCATGGCCTCTAGCAGGGTGACCCCGCTGGCATTGCCTTCCTTGCGCTCAACCTTCCAGCCCTTGAACCAAGTCATCTTCTCACTGGACTCAAGCATGTTGTCTCCATGCCAGCCAGAAATTGGTACGAAGGCCACGGTGAGAGGGTTGAAGCCGATCTTCTTGATGTAGGTGCTCACTTCCTTGGCGATTTCCTCAAAACGCTTCTGGCTGTAAGGGGGCTCAGTAGAGTCCATTTTGTTGACTCCGACAATAAGCTGCTTCACTCCCAGGGTGAAGGCCAGCAGGGCGTGCTCGCGGGTCTGACCGTTCTTTGAGATACCAGCCTCAAATTCACCCACACCACCAGCAACGATCAGCACAGCACAGTCAGCCTGAGAGGTACCAGTGATCATGTTCTTGATGAAGTCTCTGTGTCCTGGGGCATCGATGATGGTGACGTAGTACCTTTCTGTCTCAAACTTCCACAGAGCAATGTCGATGGTGATACCACGCTCACGCTCAGCCTTCAGCTTGTCCAACACCCAGGCATATTTGAAGGAGCCCTTGCCCATCTCAGAGGCTTCCTTCTCGAACTTCTCGATGGTTCTCTTGTCAATGCCTCCACACTTGTAGATCAAGTGACCGGTGGTGGTGGACTTGCCGGAGTCGACATGGCCAATGACCACAATGTTAATGTGAACCTTTTCCTTTCCCATTGTTGCTTAAGTTTCGGTGTTACCAATTCACACGGCCACACAGCTGCCCCTATAAGGTAACAGAAAGAAAAGAACGAGCTGACATGATCTGACATCACAACACTTCATATTTGGGCATGCCTGACACAGAACTCCATATATAGGAAAAAAGGAACAGAGAGACAGATACAGACATCTCCATATATGTGCATAAAAGGGACACAGACAGATGGGTGGAACAGGTAAAGAAGGTAGGATGTCCGCACACCGTTCTTAAGCTCCCAATAGTATTTCATTAGGATTCATTTATATCCTAATAAAATACTATCTCTATAGTCATGTGTTCAAGACGGATCTGTCCGATATTTCATATTCCATCCTAATTAGCTAACATTGGCTTTCAAAGTTTGCAGGATAGGCCCGTTTAGAACAAAAAGCCTCAAATCATGAACGCAGCGTGCAATTTACGTGAAATCTTTCACAGACTTTCCTACTAGGCTGAGGAATATATCCCACCCTTTTCACATTGGCCTATTATAGCGCCACCAGGAGGCCACAACCTGACCTGCCCTGGTGGAGACCTACTGTAACACTCGTCCATATAGTGCTCATCACTTCATCCTGCTTGCTCTAACAAGCAACATGGTACCGTGGTCGAAGACTCTAATGCACTGCTAGACACAATCGCCAAGTTCGCCATGATGCCTGAACACGAATAGCAAACAAATACTGAATGTACGTTTATTGAGCAACAATATATATTTTTGGGGGGCTTTTTCCTGTCACACTACTGTCTGTAAAGAACCTAAACCAAGTCACTGCCTTTTGGAGCTTTATTGGGAACTTTGTTAGCCATCTGTCAAGAGCTCACCCACTGCAGGTTGAGTGTTTCCTTTCTCTCAGGCCTTGGACAGGATAAGTCTTTTTACTGTTCTGCCCTTACTATACGTTTGGTGTACAGTCTGTATGGCTTGGCAGACAGCTAACAAAGTTCCCAATAAAGCTCCAAAAGGCAGTGACTTGGTTTAGGTTCTTTACTGGTGAATACATTTGTAAAACTGCAATACAGAAAAAACAGAAAACAGACATTTGTGTCAAATACAGTACAATCATAAACCAAAACATTAGTCCTTTTTATGCATCACTTTTAGAAATGATCAAACCAACTTACAAGCATATTGTTTTAAGAGATAAAATATGCTTTAAGAGCCATACACTTTAACAAAAGACACACAGACTTACAGACTTATCCTGTCCAAGGCCTGAGAGAAAAGAAACACTCAACCTGCAGTGGGTGAGCTCTTGACAGAGTGCTGGTTTACACTGACTGGCTCTGACCAAACTAATCACCTATTAAATACCCTGGTGAGGCTACCAGGTGAGGAGAGTTACTAATTAGGCAAAGGAACATTGGTCTCCATTACACATACAAGGCTTAAAGGTAAACTACATAGAAAGTAAACAGCACACCTATCAATAAAAGTGTAAAAATGTGACAGGAAATGGGGAGAGAGATGGGGGGGTGACAGCAAAGGTCATCGTGATCAGGACTTGAACCCGCGACATGCTGTCAGGATTACCAGCCTAGCTTATATACAGTAGGTACTATAGAGAAACCACACGAATGAAATAAAAAAAAGAGGTGGAAAGAAACTGATGAAAAAGCTGTTGCTTCTTTACTGATCAAATGCAACCACTTTTTCATGAGATCTTTTCTTTGCCCGATTACAAGACTATAAATAAACGTGACTTAATTTTTGGTTCAGTCTCAACTTGATTTTGAGTTTATCGATTCAGTTGTAATGGTAGCCTAACTGTAAAACCCAATAAATCAATACGGCTATTATAGCCCACAGCAGATTATCATCCACAGTAGTAAGCAGTGTATGGGTAGTAGCCTACTTTTAGATGTTTTAAAGTGTTCATAGTTTAATACGGAATTATATTCTTAAAAATCAACTTGTTAATTTAATTTGGCTTACACTTGTAATTCAATGCATTATACATGTTTGAACATACTTCTACTTAATTTAATTATCAAGCAATTCATGTGTAAAGCTTGAAAATGTGCCTGTTGTGGTGCAGACAAAATGTTTAAATATAACACAAATTAATAGTGGCTTGTTACATAACACAGTATATTGTTTTAAGTTCAAATTCAGCTAAAGGAATACTTCAACATGGTCTCATAATAATAAATAGGTCCTAATCTTCATTATAAGATGGTAGGTAGTACAGTAGGTACCATTTCTCACTCTGCATTTCTTTTTCTATCTCAACATGCTAACTTTCCAGGAAGAGAAAGTCTGTAGTTTCCATTAGCTTGCAAACCTCATTGAATATGTCACTGGTATGCATATTTCTAAACTGTCCACCACCCACCTCTAAGATGCAGCGCAAGCAGACATATTTCCCAGCAAGCCAAATGGCGTCATGATGGCGTTATGATGACGTCCTCCGGTGACTCCGGTGACGTTCAGGACTAGGCCAGATCACAGCCCATATGGGGATGATCTTTACGTCATTTCCAGGACGTCTTCACTAGTTGAAATAATGAAGCTTATTCGGGGCCAGATCTGACTACTGTAGTTATGTGACTTAAGTTGATCGAGCCTCGATCGGACTCATCCAGGACTCGTGTTCTGGGCCAGATGTGACTAGTCTTGGTTTGACTTGATCTGGCCCCAATAGAGACGTCACTAAGTCCTGACCGTGCTTGCTGGGTTACGGTACCATAACCTGTGACAAGCCAATGACAAGCGAGTATATAACCCTCAACGTTGTTTCTCATTGATAACGAGAACCGGTCTATGATGAGATTATTTTCCTCCCAAACATGTATCTCTTGTCTTGGTTGTGAAAGCAACAGTGCAGCAGAAGCACGGCATGCATGCATGCCAAAGTGAAACTGTCCATCCTGTGCATTTTCCATGTAGGAAGTATAACACCAGCCCACTAGGTGGCCAACCAGACCACATAAACCACAGCTCATCTCCCAGACCTGGCTCATATCAGAAGAAAAAATTATTAATAATTTATATTAAACCTGCTTAAAGGTATGTGGAGTTTGCCACATAGGGCACTCAATGTGTTTATAGAAACTGTGCCGATAACTCTGCATTAGTGTTTTAATACATTGAATGTATAAGATATAGAAATAACACAGAAAAGATGGAATTTATTATTGTGAAACAGTATAAAAACAATGGTGGTCATTAGAAAGACAAACAGTCCATTTTGTAGAGGAAAATGATGAACTAGGAAGCTAAACAAAACATGTACGTCTGTAATCCACGTAACTCGAAAACCGTTCGCCCCACCGATCGGTGGCAAGAACCAGCACAAAAGCATCTCCCCGGGCTCTGGACCTGATCACCACTATATCTCCATATATGGATTTTAAATACTTTTATTAGTTACACCAGCAGCTTTTCTTTCCAATTTTCAGATTTGTGGCATCATCAAGAACAGTTCAAAACTATTTACTGTAACTTAAACTTTTAACTGAAAAGGAGGCACGGTCATCTGTTGATTCAACAATGTATTTATTTTCCTTTTTTACACACAAATGACAATACAAATATACAAAAAACAACAACAATACAAGACAAAACAGAATTCACTTTTTAGTGGTGACCTTCTGTGCAGACTTGGTCACCTTGCCACCAGAAGCAAGCTTCTTGTCCACAGACTTGATGACACCGACAGCCACCGTCTGCCTCATGTCACGCACGGCAAAACGTCCAAGGGGAGGGTACTCCGAGAAGCTCTCCACGCACATGGGCTTGCCAGGGATCATCTCAACAATGGCGGCGTCACCAGATTTCAGGGCCTTTGGGTTGTCCTCAAGCTTCTTTCCGGAACGACGGTCGATCTTCTCCTTGAGCTCGCTGAACTTGCAGGCAATGTGTGCAGTGTGGCAATCGAGCACAGGGGCGTAACCCTGACAGATCTGGCCAGGATGGTTCAGGATAATGACCTGGGCAGTGAAGGTGCCAGCCTGCATGGGAGGGTCATTCTTGCTGTCTCCAGCAACGTTGCCACGACGGATCTCCTTAACGGACACGTTCTTAACATTGAAGCCGACATTGTCACCAGGAGTGGCCTCGACCAGTGTCTCGTGATGCATCTCCACAGACTTGACCTCAGTGGTCACATTGGCAGGGGCAAAGGTGACGACCATCCCGGCCTTCAGGATGCCAGTCTCCACACGGCCCACAGGTACAGTTCCAATACCGCCAATCTTGTAAACATCCTGCAGGGGCAGACGGAGGGGCTTCCCAGTGGGGCGGCTGGGTGGAAGGATGGCATCCATGGCCTCTAGCAGGGTGACCCCGCTGGCATTGCCTTCCTTGCGCTCAACCTTCCAGCCCTTGAACCAAGTCATCTTCTCACTGGACTCAAGCATGTTGTCTCCATGCCAGCCAGAAATTGGTACGAAGGCCACGGTGAGAGGGTTGAAGCCGATCTTCTTGATGTAGGTGCTCACTTCCTTGGCGATTTCCTCAAAACGCTTCTGGCTGTAAGGGGGCTCAGTAGAGTCCATTTTGTTGACTCCGACAATAAGCTGCTTCACTCCCAGGGTGAAGGCC
The DNA here is from genome assembly GCF_951216825.1 of Electrona antarctica. NCBI lineage: Eukaryota > Metazoa > Chordata > Actinopteri > Myctophiformes > Myctophidae > Electrona > Electrona antarctica. The sequence goes on from NC_136805.1 coordinate 18,052,107, forward strand.
AGCAGGGCGTGCTCGCGGGTCTGACCGTTCTTTGAGATACCAGCCTCAAATTCACCCACACCACCAGCAACGATCAGCACAGCACAGTCAGCCTGAGAGGTACCAGTGATCATGTTCTTGATGAAGTCTCTGTGTCCTGGGGCATCGATGATGGTGACGTAGTACCTTTCTGTCTCAAACTTCCACAGAGCAATGTCGATGGTGATACCACGCTCACGCTCAGCCTTCAGCTTGTCCAACACCCAGGCATATTTGAAGGAGCCCTTGCCCATCTCAGAGGCTTCCTTCTCGAACTTCTCGATGGTTCTCTTGTCAATGCCTCCACACTTGTAGATCAAGTGACCGGTGGTGGTGGACTTGCCGGAGTCGACATGGCCAATGACCACAATGTTAATGTGAACCTTTTCCTTTCCCATTGTTGCTTAAGTTTCGGTGTTACCAATTCACACGGCCACACAGCTGCCCCTATAAGGTAACAGAAAGAAAAGAACGAGCTGACATGATCTGACATCACAACACTTCATATTTGGGCATGCCTGACACAGAACTCCATATATAGGAAAAAAGGAACAGAGAGAGACAGATACAGACATCTCCATATATGTGCATAAAAGGGACACAGACAGATGGGTGGAACAGGTAAAGAAGGTAGGATGTCCGCACACCGTTCTTAAGCTCCCAATAGTATTTCATTAGGATTCATTTATATCCTAATAAAATACTATCTCTATAGTCATGTGTTCAAGACGGATCTGTCCGATATTTCATATTCCATCCTAATTAGCTAACATTGGCTTTCAAAGTTTGCAGGATAGGCCCGTTTAGAACAAAAAGCCTCAAATCATGAACGCAGCGTGCAATTTACGTGAAATCTTTCACAGACTTTCCTACTAGGCTGAGGAATATATCCCACCCTTTTCACATTGGCCTATTATAGCGCCACCAGGAGGCCACAACCTGACCTGCCCTGGTGGAGACCTACTGTAACACTCGTCCATATAGTGCTCATCACTTCATCCTGCTTGCTCTAACAAGCAACATGGTACCGTGGTCGAAGACTCTAATGCACTGCTAGACACAATCGCCAAGTTCGCCATGATGCCTGAACACGAATAGCAAACAAATACTGAATGTACGTTTATTGAGCAACAATATATATTTTTGGGGGGCTTTTTCCTGTCACACTACTGTCTGTAAAGAACCTAAACCAAGTCACTGCCTTTTGGAGCTTTATTGGGAACTTTGTTAGCCGTCTGTCAAGAGCTCACCCACTGCAGGTTGAGTGTTTCCTTTCTCTAAGGCCTTGGACAGGATAAGTCTTTTTACTGTTCTGCCCTTACTATACGTTTGGTGTACAGTCTGTATGGCTTGGCAGACAGCTAACAAAGTTCCCAATAAAGCTCCAAAAGGCAGTGACTTGGTTTAGGTTCTTTACTGGTGAATACATTTGTAAAACTGCAATACAGAAAAAACAGAAAACAGACATTTGTGTCAAATACAGTACAATCATAAACCAAAACATTAGTCCTTTTTATGCATCACTTTTAGAAATGATCAAACCAACTTACAAGCATATTGTTTTAAGAGATAAGATATGCTTTAAGAGCCATACACTTTAACAAAAGACACAGACTTACAGACTTATCCTGTCCAAGGCCTGAGAGAAAGGAAACACTCAACCTGCAGTGGGTGAGCTCTTGACAGAGTGCTGGTTTACACTGACTGGCTCTGACCAAACTAATCACCTATTAAATACCCTGGTGAGGCTACCAGGTGAGGAGAGTTACTAATTAGGCAAAGGAACATTGGTCTCCATTACACATACAAGGCTTAAAGGTAAACTACATAGAAAGTAAACAGCACACCTATCAATAAAAGTGTAAAAATGTGACAGGAAATGGGGAGAGAGATGGGGGGGTGACAGCAAAGGTCATCGTGATCAGGACTTGAACCCGCGACATGCTGTCAGGATTACCAGCCTAGCTTATATACAGTAGGTACTATAGAGAAACCACACGAATGAAATAAAAAAAAGAGGGGGAAAGAAACTGATGAAAAAGCTGTTGCTTCTTTACTGATCAAATGCAACCACTTTTTCATGAGATCTTTTCTTTGCCCGATTACAAGACTATAAATAAACGTGACTTAATTTTTGGTTCAGTCTCAACTTGATTTTGAGTTTATCGATTCAGTTGTAATGGTAGCCTAACTGTAAAACCCAATAAATCAATACGGCTATTATAGCCCACAGCAGATTATCATCCACAGTAGTAAGCAGTGTATGGGTAGTAGCCTACTTTTACATGTTTTAAAGTGTTCATAGTTTAATACGGAATTATATTCTTAAAAATCAACTTGTTAATTTAATTTGGCTTACACTTGTAATTCAATGCATTATACATGTTTGAACATACTTCTACTTAATTTAATTATCAAGCAATTCATGTGTAAAGCTTGAAAATGTGCCTGTTGTGGTGCAGACAAAATGTTTAAATATAACACAAATTAATAGTGGCTTGTTACATAACACAGTATATTGTTTTAAGTTCAAATTCAGCTAAAGGAATACTTCAACATGGTCTCATAATAATAAATAGGTCCTAATCTTCATTATAAGATGGTAGTTAGTACAGTAGGTACCATTTCTCACTCTGCATTTATTTTTCTATCTCAACATGCTAACTTTCCAGGAAGAGAAAGTCTGTAGTTTCCATTAGCTTGCAAACCTCATTGAATATGTCACTGGTATGCATATTTCTAAACTGTCCACCACCCACCTCTAAGATGCAGAGCAAGCAGACATATTTCCCAGCAAGCCAAATGGCGTCATGATGGCGTTATGACGTCCTCCGGTGACTCCGGTGACGTTCAGGACTAGGCCATATGCCCATATGGGGATGATCTTTAAGTCATTTCCAGGACGTCTTCACTAGTTGAAATAATGAAGCTTATTCGGGGCCAGATCTGACTACTGTAGTTATGATGTGACTTAAGTTGATCGAGCCTCGATCGGACTCATCCAGGGCCAGATGTGACTAGTCTTGGTTTGACTTGATCTGGCCCCAATAGAGACGTCACTAAGTCCTGACCGTGCTTGCTGGGTTACGGTACCATAACCTGTGACAAGCCAATGACAAGAGAGTATATAACCCTCAACGTTGTTTCTCATTGATAACGAGAACCGGTCTATGACGAGATTATTTTCCTCCCAAACATGTATCTCTTGTCTTGGTTGTGAAAGCAACAGTGCAGCAGAAGCACGGCATGCATGCATGCCAAAGTGAAACTGTCCATCCTGTGCATTTTCCATGTAGGAAGTATAACACCAGCCCACTAGGTGGCCAACCAGACCACATAAACCACAGCTCATCTCCCAGACCTGGCTCATATCAGAAGAAAAAATTAATAATGTATATTAAACCTGCTTAAAGGTATGTGGAGTTTGCCACATAGGGCACTCAATGTGTTTATAGAAACTGTGCCGATAACTCTGCATTAGTGTTTTAATACATTGAATGTATAAGATATAGAAATAACACAGAAAAGATGGAATTTATTATTGTGAAACAGTATAAAAACAATGGTGGTCATTAGAAAGACAAACTAGTCCATTTTGTAGAGGAAAATGATGAACTAGGAAGCTAAACAAAACATGTACGTCTGTAATCCACGTAACTCGAAAACCGTTCGCCCCACCGATCGGTGGCAAGAACCAGCACAAAAGCATCTCCCCGGGCTCTGGACCTGATCACCACTATATCTCCATATATGGATTTTAAATACTTTTATTAGTTACACCAGCAGCTTTTCTTTCCAATTTTCAGATTTGTGGCATCATCAAGAACAGTTCAAAACCATTTACTGTAACTTAAACTTTTAACTGAAAAGGAGGCACGGTCATCTGTTGATTCAACAATGTATTTATTTTCCTTTTTTTACACACAAATGACAATACAAATATACAAAAAACAACAACAAACAGTACAAGACAATTAATGATATAAAGAAAGCAAAACTATAACAAAAAAAACAAAACAAAACAGAATTCACTTTTTAGTGGTGACCTTCTGTGCAGACTTGGTCACCTTGCCACCAGAAGCAAGCTTCTTGTCCACAGACTTGATGACACCGACAGCCACCGTCTGCCTCATGTCACGCACGGCAAAACGTCCAAGGGGAGGGTACTCCGAGAAGCTCTCCACGCACATGGGCTTGCCAGGGATCATCTCAACAATGGCGGCGTCTCCAGATTTCAGGGCCTTTGGGTTGTCCTCAAGCTTCTTTCCGGAACGACGGTCGATCTTCTCCTTGAGCTCGCTGAACTTGCAGGCAATGTGTGCAGTGTGGCAATCGAGCACAGGGGCGTAACCCTGAGCGATCTGGCCAGGATGGTTCAGGATAATGACCTGGGCAGTGAAGGCGCCAGCCTGCATGGGAGGGTCATTCTTGCTGTCTCCAGCAACGTTGCCACGACGGATCTCCTTAACGGACACGTTCTTAACATTGAAGCCGACATTGTCACCAGGAGTGGCCTCGACCAGTGTCTCGTGATGCATCTCCACAGACTTGACCTCAGTGGTCACATTGGCAGGGGCAAAGGTGACGACCATCCCGGCCTTCAGGATGCCAGTCTCCACACGGCCCACAGGTACAGTTCCAATACCGCCAATCTTGTAAACATCCTGCAGGGGCAGACGGAGGGGCTTCCCAGTGGGGCGGCTGGGTGGAAGGATGGCATCCATGGCCTCTAGCAGGGTGACCCCGCTGCCATTGCCTTCCTTGCGCTCAACCTTCCAGCCCTTGAACCAAGTCATCTTCTCACTGGCCTCAAGCATGTTGTCTCCATGCCAGCCAGAAATTGGTACGAAGGCCACGGTGAGAGGGTTGTAGCCGATCTTCTTGATGTAGGTGCTCACTTCCTTGGCGATTTCCTCAAAACGCTTCTGGCTGTAAGGGGGCTCAGTAGAGTCCATTTTGTTGACTCCGACAATAAGCTGCTTCACTCCCAGGGTGAAGGCCAGCAGGGCGTGCTCGCGGGTCTGACCGTTCTTTGAGATACCAGCCTCAAATTCACCCACACCACCAGCAACGATCAGCACAGCACAGTCAGCCTGAGAGGTACCAGTGATCATGTTCTTGATGAAGTCTCTGTGTCCTGGGGCATCGATGATGGTGACGTAGTACCTGGCTGTCTCAAACTTCCACAGAGCAATGTCGATGGTGATACCACGCTCACGCTCAGCCTTCAGCTTGTCCAACACCCAGGCATATTTGAAGGAGCCCTTGCCCATCTCAGAGGCTTCCTTCTCGAACTTCTCGAGGGTTCTCTTGTCAATGCCTCCACACTTGTAGATCATGTGACCGGTGGTGGTGGACTTGCCGGAGTCGACATGGCCAATGACCACAATGTTAATGTGAACCTTTTCCTTTCCCATTGTTGCTTAGGTTTCGGTGTTACCAATTCACACGGCCACACAGCTGCCCCTATAAGGTAACAGAAAGAGTGAGCTGACATGTTCTGACATCACAACACTTCATATTTGGGCATGCCTGACACAGAACTCCATATATAGGAAAAAAGGAACAGAGAGACAGATACAGAAATCTCCATATATGGGCATAAAAGGGACACAGACAGATGGGTGGAACAGGTACTCTCAGAAAGAAGGTAGGATGTCCGCACACCGTTCTTAAGCTCCCAATAGTATTTCATTAGGATTCATTTATATCCTAATAAAATACTATCTCTATAGTCATGTGTTCAAGACGGATCTGTCCGATATTTCATATTCCATCCTAATTAGCTAACATTGGCTTTCAAAGTTTGCAGGATAGGCCCGTTTAGAACAAAAAGCCTCAAATCATGAACGCAGCGTGCAATTTACGTGAAATCTTTCACAGACTTTCCTACTAGGCTGAGGAATATATCCCACCCTTTTCACATTGGCCTATTATAGCACCACCAGGAGGCCACAACCTGACCTGCCCTGGTGGAGACCTACTGTAACACTCGTCCATATAGAGCGTCGCAGTCCCGCCTCCTACCCTGGACCAGGAAATGAAACCCAATGCATTATTCTCATAGACATTTCTTAAAGTATTTATTTAAAGACGGTTACGCCGCGGACAAAGCCAACTCGAGTCGTGACAACTCATGACAACAAACAATATTTTGGACCAAACAAATAATTAGAAAGAAGAAAAAAACGGCAGGTTACTTTGTTGTTTTTCTTCTTTGTAATTATTTGTTTGGTCCAAAATATTGTTTGTGTTGTCATGAGTTGTCACGACTCGAGTTGGCTTTGTCCGCGGCGTAACCGTCTTTAAATAAATACTTTAAGAAATGTCTATGAGAATAATGCATTGGGTTTCATTTCCTGGTCCAGGGTAGGAGGCGGGACTGCAACGCTCTATAGTGCTCATCACTTCATCCTGCTTGCTCTAACAAGCAACATGGTACCGTGGTCGAAGACTCTAATGCACTGCTAGACACAATCGCCAAGTTCGCCATGATGCCTGAACACGAATAGCAAACAAATACTGAATGTACGTTTATTGAGCAACAATATATATTTTTGGGGGGCTTTTTCCTGTCACACTACTGTCTGTAAAGAACCTAAACCAAGTCACTGCCTTTGAGCTTTATTGGGAACTTTGTTAGCTGTCTGCCAAGCCATACAGACTACACCAAACGTATAGTAAGGGCAGAACAGTAAAAAGACTTATCCTGTCCAAGGCCTGAGAGAAAGGAAACACTCTGTCAAGAGCTCACCCACTGCAGGTTGAGTGTTTCCTTTCTCTCAGGCCTTGGACAGGATAAGTCTTTTTACTGTTCTGCCCTTACTATACGTTTGGTGTACAGTCTGTATGGCTTGGCAGACAGCTAACAAAGTTCCCAATAAAGCTCCAAAAGGCAGTGACTTGGTTTAGGTTCTTTACTGGTGAATACATTTGTAAAACTGCAATACAGAAAAAACAGAAAACAGACATTTGTGTCAAATACAGTACAATCATAAACCAAAACATTAGTCCTTTTTATGCATCACTTTTAGAAATGATCAAACCAACTTACAAGCATATTGTTTTAAGAGATAAGATATGCTTTAAGAGCCATACACTTTAACAAAAGACACACAGACTTACAGACTTATCCTGTCCAAGGCCTGAGAGAAAGGAAACAGTCAACCTGCAGTGGGTGAGCTCTTGACAGAGTGCTGGTTTACACTGAACTGGCTGTGACCAAACTAATCACCTATTAAATACCCTGGTGAGGCTACCAGGTGAGGAGAGTTACTAATTAGGCAAAGGAACATTGGTCTCCATTACACATACAAGGCTTAAAGGTAAACTACATAGAAAGTAAACAGCACACCTATCAATAAAAGTGTAAAAATGTGACAGGAAATGGGGAGAGAGATGGGGGGGGGTGACAGCAAAGGGCATCGGGATCAGGACTCGAACCTGCAACACGCTGTCAGGATTACCAGCCTAGCTGCCCGGACCGCTAGGCCAGCCCGGGCCATATTTGTAGTTTTTACAGTGCATGAGGCCTACCCTCTGTCACACCGACACACAGTATACTGTCTTGTACTGTACAGTGTACACTACAGTATGTGGGTACTGTCAATTTACTGTGTTATATGTGTCAACATATATTTGCCTATATGCCTATACAGTTTGCAAATCAAGCGATTGTGTGAGTCATTTATCTAAGGATGAGGGCTGGGTCTAGGTGATTATTAAGGAGCTGGATATAGCTTTAGCGCTATGTATACTGTATCAGGTGGCTATGTATGGACCTGTACTGCATTTTACATGTTAGGTTGGCAAAGAGGTAGTTTGTTATAGGTCTATTTAACTGATGTCCCAGCATCATCATGTACAGTTCCAGTACTAGGTAAGGGGGTCACTGTCACTCCAATGAGAACGTGTTCATTATGTCAATTGGAAACATGCCCGTGTCAAGAGATCGAAACGCTGGATGCTGTGGCACAGCAAGCCAGCACGCAAGGCCAAAACACATCTAGGATAAATGCACACACAGTCAGCTGGATGCACGGACACAGCATGCGCACCCATATTGGGACACTCACATCCAAAGACCCACAGGCATCATGTATGCAACACACAGACTTGCACACCAATTGAACTCACAATGATGCACGCACGCGCGCACACACACACGCACGCACACACACACACACACACACACACAGAGGCGAGAAAATTGGCGTGGTGACCTGCGTTTGAACCGGTGACCTGTGTAACTCACCCCTATTGATGGCAGGCAGTGCACACTGCACGCACTCCCTCACAGCCAGCAGAGCACTTCAGCAAGCATAGCATGACCCCAGGGAGGGACACTGGATGTGAGCAAGAAGAGGCCGGTGGAGCATTGATAAACGGGGCAATACAGGCGCCGAAAAGATAGTTCTGTTTGTTTGTTTTAATGGTCAAATACTGGCCAAAATATGAGTAGGAGAGGGTGTGTGTCAGAGAGAGAGAGAGAGAGAAAGAGAGAAAGAAAAACATTGACATATAATGTCTTGTCTAGTCGGACATAATACTGTAAGCGTAATCCATAGTTTGTCATACGACCGCATCTGTCATCATAAATAACATATTTCCAACTCAATGTTTTCTACTTGTGTTCAGGGTATACAATGCCATGGTTTGTGCCCTTGTGTTTCTCTCCTAATCCTAAAGGCCACAGACATGAGGAGCTGTTCATTGATGGGGTTAAGCTCTACATGTTAGGCACAATACTGTAAATCAATGCACTGCTCTGCCACTGATCAATGGCATGAATTCATGTGCATCCTTTGCGCTCAATTACTGATTATTTTCCTGTTCTATGCAATGTGCATGTTGGAGAGCAGTTGGCCTAAATTGACCTGTGTGTGTGTGTGTGTGTGTGCGTCTTGGGTCAAGTGGGTGCTCTGTGCAGGCATGCTCATGCGTTTGTGTGCGTTCGTATTTCTATTTATGTGTGTAGGCATGTGAGTATGTGTATACATGTTGTGTCTACCCATGAAATAATTCCAAAGACTTGGAGTCAGATTCAGAGTCCTCTAGTTTCATATCCATTTGAAAAAAACATGTGTTTAGTCAAATATGCCCCATACATGTGTGCTTCCCAAAGGAAGTTTTGATATGATCAGTCCTGCGATCATTCAGGCAGATGTTATCCGCGTGCAGTTCATGGTAAAGTGGAGATATTACTAAACACACCTTTTTCCAGAAAAATAAGGCACAGTTCTGAGCCCTTTGATGAGCAGACTGGAGTCAGACAAGACTGTCTGCTATAGTCCTAAACAACATCTTCCTAGTCTATATTCCAAATTAATCCAATAAAATATCCACCAAAAAACTAAAGATCTTCTGTCTGAAAACCTGATAATCCTCAAAGTCCAAAAAGAAAATAGCAATGCTTTGCTAGACCCCAGGAGATCCCTTTGTTCCCTTTTTTCGTTGCAGTTCATAACATCCACCATCAGACTATCTTCTTAATTTCAACCAAGCTTCCCTTATTTAGGTATTAAAGTTTGTCGAACACACTATACAATGGTTCAAAGTACTGATTTGGAATACAATGTAGGCTTTTTTCCCCTTCTTTATTTAGCCAGGGTAGTAGCTGAGCACAATTAAGTTCTCATTTTCAGCCCTGTACATTAAAACCTGGGAGCTGACCAGTACAACCTCAGTCTTATACTGTTGGCCACTAAGCTGCTCCACTGGACTTAAAAAGAGTCTCTTTGTCAAGCTACACCAAACACTCTTTCATGATCAAAATGGAACCCCCGTCCGGCATTACTTCCTGGAACTTTCCTACCAGTGATCACTTCCTGGAACTTTTACTGCATGTGTTGTTTTTCCCCACTACTCATCAAAACAAAACTTTCCCTCCCACACTTTCCTTAGTGGACGCACTCTGAGCCCCCCACCACATGTATAAAATGCACTTTTTGGCCAGAAAGGGATTGTTTTTAAAATACTTTTAGTTACTCCACTGCGCCCTCTATCGATGTTGCCAAGAAAAAAATCCCTTTCTGGCCAAAAAGTGCATTTTAAACATGTGGTGGGGGGCTCAGAGTGCGTCCACTAAGGAAAGTAGGCTTTCTAATTACACAAACCGCCTTTGTTTTGGTGAGTAGGTAAAACGTTTTGTATATTTACGCTACAGACGAGAGGCTGGTCTGCATTTATGCGAGCGTAGGAAGAGAACAATTCCATAGAGCTAGAGCTATGGACCAGAGCTACTTTACACCCAACCACCAGAGCTCAGATGAGAGTCAGCATCCCACACCACCCGTCACAGCTGAAGGCCAACAGTTGGCCACTGTACTGTACCTTAACATTCCTGGAAAGCATAATAATATTGACACCTGCACAATGGATGATAATAAGATCCAAAACTCCTCAGACAAGCCAAAACATCATTTGGTGGGCTGAGGAAAAAGGTTTTCCATAACAGCAACTTCAGACAATATACTCAGCATCACCCAGGACAGAGTGCCACACATGCGGTTGCAGTGTGGAGTCTACCCTGAACCACCTCAGGTTGCTAGGCCATGTCATACACATGCCCAGCTGCGTGTGTGTGTGTGTGTGTGTGTGTGTGTGTGTGTGTGTGTGTGTGTGTGTGTGTGTGTGTGGTGTAGAAAGTTGCCACACATACACAGGGAGTCATCTCTACACCAGAAGTACAGTTGACAGAGAGGTGAGCCACGTTCCATAAATCATTCACATCATTTTCATGTACATTCTCTAATTTTGCATTAGAGCCCCATGCAATGTTTGTCGTCCCCAGGAATGCTATAGGCTATCAAATATTTAGAGACACAGAGAATCAGGGTCACGATGTCCTGCACCATAGCACACGGTGGCATACTGTATGTTGGCATGTGCTTATCCATAAATGCCTGACTTTTACTGTACTTTGTTGCAATCACAGCGCAACAAGTTGTGAGCTTGGATATCTTGTTATTCTCTGTGTGCGACTCCAGCTCGCAATTAAGTATACAGTAGATCCTATTCCTAAGCTCAACACGTTCCATTCGGTTGCCAATTTTGGTGTTCATTTGAAGTCTTTGTAAAAGCAGCTGTGAATTGCTGCTATAGCCCCAAAAGGAATTGTTTGGAACTTTCAAATATATCAAATTTTCAGAACAATGAGCAACCCAACGCACATTTGTGTCACCGTCTAACTCTAACCAGTTCTACTTGACAACATTTGAATTATGTAATAATGACAATACACTTTCCATTGTATACCACCTTTCCAAAACAAGGTTGACAAGGTGCTTTACAGGGTAAAAACGCCAAACAACAGGAATCATGTAGGCTTCCCATTGCATTATTAATAGCCTATAGTATAGAAGCAGGATGGATGAGAGACTTTCAGTGTAGCTTTCACTGTATCTTTCAAGATGAATTAACACACGCTAGGTGTCTTAAGAGCATCATAATGCATCAGAATGTTCTGGGCTTGAGACATTCATCGAATATCTCAAGCCTAGAACACAGAACTCATCCTGATTATGAAAAGTTAGCAGACAAAAGTAAGTGTTCCATAAGTGTTCCAAAGTCCACTGTTCTGATTTAAGATAACAGAATGTTGCCCTGCATATTATATTATAACATGATAGGTGTATAATAAAGCCACAGTGGATAATATACAAACATGCTACAATAACAATCACGTACACATACAGTATATGTACAGTTGGGTGCCACCGATATTGTCCCTTATTATTTGACCCATTTAGGCCTGACCTCAAAAAATTTAAAAATCCTTCTAAATCCTCCAGTTTTCTGAAATAAATACTTTCACGATTTTTCAAAAATAGCAGACCTACAAGCTCGTAGCGCGCCACTCGGTGGCGCGCTATGAGCTTGTAGATCTGCTATTTTTCAATAGCTAAATTATAACATAATGTTTAAAACACCAAAAGGGGTTCCCGCCCAAAATGGGTTAACTGTCCTTTTGCGCAGATCACGCAAACCTCAGCAAAAAGAAAAGGACAATATCGATGGCCTCCAACTGTAGGTGTATAATAAAGCCATGGATAATATACAAACTACAATAACAATCACGTACACATACAGTATATGTACACATCTACAGTATGTTCAAATACTCCCCTTGCTACTCCATTGAGCTTTCAACATGCTTGATCAAGTGGTGCTATGCACATCCTGCCTGCCAGTAATCATCCAGTACACTGGGTCACATATCACAAGCCTAGATCTTGTGAGGTGAATAAATGGAGGCAGGTGGTGAAGTGCCAAAATCAAACATATATGGCCCCTTAGGTGGAAGCAACAGAGGGTGGCAGAAGCACTCGCTTCTTCCCCAATGTGAAGTGTGCAGTTCGACAGAACGCGTCCAAGATCTGGGTTCTGATAATAGAAAATGTATGACAAAGGTGTCATAACCCGAAGACCACCACTTGACCTCACTTGCTACGGTGGGAATGGAGATGTCTTTCTCTCCCAAGTGTTGGCACCATTTCAACACCTGTGACTTTATTGTCAGATACAGTATGGAAGCTAGTGTCACGTCGGTGATGGGTGAGGCCGGAGCTCTTTGACAAGGGCAAGACATAGAAATGTCCGGCTGCGAACATATCAACTCCGTGATCGGCGGGCACGTCACTCAGCCGAGGCGGTTCTCATTACCGTGCCCGCATGGCAAACGGGGCGGTGTAGCCCTTTATTTTTTTCCAGGCGGCAGTATCACAGCTCCGATCTGTCACCCTTCGCTTGCCCTAATGTGCGAAAGCAAGACGTGTTGCGCCTATTAGCACTTCTTGGCAAGGATGGCACGCTGATCCCTCGTCCTCGGGGAGCACCCGGCAATATGGTGCCGCGTGGTGACCGCCTGCCAGCCCCGCGCGGCTCCCACTGTCACAACACATCATGCATCCCTAGAAACCACAAGCGCCACCAAACACCTCCTCCTCCTCCTCCTCCTCCTCCTCCACCGCCGTCTCCTTCACAGCACCCCCGCGACTGAGGCTGGCATGGCTGCCACTCAGCCGCTGTGACGTGACCCGAAACAGCCTCAGAACCAGGGCTCATGCGAGTTTGTAGAGGAACGGGGAAAAGGGAAGTACAAGTAGACTGTGCTTACCTATAGAGGGTTTCTTAGGAAAGGCCTGTGAGGTGATACAGTAACTACAAATTGACGTCGTTCCGAACTTCTGACAGGTGGTCTCAGAACCTTTTCACAGAACTCGTGCACCCCCAGATTTCCTGACTCTCCGAACTAGTTTGGAAAGACGTCCATTCGTCCAAACCCAACGTTTTTTCCAACGTCGAAAGGAGCATGTATTGGCCTTCAGACAATAATATTGTCTAGCCGCATCATACTGCAGGATGATTCACCCGTTTCAAGTAAATCATAAAGTGGTGTGAAAAAATCCACACAGTGAATGAATGAATAATACCAATTCAATCACTGTAGGCGGCAGGGTCCCATGGGCCGGTTTCATAACTTCATACTCCATAGTGACTCACTTCATATCACTTACATGATTTATATGGTTACCAAGTGTGCGATTTCTGCAGAACATTGACGACACGCAAGAGTTTCATTATTCACCACAACTCACTTAGAGCCCTTGCAGAGATGTGACCTATGATACTAAATGAGTAATCTCTCTAGAGAGATAACTGTCTGTAATCTCATCAGTCTCACCAGAGGTCAGTCAGTCACTGAGTCAATTAATTTGAGTATGATGCTGATCAACGGTCCAATAGTTAATGGTGGGTAGATCAGAACAGAAATATTCTATACTTGATCTTGATCTTAAACTGAGTTTAAGAAAGATTTGAATGAATGTGTAATTGTTTAATTTTAGTTTTTGCTGTGCCAAGCCATGTTACAGTTGAGCTGTTACAATTTGACATACAGTTAATGTACTATCCCCATTACACAGTTTACAAAACAACAAGAACAACAAAGTAATGGGTGAAGGAATTGCATCCACATCATGTAAAGAACATGCTTAATTCATAAGAACAGAAGGCAGTCTGCCCTTCTGTAGACAACATCATTTTGTGTATACGCAGATGGAATTGCAAACTGGCATCAAGAAGAAGTACTATAGTCATAGTGACACTTGATTTGTACACTTGTATTATTTGAAACAACTGCAGTACTATTCTATTCTAAAGGGGTGGCTTCGGCAGTAAAGATACCACTTTTCACATACAAAACTCCTACTTTCTCACCTACAATCAATTCCACAATGCCTGCATGTACACGAGGGCTTTTGGCGCTTGGCTATATGTAATGTAAAAGGTCAACGTAACGGCGCGTTTCTGTACGCTTTGTGACAGCAGCAGCACAGCCTGCCGTACCTGTCTGTACCTAAGTCTGTCTGTACGCTTTGTGACAGCAGCAGCACAGCCTGCCGTACCTGTCTGTACCTAAGCCACATCTTTGGGCACGTTAATATCCCCGCCATCACATACGTGTTTATTCCACGTGTTAAAATCAGAGCGACCCGCTGTGACACGCGTGGCTACTATAGCGATGAGTAATATCCCTGCGAGGTGCCTTGTTATCCCGGTCCGTCATCCCCGATCCTCCCTGCCACTCTGCCACTGCCCCCGTCGGGCAACTCGTTTGTGCAACGGTGCCGCATTGTGGCCACGCATGGCACCGAATAGGGACAGGTTTCTGACCTGAAATTAAATTAGAATTAGATATGCCAGAGGGGGGTCACTGCCCACATAGGCAGGGATGTCAGAGCCCCTGTGCTAGGAAGCAGCACGGTTTTGATTGATTGATTGAAGAATTTATTAACAGTTTGCAGAATTACAGTACATTTCAAGCACAAACTCAATACAAAGGCTGTTAACTGTGAGTGGACGACCCAATTAAGCATTACACTTGTTTCCAACAGGGTCCACCATGTTCAAATCATCAAAACATTTAGAGACGTACAAATAGACACTTCTATAGACAGAACAGGAATTCATCAAAAAAGAATTCATCAAAAAGGAGGTAAAAAGGGAAAAGAAAAATATACAGTGAGGGGGAAAAAAAGGGGGGGCGGGGGGGGGGATTCACGTTCAGCTCCGTTAAATTGTTTGTTTTCCTTGGAGGAGCTGCGTTGGGTCCCCAAGTCGGCTCCGTGGCCGTACCATGAGTTGGCTGTGTGGCCGTGACCATCTCTTGTGTTGTCCTTGCGTTGGGTCCCCAAGTTGGCTCAGTGGCCATACCTTGAGTTGGCTGTGTGGCCGCGACCGTCTCTTGTGTTGTCATTGCGTTCGTGTTTGAGGGATTCCGATTTTACAGGGGCCAGTTTCGAATTGCAGCCGTCCGTAGGTGCCCTTTGAGAGCGGTTTTGAAAGAGTCAAGGGATTCGCATGTCTTAATGACAGTTGGTAGGGCGTTCCACATTTTAGTGGCATAGGAGCGAAAAGAATTTAGTCCCTTGTTTGTGCCGAATCTGGGTTGTACATGGTTCGTTGCACTCCCTCTGGTGTTGTGGGTGTGGACTTCGTTAACATTAAGGAAGTATCTAGACAGGTACATGGGTATCTTGGTGGTGTATCGAATCTTGTGGACCAGACCCATTGCAAGATGCTGTACTCTGTCGTCGACCCTAAGCCATTCCAGCCTGTCGAAGTGGGCAGGGGTGAGGTGGGTTCGGGGGGCTAGATCAAGTAGGAGCCTGACCAGTTTGTTTTGGGAAGTCTGGAGCCTGGTTTTAAGGGCCTTTGAGGTGCTGTGGTACCAGGAGGTGCATGCATAGTCAAAGAAACCCTGTACAAGGGCTCCTGTTAAGGTCTTCAAGGTGTTTTTGTTGACCAGTGAGGAGATCCTGTAGAGGAATCTTGTTCTATGGTTGACTTTTTTGATTACGTTGGTGGCCATTTTATCACCGGAAAGATTAGCCTCCAGGATGGAACCTAGGTAGGTAATTTCATCTTTACGTGTGATAACATTGTCACCCACTCTAACCAAGAAGCCATTTGCCTTGTTGAGATTACTAATAGAGCCAAAGAGAATGGATTCAGTTTTTCCCAGGTGTAAAGATAGTTTGTTATCAGCGAGCCAGGTGCAGATTCTACCGAGTTCAGAGCTGAGGGCATTTTCAACCTGCAGTTTGTCCCTGTCCGAGACCAGCAGTGCTGAGTCATCTGCGAACAGGAACAAGTTGCAGTCACAGGCTGAAGTCATGTCGTTTACATATATTAGGAACAGTAGAGGCCCTAGTATGCTTCCTTGTGGAACGCCACAGCTCACTGGGAGGGGGGGGGACAGTGTTCCGTTCACTTCCACCATCTGTTCTCTCCCCTCCAGGTAGGATTGCATCCAGCTCACTGATGTGCTATCGAAACCAATTGCTTTTAGCTTGTTAACCAGTATGGAGTGGTTCACGGTGTCAAAAGCCTTTTGGAGGTCCAGCATGACCATGCCGCAGTATTTGCCAGCGTCCACCTCTTGTTTGATGTGGTCGCTCAAATAGAGGAGGCATGTGTCAGTGGAGTGGGATGTTCTGAAGCCAGATTGGAACTCGTACAATAATTTATTAGTGGCAAGATACTTTTCAACCTGTTCATAGACTATTTTTTCCATCACTTTCGAGATGGAACTAAGAATAGAAATAGGGCGGTAGTTGCCGGGGTCTAATTTACTCCCTTTCTTGTGCAAGGGGGTTACTTTGGCCAGTTTGAAATCTTGGGGGACCTGTCCCTGTTTGATGGAGAGGTTTACTATGTGGGTGATGATTGGAGCTATAGAGATGGCTGAGTCTCTGAGAAATTTGGAGGGAATGTTGTCATGTCCTGTGGCCTTGTGGGGTTGGAGGGCACTCAGTTTCTTAATTACCTCATCAGTTGTTACCATAACTAGTTTAAAATCGTCTTTACAAACACCTAGGTTTTTGTAGAAGGTTGTAATGTGCTCTACACCAAAGAGCCCAGAGTGGGAGGGCAGTTTGTTAACCAGAGTTGTTGATATGTTTGTAAAGAAGATAGGAAGGAAGAGAGAGGGGGAGAGAGGAGGCTGGCCCGCGTACATGCGCGCGCAAGTGTGTGTGTGTATGGCATGTGCCTATGCGCCGTGCATGTACAGTTGGAGGCCATCGATATTGTCCTTTTCTTTTTGCTGAGGTTTGCGTGATCTGCGCAAAAGGACAGTTAATCCATTTTGGGCGGGAACCCCTTTTGGTGTTTTAAACATTGTTATAATTTAGCTATTGAAAAATAGCAGATCTACAAGCTCATAGCGCGCCACCGAGTGGCGCGCTACGAGCTTGTAGGTCTGCTATTTTTTTTTAAATCGTGAAAATATTTATTTCAGAAAACTGGAGGATTTAGAAGGATTTAAAAAAAAATTGAGGTCAGGCCTAAATGGGTCAAATGATAAGGGACAATATCGGTGGCACCCAACTGTACGTGTGCGCGTGTATGTGTGTGTGAGAGAGAGAGAAAGAGATAGAGAGAGATAGTGGATGCATGTGTGTGGCGATCTGTCCCAGCCCCATGGATGGCTGGCTGCGGTCCCATTAACACTGACGAGACAAAGGGGTGACATGTCCCTGCCCGCAGGGGCCCGTGAAGATTTAAATGCACACACACATGCATGCACATGCACACGCCTTTGCTTAATGCCAAGCGTGCACGCGGGCGTACATGATGTCGATGTGCACTCCCGCGGCCTCGGTCGTGGCATATGTGACAACTAACTGATGAGAATATGAACAACATGTGTGGGATATGAAGAGGGAGCCGGGCTCTTCTTGCACAGTCTACTGTATGGCTCTTGTTTCGAGGCTTATACACAACAACGTCTTCAACCTTTGTTGTTGAGATTCGTGGCTACATTTAAGCGTGTAAATTAATTAATAGGAGTACGTTTTTTTCTTTCTTTTTTTTTGTTGCTGCTGCATGTGATGTACGTAGTCTATCAAATGGTTTTAAGCCCATAATCATTTACTTTTATAAAAAAAAAATAATAATAATTTGTATAAAAAAAGGGGAAAAAAAGAACTTGGCCTTTTGTGTGCACAAGAATGTTCGTGCGTCCCGCACGCACGCACGCACGCACGCACGCACGCACGCACGCACGCACAGACACACAAACACTGACATAAATGAGATCTGCATCTATGTACTTACAGTAGTGTATAGATCAAAGACATGATAAATAAAAGACCAGCATATGGTAAAACAAAGCAAGCATCTATTCTATACCTATACAAATAGACAGTAAATGGACAAAAGAAGAATAAAAGAGAGAGAGAGTTATGTGTGCGTGTGTGTGTGCGTGTGTGCGTGCGTGTGCGTGTGTATTTGCAGATCTTTGTCCATGGGTGTCTGTATGTGTGAAGGATGATGACACAGACAGGATCAACAACAAACCAGGAATGGTTACACACACACACACGCACGCACACACACACACACACACACACACACACACACACACACACACACACACACACACACACACACGCACACACGCGCGCACATCATGGTTCACAAACAGCTGAGCTGACGGATGGGGGGTGACAGAAAGCGATGCCAAAGCAGATTGAACTTTGGGACATCTCTGCTTTCGACAGCTTCAACAAGCAGAGGGCACGGGGCGGTCACCGGGGGCATGGCACCGGTCACCGGGGGGGGGCTCGCACAACATCCTGGGCGGGGGAGGTGGGGCTATAGATGGGTGGATGGGTGGGATGGAGAGAGGCGAAGGGGGGTGTTATGTGTTGGGGACAGGGGAGGGGCCGCGGCAGGCAGCGGCAATGGGAGGCGTTGCGGTGTCACTGTAATGTCAACCTGCGTCAAGTACAATCATCGTTAGCTGTAATTTTCTAAGCAATTAGAGCGCTTATATTGAGAACGCTGGCCAGCTGACAAACACAGGGGGCTGGCCACCGGAGTTCCTCAGAGCTATTTGGACACACACACACACACGCACGCAGACACACACGCACACACACACGCACACACACACAGACACATACATGGGCAAAATGTGCTACACACTCATTGGCCTGTTTAGATTGTGTGTAATGTATAATATACATTACACAAAAAGAACAAAAAAACCCAAAACATCTACATATTATGTAGATGTTTTGGGGGTTTTTGTTCTTTTTTACAGTTTTTTCTTTGTCTTAAACTTTCAGTTGAATTATTGTATTAAAGTCAATTGAAAGCACTGTTTTTTATTTATTTTTATCACTCCTTATTTTTTATCCCTCCTTATTTAAGAATTTTAGATGATGTTGACCATGGCCTGAAAATGACTGTAGTATGTGTTTACTTATGGCTTTGCTGGGGCTCCTCCGACACTCATGCAGGGACACAGGTAGGCAGACAGTACAAACACATTTATTGTGGCAAGAGCAAGACTGTATACAAGCCAGAACAGCTGGAAACATGTGCCATCATGACAGAGGCTCTCACTTGATTGGGGATGGCCGATTTTTCCTGTGTGCATCAATGCACAACAGGTGTGTCGTCACACCCAGCTCAGTTTAATTAGTTTGACTTAGGCCAGGTCAGGTGTGACTGCTTAAATCAGCCGTCATCCACGCCGCATACATACCCGCCATGCTGAACTGAGGCCGGGGAGAATCCCCATTGCTTCCTCATGACTGACTAACTCCAATAACCAGCAGGACAGAGTCTGGGCATGTCTACTGGGATCAGAATGATGAGGAGGAGACCCCCACAGTCTGTGTCTGTCTGTCTGTCTGTCTGTCTGTCTGTCTGTCTGTCTGTCTGTCTGTCTGTCTGTCTAGTATAGTCTGTCTGTCTGTCTGTCTAGTATAGTCCTCAGCGCCCGCTGGCCTAGCGGTCCAGGCGCGCCACGCTGTCAGTGTTCGAGTCCCGTTCATGACGAGTGAGGACCTTTAATACTGCATGTCTCTCCCCCTCTCCCTCACTCTTTTCTATCAACAATCAATAAAGACAGAAAAGTCAAAAAGAAATCTTCAAAAAAAGATCACACCTGTGTGAACTGAGCGGAGCAACTATGCTGTTATTGTGATAGGTACTGTACTGAACTCAACGCTAGTGCAAACCCCAGGTCACGCAGCGCTAACCACCCAGTAGGGGTGGGACAATATGGGTTCCTCACGATACGATATATATCGTGATATTAGGCCCTCGATAACGATAATATCACGATATTCGATATATTGCGATATTTGCGATATATCGATATATTGTATGAAATTTCATCAACGATATATCACGATATCTGCAACTACAAAATACTTGGAACTGAAAAAATGCAGCATTTTGTATTCCCACAAAGCTGTTTGGAGACTTTGGACAAATCACCATCCAGTAATTCAGTACTTCTGATTGCTGTGGAATCTGAGTGGGATTTGCTTTATTTTAGCTGTCATTTCCTCCTTTTCTAAACATGTTGTTCATCACTTCATTATGAACAACATTTCAAATTTCAAAAAAAAAAGAAAGAAAAAAGTTAAATTTTTTTCCCGATATCGATATTTTAATAATCAATATCGATTTATCGCGGGAGGACGTATCGATATATATCGCCATATCGATATTTCAGCACACCCCTAAGTGCCAGCCCAGGTCACAGAGCGCTACTGCAGCTGTCCGTGCTGAAATGGACACACACACACACACACATGAGTTTTCTTCGACAGGTGGCTGGCATCTCCCTTAGAGATAGGGTGAGTTCAGTCACACAAGAGAGACTCAGAGTAGAACCGCTGCTCCTTCGCCTGGAAAGGAGCCAGCTTAGGTGGTTCGGGCATCTGGTTAGGATGCCTCTCGGGCGTCTCCCTAGGGAGGTCCTCGACACATGTCCCACTGGGAGGAGACCCCGGGGCAGACCAAGGCGCAGTTGGAGGAAACACATCAACTCACTGGCCTTGGAACGTCTCGGAATCCCCCAGTTGGAAGTCACTAATGTTGCTCTGGAGAGGGAAGTCTAGAGCTCTCTAGTGGAGCTGTTGCCCCCGCGACCCGACTACGGATAAGCGGTTGAAGATGGATGGATGGATGGATGGACACACACACACACACAGCTGCGTATTGGAGCGGTTAGGCACCGCTCAAAAAATAACTGCTGAGGCCACTCTGTGGGCATTGTTGTCCATCAACACTACAGTGTAAAATCCTGGGTGCTTATTTAACTCTGAAAGTGAAAAATGTACCCTATGTCCACTTGGTTCCATTTGTAAACTCTCTGAATTAGAGATGTCCCGATACTGTATCGGTATCGGAAAAATATTGTACCGGGCCTTATTTGGTCATATCGGTTCATATTGGTATCGGCAAATATGCCAGTCTAACCACAGATCCGACACACGGGTAAGGGTAGCAGGTAAATAAAATATTGGGGCATGTGGAGTTTGCTTTGGAGTTGCCCAAACTGCATTTGGGCAACTCCAAACATTCAACATTTGAATGAGGAGTCTGCTATAAACATAACACGAGATATATAGCTAGATAGCTATAAACACTATTCCCGGTCGGTGGACTTCAAAATAAGATCTTTTTTCTTTTTGTATTATTATAAATATTATTCTCTGGTATCGGTATTCGGTATCGGTATCGGCTAACACAGAAATTGTGGTAACGGGATCGGATCAGAAACGAAAAAACTGCATACAGTAGATGAATATATCAACCAGTGTAGGATCCCGTCGACACAGTCCTTCCAACACTCTGGATGCAGTCCAGGGTGGTATTAGCACAAAGCTGCCCGGTTCAGCTCTACTGGAAAGATATCCTTTGTGAAGTGCCAGTCAACACTCTAATCACAGATCTAAATTTATACTTCTAAATGTTAAATTGCATGTAGCACAACCGAAACTAACAAACTTTAGCTGTCTGTTACCAAACTCGTCAGCGGTTATGTTCCAATATATCAGAAGTCAGGACCTCATTATATTACTTTGTAGATGTGACCTCTGCTATGACCCCTAGATTGGCCAAATACCTTTGAAGAGAAAAAAACCCAATTCCTAATATTTTTCCCTTTACAGTCAAACAAGTCCTGCTAGTAGCCCCTACCCTAGGCTATAAATGGTAAATGGTGCATTTATATAGCGCCTTTATCCAAGGCGCTTTACATAGATTGTGCATTACATTCATCCATTCACACACACACACACACACATTCATACACAGATGAGATGACAGAAGAAACCATTAGAAATTAGGGGTTCAGTGTCTTGCTCAAGGACACTTCGGTTCCCATCCAGCCACTGAGCCACCGCCGCTATGATGCTCTTTATAACCAGACGGAAACTAAGGGTGATGTTAGTACAGTGGCCATGGGGTCTGAAAATCGGTAGAATTCATCCTGTAATGTGCCAGTTACATTGTGAGATGTCTGAAATGTTGTACAGACATCTGACGGCTAGTTCAAGGTTTATGTAACCGCTCTCAAAGGGCACCTACGGACGGCTGCAATTCGAAACTGGCCCCCGTAAAATCTGAATCCCCCCACCACCGCCCACCCCTTTTTCCCCTCACTGTTTATGTTTCTTTTCCCTTTTCTTTTCCTGTTCTGTTCTTTGACTATATGGAAGTGTCTATTTGTACGTCTCTAAATGTTTTGATGAATTGAACAAGGTGGACCCTCTTGTAAACAAGTGTAATGCTTAATTGGGTCGTCCACTCACAGTTAACAGTCTTTGTATTGAGTTGTGCTTGAAATGTACTGTAATTCTGCAAACTGTTAATAAATATCTCAATCAATGTTGTCAAATAATATCACTAGACTAGACCAGAGGGTTTAAGTGGTTAACTACT
The DNA here is from genome assembly GCF_951216825.1 of Electrona antarctica. Lineage (NCBI taxonomy): Eukaryota > Metazoa > Chordata > Actinopteri > Myctophiformes > Myctophidae > Electrona > Electrona antarctica. The sequence continues at coordinate 18,074,883 of NC_136805.1, forward strand.
TTCCAACACTGCCACTTCCTTCCATTAAATAGGCCAAAAAAGGTGGGTATTTAAGTAGATAAAGAGGAAAGAATAAAAGAGAAAGGACATTTATTCCTTGAGATTATAGGCCTATCTCGCTTTTCACGCCCACTTCCGGTAAATAGTGGTGTCTTTAACATTAGCATTTACACGTTTTTTTCTCTGGAGAATCTAAGTACATTTTCTAATGTAAAAATGTGACCAATATTATTATGAAGCAAACAAGATGGTAAATCAGCTCGAACAGATAGAACAAACCTTACCTTGAGAAAACAAAAGTTGTAGACTTCTTAAATTACCTCTGTTAACATGTAGCGTCTATGGAGTGACGTCACGCTATCACCACTAACCCCAAAAGGGGGCGTATTAAGGGGGGCGGGGAAATTCTGTGAGATAGGCTTATTGAGACAGTTGAGCTGTGATTGCAAGTGTTTGACCAAATTCTGACCAAATTTGGTCAGAATTTATTGAGAGGATAGCTCCTTGAGATGCAGCATCTCATTTTAGAGGGGGTATTAACATAACAGTAAAAAATTACATACAATACAAATACACAATACACACACGTACAGTTAGCTTGCTCACCATCTCCCACCCACACCCCCAGCCCTCAACTCATTTTAAACAAAAAAGAATGGAGAAAACGGCACCATGACCAAAGTTAGAAATAAACGTAAGCAGTATTAAAAGCATATACAGGTTGTTTTTCGAGATGTGAATACAAGGAAGTCCTTCCTGAAGCGGCCAAGAGAGGTAATAGATCTGAGTGAAAGAGGAAGATTGTTCCAGTCAGATGGAGCTTTGTAGTGGAATGACTTGCGTCCAACTTCAGAAAATATTCTTTGGAGGAAAGTAAAATAGGGATGTTGTTACATAAAGCTTCAGTCTACACAGTATAATCCTGGTTTGATCTCAGTCCAGACGGAAAACAACCCTTGTTGGTTTAGTCTAATAATACATTTCAGAGAGTGTCTGACAGCCATACTGGCCGAGAGACAGACAGGTAGAATAAAGGGACACACAAAGGCAAAGGCAGCACAAGAGAAACTTATTTTCCTCCTTCTCCTCTCTCTATAATATTGTGTGGAAGTGCTGGGTGTATAAATACCCAAGTCCCCCCAGGGCCCCACCCAGCCCAGCAGGACTCTCTCTCTCTGTCCCCCTGCCCAGACTCTCTCCTCCTCCTGATCCTCCTCATTGCCCCCCAAGATTCCACCTCGTCCCCTCCTCCTCCTTCACCGTCTAATTAGGATCTTGGGCCTCGTTAGGGCCAGCGGCCCCAGGGCCCCCCCGCTGATACAAAAGATGATTCCATCTGACGTAACAAGTCAGTGCCATGGGGACGGATGCTAATTTTAATTAATTAAATGGAAGGGTCAGGTTGCGACAAACAAGAGCCAGGGGCAAGTGGTAGGGTAGGGGTGGGGGTCAGCTCGATTGGACCAGCCAGACCCCTGCTATCCTCTGGAGGGGAAGACGGAGCCCACTGCTTGCGATTCCGATGCATCGCCATTCTGACTCACCGCATATACTAACCCTGTCCCTAACCCTAACGGAAGCCACGTAGTCGGAATGTCAGTGTGTCGGAATGCCACTGTTTCCCCGTTGTTCACCTCATACAGAGGACTCTGCGTTATCGCATGACAAAAAACACTTTACAGGACAGTTACAGCACAAGAATGGCTGACAGACTGAAGAGGGGTCTCAGGAAGAATGAACGATGCTATTTTCCTTTCTAAGCACATGATGTTTGGACATGCATCGCCCTTGTTTCCACCCAGGAAATCATCAGTGAAATAAAAATGCGATTGGGTGACACAGTGGTAAGGTGCCCGCCCACCACCGGCAGAGACTGGGGGTTCAAACCAAGGTATGAAAAATAAGGTAAAGACACCAACGTCATTTTCGCTAACATGCAATTCCAGACATCAGATTCATCGCACCACGGGAGCCAAACTACACCCAGAAGTTCGGTGGAATGCATTGGAGTCATTGAGAGCCCGGTGACCAGCTCAAGAACAAACACTATTTCTGAATGACTGAGACTCTTTGTAAAGTAATCGCTTCTGGAAAATAACAGAAGACATGCTGTGTTGCTTTTCGATATGTATGCTGCGGAATTTTATAGAGGAATCAAAAGACCACAAGGTACATTTCTGAACGTGCCAAGTATTGCGAGACTGTCCATCGTTTCCTGTCTGGCAACCAAATCTCGCTATACCTCCGAGATAGAAACGATACCTGCCACTGTTTAGATGCCTCAAAAAGATTATGTACTGACCACATCGAATAGCAAGTGATTAGAAAACAACAACAACCATCCACTGCCATGTACAGTATTTCTTCAAACTTCTGGTGCAAGATTTGCCACTAATGATCGTCATGGCGCAGCCCCGGCGTCCAGTCATGTGACTTCATGTCCGTTCCTTTCATTTTTGTTCCTAGGGTTCAAATCCGCCGTGGTGCATCTGGCTTTGTCGAGTGTCTATACACAATTGGCCCGTGTTTGGGCGGGGAAGGGAAGACGAGCGGGATATATTTTTTACTATACGTGTACTCATACAGGCTGGGGCGGCACCTGTCAACAGGGATTTGCACGGGAGTCATTATGACAAAGACTCTACGTCCTCCCGGTGGGGGCTCCTCACTGGCAGGTGAGACAGTAGGTTACAACAGCAGTGACAATACACGTGTGTGGGGAGGAATTAGCCCTTCACTAAATTCCACCCCAAAAAGCGATTGTCCAATACCAATCCAAATAGTTTAGCAACGGTTGCTATGCAGGTCAAGCTTTCTTCGCTGCTAACGTGCCTATTGGACAAGGATGGGTTGGGGAGGGACTTAGTGAAGGGCTAATTCATTGGCATAGTGACTAAATTGGGGAGAAAAAGTAACACGGTAAATAAATAATAATACTTGTGTGTAGGGTATTATCTCTCACAAGTCACAACACTCCCCTTGTTGATTTTTGTCAAATAGAGGATATGCGCGTGTGGTATCTGGTGGAACCACATTTCATCAATATAGCCTAAATCATGTTAAACTAGACAGACTGAATTCACATCTAAAATTGTTAACGACTGAATAATACTAGCCATAGTGAGAGGCTACAGGGCCAAAAGGCTAGACATTCAGGCCCCATTCTTCACAGCTTGCACCTATGCTAAATAGCTAGGCCTACTTTGATGCAGGAGCATTCAGACCAGAGGTCTCCTGTTGTGCTTCCTGTGACCTGTCCAGACATCTTGGTTTGGGTGTTAACGACTGTCTGTTTCAAATGTGTATTGGGATTTGGGCTTGTATAAAAACTCTACTCAAATGTTGAATCTGGAGTAGTGTGTCCTGCCGTCAGGCTGGGTGCATGCATGGCTCCGGCCATGCATCTGATGCTGTATTGAACTCTGAAAATAAACCTGGACTCCGAAACCTTCATTCATCTGTCTGCCTCCGCGTTTATCCTGAGTACTTTTGCCTAAGTATTAGAAGTTTGTTCATGAGCTTTATAGAGAGGAGAAGCAGTCTCTCTTTGGAGTTTTTATACTTCACGCGTGACATCATCATCATACCCGGTAGTTATGCGGGAACGCCTACTGAGTGGCAAAAAACTACTTTCTGGCCTTGACAGCCCATACATCCAAACAGAAAGGTCCTGTCTGATTGCATTAAAGGACCTTAAACGACATTAAACTCACTTTGCCATTCAATTTGACACTCGATTTGCCACTGAAGTGTTATGCATGCGAATAAACTCTATTGTATTGACCTTTGGATTATCCATGGTGAGCATAGGACAGAACCACAGTTTCCCTGCAGTCTTGCAATTCAATTCAATTCAATTCAATTCAATTCAATTCAATTCAATTCAATTCAATTCAATTCAATTCAATTCAATTCAATTCAATTCAATTCAATTCAATTCAATTCAATGCAATTTTATTCTATTGCCGAATCAGTACAAGACACCTAAAGAACATTGTGAGCAAGCATTTGGCAACAATGGCAAGGAAAGTTTGAGTAGAACCAGGCCCTAGGGTGGGCTGCCATCTGCCTCGACTTCTTTATGATAAGGTTGTAAGGTTGTGTGCCCCCCTCCACCCCCCCCCCCACACACACACACGTTTGAGCCATTGTTTTGCCATGGTCAGACCCAGCTGGCCACTGTTAGCTGTGTGGTGGGGGGCAGCGGTAGCAACCACTGATACCATCTGGGTAGAGCAGCGCAGGTCAACACTGGTCTATAAACAGATTACCAGCATCAGTATGTGTATCTAATGATGTCCCAGCATATCATATATGACAGTCGAGTCAACTTTATTATAACTTTATTATAACTTTGGTTATCTCAGACTGTCGTAGAAATGATAGATGGCGAAGAGTGTAGCACTTTCTCATAGTTTATAGTCCATTTGACTGTACAATCTATTTCTATCTATGATATGAATAGTCATTTATTTATTGTTAAGGTACCCCCCCCCCCCCCCCTCTCTCTCTCTCTGTCTGTCTGTCTGTCTCTCCCACTCTCTCTTCCCATTGACCTAGTTTTAGCATTTGATCCTGACTGGAAGGTTAACCCCTAGAGGGTGCACAGTGTCAGCCTTGTGCCATGTCAATTCCCACACAAAGGCCACCCTTTGTCACTTCATATTTTCAAGGCTCCAGAACCCTGGCTTTTTTCATTGTTGTTTTCCATGGCAGGGGTCACTTCCTAGCGGCCCCCCTGTTGTTCTTCCGCAGGTGCACCCGCTGCTGCTGTTGACCATGACACAAGTGCACACACCAGGGAGGCAGCCTAGCCTAGAGAAACCAACACAAAACGTGCTGGTTCATATATACAATAGGTCTTGGAACAATACATATTTTGCACGTATGGAACTACATGGACATTTCTTTCATGGTCATTTCTTTAGCGGTTTCGGATGTTATCAGATGATTTAATCTCCGTCATCAGCCCTTATCAAGACAAGACCATGCAATGCAGCCAGTATGGACATTTCCTACATATTGACGTTGTCGTCAGCCATTGTCCGACGTTGCGTTTGGTGCGTTGTCCGACTACTAACCCTAACTCTAACCCTAACTTCAGTCCTAACCGGCCACGGAAGTAAACATAAAGTGAAGTTGTTGTATAGTGCAGTTGCACCATGTTTTCACTTCGGCGGCAGTAATTTAGGAATGTGGAAATGTCCATTGCATGGTCTTAACATATTGGTGTTTGTCGGTTGATAACATTTAAATATATTTATTTCTCAAAGCAGAGAAAAGTTTTGCTTGAAACAGTTTTCCCGCCCCGCACTCCCTCCACCTCTCTCACATCACATCCATCGGCTCGGTGGAATCGTGACTCGAAAAGACAGGACATTTTAACAGGGTGTCCTCATCTTCGCCCCGGCTGGTCTGCCGGTTGATAGCAGGAGCATGTGTGAGGGCCGCTTGTGGCAGGAAGTGAGCCCAAGACCTGGCGAGCCGCGTCACAGACGGCCACAACACTGGCCACCGGTCACAGCTCTGCCGGAGGTCGGCAGGCATCACATGCTGGGACCTAATGCTACTGATGAGAGAGAAAGCCTGGCCCGCGGGGCCCTCACGGCCCCCAGGCCTATAGCCACTCAGTGTCAGGCTAACCTGAGCCGACAGACGGGCCACCACTACGCCACATATCGTTGCTGTCGGGAAGAAACCTCTTATCTCCCTATTTTAACTTTTTGTGTTTTTTATTTGTAAATGAATGCCCTACTCTGGATCATACTATAGTATCACACAGAAGTAGATGGTAGATCTGCTACTTTTGTCTTTTTTATTTTAATCCTAAAGTAACAGTTTTGGACTAATCTAAGCACACACTCCCACTCAAATTGAAATTCATAGCATCACACATAGAAGTACACACACACACACACACACACACACACACACACACACACACACACACACACACACACACACACACACACACACACACACACACACACACACACACACACACACACACACACACACACACACACACACACACACACATGTATTTCCTTTACCATGCAAGAGGATGCTGTAGCATTCTAACATGCTCACATTGCCCCTTCTTAAACGGCAGAAAGCTGGTGTTCAAATTCCATCTTCAAAAGAGTCATGCAAATACACACCTGCATCCTGGTGAAAGCTGACCATGTTCTCCCACCTTCACCTGTTTCCTGGCCCTTGAAAATGGTAGAAGAATGCCATAGCTGCAGCACATTCACCCATTCCCAACTGGGAAAAGGTCAGTGTAGATGTGATGGCTATTGCAGCTACCATGTTCACCTGTGCAATATACAGTCCCTTACTCTCTGTTGCATATCTACCAACAGATGGAGTAGAACTAAGTATAAGAAATTCACCCATCCCATGTGAAAGGCTTACTGATTCCATGTCTTTATGAGCAGCGTTTTTCCCCTGCACTGATTTTAAGAATTAAGTCTTGGCCATTTCCTTTCTCACTCATAATGTACAGTATGCATTACATTAGCCTGTCAGAGCACAAGACAGAATAAATGGAGCTGTTTTGGGATCAGTGCCTGTAAAATCACTTGGTAACAAAGAGCCAAAATGCCAGCCACATGAGTACACTTGTAGTTTTAACATAAAGATGTCAATTGAAAATGCTACCAAAAATATGGTGTCTCTTTTGATAGCTACAGTACATGCTAAAAGCGTTTTTATTTCCACGTTGCACTTCAACAGTCTCAGTTGAAGGGAGAATCATTGCCTGACGTATCAATATCAAACATCATTTATTTTCTCTTTGCCGAAGAGGCACTGTTCTCTATCAACACCCCACTGGCAGACTGCACTGGGAGATATGTCTGTGCTTTAGGCAAGAGACGGATGGTCGAATTGCTCGACTTTTCACATTTCTTTTAAATACATATCCCCCGCTGGCAATAGACTTCTGAGAAAGTGGAGAAGTTTTCTGGCTTTTCCCTTTGTTAAATCAGAACATTTTGGATCCTGGTTTAAAAGCTCCAGGTTTTCAGTGGACTAGAACAGTTTTGCCCAATGTGGCTTGTCAAAGCAGTACAGAGAATGATGTCAAATGTGGCTCTCCTCTCTTTCTGAAAAACGAATGTGAAGGAAAGACTCCCAGATGTTTCACTCATACTGAGAGTGAGAAACAGATACACTGATCAACAGCTCACTAACAATGATGGCAATGATGCATATTAATTTTACATGGATCATACTTGCAATTGAAGATCACATGAATGGATCTTCCTTAGTGAACTGTGACAGGTTTGTGACCTTGTAGATCAGCTATTTTCAGTGCATGACACCTGCGCACAACTAAATGTATGTGTAACTCTCAGGCTTCGAACAAACAAAAAAGGTAGGAGCGCACACCAGTAGTGGGGAGGTGCTGAGCGCAGGAGATAAAACTTTGACTGAGAGAGGAAAGAGGCCGCACAGCTCGTAGTCACGATGCCATAAATGTTTTTATTTTTCCGAAACTCTCAGGCTTAAATGATGGGCTTGTTGTTTTTGTTATTTTGTTGTGTTTTTTAAACTGTGTTGAACGTATTGGAGGGGACTGGAGGGCAGGGGGTGTAAGAGAATGGGGCGTGGGTGAAAGGCACTGGGGGGAGGCATCGTGAAAGGAAACACCGTGGTGTTGATCTCCCGGAATCTCGGCATGCCAGAGCCCTGGCTCGACTGGCACCAAACCCAAATACCGTTGCCCTGCCCCTCTTCCTGTCTCCTGTCTCCTGTCTCCCCTCTCTCTCTGTCTCTCTGTCTCTCTGTCTCTCTGTCTCTCTCTCTCTCTCTCTCTTCTGCTTGCTGCTATCGCTGAAACAGGAGAGCCTCGGTCTCTTACTTCCACCAGCAGGATCAGCGATTACCCCGGCCCAGGACGGACAGCATTCCTTCCGCTGCTACTGTTGCTGGCCGGCTGTCGCAGCGCGCGGCCAGAATAGATTTGTGACGACCTTCTGGTTACTAGAATACGTCGCCGTCCCAAGAATCGGAGGAACACAAGGGATACACGCACGCACACACACACACGCACGCACTCCAAGACTCATACACATAACCATGGAGATCAAAGAGGCTCATATAAACAGTAAACACACTCACATGCAGATTCACTACGGCCCATGCCTGCATTGTTGTCATCACTGGACAGAAACAGTTGTCAAAGTTCAAAGTGCTGACTACATAAAGTAAAAACTTGACGAGTATGACGAAAAGGGGCAATTGGTGACCGAACCCTGACCCCGGACACTGATTGACGTTATCAATACAACCAGTAAAGCTACAACAGTAACAGCTACTGTACAGCAGACATCCTACAGAGGACATCGATCAGTACTGCCTGTGATGATTGACACAGATGACTATTTCTAAGCCAGTGATGAAGGGCTAAAATTGACATTGACAGTGGGTGCTGACTGGGTTAAAAGCAGAACAAAGTTTAAGGATAGAACGCACACACCGAACAACGTTTTTTAGACTTTTTTTGTAAACAGAAATAAGACGTTTTGAACCATGGTGGATCTTTCTTTGTCAGGTGCTGGTGAAGTCTAAACCATACTATAGCTCGGTACGTTTTACCCGTTTCTAAGCCATTACAATCGGCAGGGGGTGGACAAATGTCCGAGGGAAAGGAATAAGATATGGAGGCTTTTTTATGAACAAACTTTTGGAAGGCTGGTGAGTGACGGAGGCAGATTGGGCGAGCATGGCACGGCTGTCAGGTTTGACTGGCGAGCCTCGTCGTGATGCGAGTTGACTGGAGCCCTGCGTTTGTCAGGGGAGGTGTCTGCACCAAAAGTGCCAGAGCCCCCCAGATTGACACTCATTAGTGAGGGGCTCTGAGGCAGAGGTGGCCAGAGGGGGGTGGGTGGCAAGTCGAAGGCAAGGGGCCACATCCCGCTAAAAATACATGATTACTAGTGATTGATACGGAGAGCGAAGGGACTGATAGGGCCAGATGAATCAGACGGCTGGGAGCGGGCAAGACCTCTGGTTGGCAAGCCGTTGTCAGCTGGAATGCCGCTTAAAGCCACCGTGTCCTGCTCAGCGTGTCTGATCTGAATCTGACCCAGTCCGTCAATGCCACATTCTAGCCTTCCCTGAGTCCCTCCACCACCTTCCTTATACCCCATCAACTTCTTGTACTTGCACCACCCCACCTCCACCTCCCGAGCAGACCCTCTGTCAACTGCCACTTAAGCTGCACACAAAATGCACATTACACAAAATGCCAGCAAGTTAAAGGCATTATGAAGGACCGGTGCTTCAGTAGGCAGGAACTGGGGGTGGCAATGAAGGACCGGGAAGTCTGGCGTAGCATTGTGGAATCCATGATCTCGACCGCGGTCGAAAAATGATGATGATGAAAGGCATTATATGCTACATTCAAGCCTAATTTAAAAAAAAGGTTTCTTTATTAATTTTTCAAGTCACATATGAGTCAAAAATAGCATACAAAAAGCATGTTACCCCTCCCTCCCCCCAGAGTTCCCGCTCTGTAAGAGCCACAACCCCGGTATCTTGTACCATTAAAAAAGTTACCTAATTTGTATTTATTTTATGAATATTTTGCTTTTTTCCCCCCTCTATCAGCCACTATGTAATTATGCTGGGTGTTTTCCTGCAGAAAGACACATCCCTCTGGTGCATTTTGGTTTTGTTACACTGTTTATGTTGACATTCCACTGTTTATGTTGACATTCCCTTGCAGGGACGTTTCTGTCTGTGGGGGGAGCGGGGGCTTGGCAGGAGCTCTTAATTGATCCTGAACTTGAACTTCAAAGGAAAATGTGCACTGAGTTGATTGAATGGGCCATAAAAGTGTCAAACTCGTTCTATGCTGTTCTCTCTAATAATTGAATGTATCAAAGACAGTAATCACTTTGATACCCATGTCAGAGAGGGGAGGGGGGTGCTGGCGTGTACACACAGATCTGAGGTTCTACCTAGTATGCCTTTAATCAAACCAGGGCCACTGGACATAAGGCTTGAATATACTGTAAGGCCTATACAAACATACATTTGTGCATACACGCATGCATGCACGCACACACAAACACACCTAGTTAGTTCCTTGTGGCTGTAACCATGCTACCCTCTCCATGGCCTCACATAGCCAGAACACTGTCCATCACTGTGTGTTTATGTATAAATCTGTGGCTCAGGTCATTCATTACACATGCCTGCAGCTGTCAATCATTCAATCAATTCCTGCTTTATTACAGTGATTGTAAAAGCAGCCCCGCCAGCACCAGCTAGCAGACCATTATACAGAGTGAGTGAGTGAGTGAGTGAGTGAGTGAGTGAGTGAGTGAGTGAGTGAGTGAGTGAGTGAGTGAGCGAGCGAGCCAGTGAGCCAGCGAGTGTGCGTGTGTGGCTTGCGTGTGTTTAATTCTGAACCTTGTAGGAGGACTATGTTCTTTCAAAGGTGGAACGAAGAAATTTGATCACAATGGCCACTGAGCTTGAATTGGTCAAGGTGGTTGTGAGTGACCAGAGCAACCAAATGCTTGTCGTCACACGACAAGCATTTGGTTCAAGTTCAAGGTTAAAGGTAGCTTGTAGAGCCCATGCTGCTCTTTACATCCAACAGGACCAAACAGGTTTGAACCAACGGACAATTGGCATCCAGAGCCCTTTGATCTTAGTGGTGGGTTTGAAAATGAAAATAATAATACAAATATTGTATTATATGTTTAATATTTATTGTAAACTCTTTTGATGTGTCTTATATGTAAGGAAAGGAATTGAGGTCACCAATATCAGTAGGGGTCTAGGGACCATGACGGTGCACAGCCAATCGCATGACAGTGCAGTCCAGGGCCGGATTCAGCCAGGCCCACTAGGGTGGGCAGACAGAATGTTATAGGGGGGACGACGCGGGCGAAACATTTTTGGGGTGTCAAATCCCCCCAAACCCCCGAAATGCATAGAAAACTATGCTATCATCATATCAGTTCATATATCTTCTCCTTCTTTGACCAACAGTATGCTAACCCAATTGCCCTTCCTGACCCTACCCTTAATTTGCATTTACCTGAGCTTGGGACTGGCACAATTACATTTATCTTTCTTTCATCTTTTTATTTTTTTCATCTTTTTTATTTATTTTTATTTGGATCTCTCTATCTATCTCTATAACATGAGTCTTCTGTTTGTCCTGGCAAAAATGGTAACAAATTCATCCATGTCCAATGTATCATGTGCCAAGATGACCGCAAGTTCTTTTATCTGTCGTGCAACATGGTGCGACGGTAGGGGGTTAGGACACATGCCAGCGTGGAGAAGGAACTCTCACATGAAGCTGAAGACACACCAATTACAAGGGCTGTCACATACAACTTGTGCAACACAGGAAATGCTTTCTTGTATGTCTTCATGTGTTTAGACACAGTGGCCAGGTCTGTTTCGGTTGGACAACATATCTTGGATCTTTTGAGAGACTGAGAGGGGGTGATGGTGGGGTTATCAGTATCTGTATGACCCACAGTTGACAACACAACACTTTCACCAAGGCGTTTGCTCAATATGCTCCTTCTTTTAGGTTGATGTGACACATCCTGATCCTGAGATAACTGAGAAAGATCAGTCCAGCAATCCTCTTTGCGGATGTCTTTCAAGGACTCCAGTGATTCAGTAACAACCAAACCAGCAGAACACATGAGACAGCATGAGACTGTAGAATAACATTTGCTGGAATTAAGACACTAAGCACCCGCACTAGAAATGTGGCAATCTCAAAGAAATGTAGCCTCTTCATTTGAAATCAAAGGCCTGATGCTTCAGTGCACAAATCAACTGAGGCCTCATCATCCTCTGAAATCTCTGACAGGATAGTGCAAAGACGTTCTTCGTTCTCAACAATGCACCTTGTCACATCATAATGGCTTGTCCAAATATGCAACTGGTCGTTGTATACTGTAACAGTGAATATATAGCACATATCTATCCACCTTCTTTTGAAGTAGTGCTTGGACACCACCTCGTACTCCACTCATCACCAAAGCACCATCATAACACTGGCTAACTATATTGTCAGCACTGTAGCCAGCCTCAGAAATGTGTTTTAATATCTCAGTGCTGGTGTACTCGGCATCAAGTTGGTGCAAGTTAAGTAATCCAATTAGATGCTCCTCTGGTATGGATTTACTTACAAATCTTAGAATTATAGACAGATTTTCTACATTGGTCCTGTCCCTTGTCCCATCACTTTTTATACAGAATCCTGCAGAGGCAGCTTTTGAATATTTTTCCTGGATCTCTGCAAGAACCATGCTGGCTATGTTGCAATTATTTCATTTTGAATATCCATAGATGTGTACGTAGCATTTTTATTCATGCTCTTAGCAATAGCAGCTAGCTTCTCATCCTTCTCTAAGGTGTACTCCAATAATTTCAAAAAAAGACGAGATGTTATCATGATCATCATCAGCAGCATCGCTGTGGTCACGTAAGGTTTATTTTGTTCCACAGAGCCCCAACTCGTTAACACAGAGAAACTTAATAACACCTCCAATGCTTTTAACATAGTACCGGTTCTTTTCAAGTGCTGTCTTACCTACCAGCATACTGTCAAATGTCGCCCCGGTCGCCTCTCTGGACTACATGTGTTCTGACCAGGTCCTGTATATGATTGTGGCTGGATGCAGCCCCCTTCCATTTTCGAGTGCTGCTTTCCAGTTAGTGTAACCGCGCATGGTATAAAACAACATCCCTTTCATTTAATTACCAACACTGCTATATTTCCGACAGGGGAAACAGAAACAGAGTACCCAAGCCATGGTCGTGTGTGGTACCAGGCATGACACAAATGCACGTTTGGGGTATGAAGTTAATATGGGTTGGGACGGTGCCTCTCCATTCAAGTCTGTGCTCACTGTGACTGGGACCGAGACAGCGGAGACGTCGGGTCCCCCATTGTTGGGTCTAAAAATGTGGCGCAGTGCCCACCCAATCAGAAATGGTACAGATATTTTGTGATATTTTTAAAGAAATAAAAGAATCCCCTTAACTTTTGATTGGGTGGGCAGGACGCACGTTTGGGTGGGCACAAAAATATTGTATAGCGACAATGTGGGGTCGTAAAACATATATATATATATATAAATAGTACAAATGCAGTGAAGGTCCCAACAGAGTACTCTTTGACTTTGTATGTAAGTGTAGACTTCGTTCCGATTGATCAGCTGAGTCTATTCCCCTAATTGTCATCAGTTATACTGTGTGTGTGTGTGTGTGTGTGTGTGTGTGTGTGTGTGTGTGTGTGTGTGTGTGTGTGTGTGTGTGTGTGTGTGTGTGTGTGTGTGTGTGTGTGTGTGTGTGTGTGTGTGTGTGTGTGTGTGTGTGTGTGTGGAGGTGGGGTGGCGATGGAGTATGTGGTGTGAGTGTGGGGGTGGGAGTTTAGCATCAAAATATACTTTCAGTACCAAGTACTCAAATTTTCACAAAATAGCAGATCTACAAGCTCATAACAAGTCACATTGTAGACCGGCTGTATGTGGCTACTGTAGACTTTGTATTAATACAATCTGCAAAGTAACAAGCAACTAAAGCTGTCAAATGCTGTAATTGTAGTGGAGTAGAAGTAACAAAATGGAAAGTAAATTGAAAGTACCTCAAAATGGTACTGTGCATTGTAAGCACTTCAGTGCTTCAGTAAATGTACTTAGTTACTTTGCAATGACATGACAGGCCATTCACCAGCTGTACTTATTGCTACAGTGCAGGGACATGGGTTGATATTGCAGGTCTTAACTCAAAATGTATACATCACACAGCTTAGATCTTTGGATTAAATCGGAGAGCAGACCCATGCGAACTTGGTGATGTAAAAACAAACTGTAGTTTCAAAATTGCACGTTCATGGAATGTTAATCTACAGTGTTTCTAGTGTTAGTAGCTCAGTCAAGCCCCCAGAATGGCTGGCCAACGTTGAAGCCGCCGAGACGTAGTGTTCAGAGCTGGAACTGCAGAAAGCCCCATGCATTTAGCACGAGGAAACCCGTGCAGCTGGGGGTTTAACATTGAGCGCTCGGTAGCACTTGTCTTCCGCATTTGACCATAGAAATTTGGTGTTGTTCAGCAGCCTGCACCAATCAGTTCACACTCATCTGTCAAGTCTGTCAGGTGACTGCCAGCCCTGTCCTGTCAGTAGGCAGTTGGCAGGGGCGATAGGAAACACTGGAAGGATTATAGGATCTAATCTCTGCTCTTACCTTCCTGAATCCTGGGCCCTTGTAAAACGGGCTCCCTGAATCCTTACCATCTTCCAGTGGTGGAAAGTAACTAAGTACATTTACTAAAGTACAATTTTGAGTTATTTGTACTTTACTTGAGTATTTCCAATGTCCAATACTTTTACTTATATATATATATAATATTGTACTTTTACTCCACTAAATTTATTTGAAAACTTTAGCTAGTTACTTTGTAGATTTTGATTATTATTATTATAAAACATACATTTACGACTTCAGTGCTACAGTATATACATTTCGGCCATCTGAAAATAGCCGATCTATAAGCTCACAATGCGTCGCGATGGAACGCATTGTGAGCTTGCAGATCTGCTATTTTCAAAAACTTCAAATGGGACATTCTGCATTGATCAAAATACATTTTGATCAATGCCAATACTTTTGTACTTTTACTCAAGTACAAGTCCGGAATTGTACTTGAGTAAAAGTACAAAAGTATTGGCAAGTATTTCTGTATTTCTATATTGCAGTATTACTTTTACTTAAGTAAAATAATATGAGTAATTTTTCCACCACTGCCATCTTCCAACAGTCATCCTTCCTGGCCAGGGATTCAAATATACCCGGCTGCTGGTGGCCTGAGGTGTCAGCCTTGGAGGTGGACAGTGGCATGGTCAGGATGCCAAGTGGGGTTAGCATGGATGGGGTGGGTGTCAGGGTGGCAGAGTGGCTGCTTTGACAGCGTGAAACCGGCTGTAATGGAACCAACCCTATATCTTCTCTGAAATGCATTTATGGAGAGAGCAGTTTGCCAAATCCAATGTAATGGGCGATAATTCTGCCGCTTTCGCCATGGTCTTGTGGTTAACCCCAGTTGTCATTTCATGGATGTCAACGTGGGAAAACAGGGTGATGATGGAGAAACCATGTGAAGTGTCCGAAAGTGTTGAAAGGTTCACTGCTGGACGAGGAATAATTATTAAGCTAACAGACAGAGCATTTGTCTGGAGGCAAATAGACACAGATCCATGGAAGCACCTGACACCGCGTCCACAGGGATTTATTGCCCCGTAATTATGTATTACAGACATCCAGAATGGCAGGTGTATATCCGGTGGTGATGATGCATTGCCTGTGAGCTTGTCACTTGAAATAAATAATATACTGCATTATTATTGTATTAACAGATGCTGCATAACCACTGCCTATACTATGACAGAGAAAACAGACATTTAGTGAGTGAGAAAGATGAAAGTTAGCATCATGTCTTTCAGAGGTTTTTGGGGGGGCGTACAGAACCACCTTGCTTCCCCTATGCTCACTAATCGAAGCCGTCTTGAACTTGCCGTGAACCTGAACTGAAATACACAGAAATACACAGAAGCTAAGTGACTAACACACGCAAGGCTTTTCTTAGCAGACTCTTGGGGCCTGGGTGAAGCGAGGGGAACTGAGATCAAGGAAGGCAATGAAGACTGGGCACTGGAGGAGAGGAACACTACATTTAAACTTTGATAATAAAAAGGCAGTTTATTCAGCTATTTTTACATTTCTTTTAAATGCCACACACTTTCATTGTATGTCCAAATGAGAGATGAACACATAGTAATCAACGCGCAAAAGCACGAGACAATCAAAATGACATTATACAGTACAAAATCATGTTCTTAAAGAATAAAGCAATTATCTTAAACTCTGGTGTAAATAACTGGCCCTTCCACAATACCTCGCCCAAATATTTGTCCGGAGATGAGCGACACTTGAATTGGGGAATGGTGAATGCTTTGTATGGGCAAACTGGTGTCCACACACACACTAATTAATTATCTAGTTCAGACCTCACAGATTTGCAACAGGTTTTTGAAATATTCTCCATGCAGCGAGTACTCATCACATCCTCGTGGGTAAAGGATTTTAATCCTCACACACACACACACACACACACACACACACACACACACACACACACACACACACACACACACACACACACACACACACACACACACACACACACACACACACACACACACACACACAGGTGGTCCACCCCCTCCCTTTTTTTCCTTTCTCCCTTCTACTCCTCTTTTCTTTCATCTCTCCTTATATTTTCCTTTTTTATTCATTTTTATGAATACAATTATTATTAATTCATTACGGCTAAATGAACTAGGCTATAAATGAACCTACCGGTACATATGAAATGAACCAAATGAACTCATGTACGAATTCTTATACAACATCTGTAAAGGTATGCTACTGTTCTATCATTGCTATATGACATTATGCTAATTATTATTTAACACATTTCATTGCATTTTATTTTTGTTCTACTTGTATTACTACTACCATCTATTAATTATAATTGCATTTTTTTCCCTTCTTGCAGTATTGTCTCTGCATCTGGGAAGAGTGGGCGGACAGGTGCAGGGTAATGAGGGGTATTTATGCATTGCATATGTATATATGTATGTTTATGAATAACGACCTCACATTTAAAATGAAACAATAAAAATTTTTTTTAAATAACATATTTCCGATATTGTCATTGCACAATGATGTATTAAATATGGCTTAAGTGGTTGGTTAATAAGCCCTAAACGGCCAATTAAGTTAGATGACCATCTTCATCCAATAGCTTTGTTTGACTTCTGCACAAGTCAAGTTGAACTTCTTGTCACAGAACGCTATCAAAGCTTGGCCCAAAGCCAAGAACATCTTCTGGGCGACCAGCCAACAGCTACACGACCACCCATTCATGATTTCACACACCATATATTGTTTGGGAGGAGGGGTGACCACAGACCCAGCATGGGGCTCGCAGTCAATCTAGATTAAGATGTTGCCGTCACTCTCAGGCTCCTTGTTTGCTTGTAATGAAATTCCGCAACAGTAATCACAGTTAGTGCTATTGTGAGCAACTGCCAAACCTGACCCTGACAGTAACATTTAGTATAGCAGGGTCAGGCTGGATCTGACAAGGGTGATGACTTCTTAATGCAATCAGTTTGCAAGGCGAATGGATGACTGTCGACCGTGGTGGGGGGTCTTGTCGGATGCTGGTGTGCGTGTGTGTGTGTGCGTGCGTGTACGCGTGCGTACATGCCTGCGTGCGTGCGTGAGTGAGTGTGTGTGTGTGTGTGTGCATGTGTGTCTGCTCACTCTCTGTCTGTAAGAAGAGACTGGTGGTGTTTTGGGTGGGGGGGGTGTTACATCGATCTGCACCGATGGCGTAGACCAAAGGAATGTAGTGGAGTGCCGTGCAGCTGCCGTGTCCTGTCACAGCACGTCACTGCGCAGTCTGTCTGAGGAACATAAAGATGGCAGTGTGGCATGTCCATGTGCAGGACCTCCCATGGTCCCACAGGCCTGAGATTTGAAAAGTCAGTCGTGGGATAGGGTTAGGGTCTGCCCTAGCAAAGGCCACCAACAGAAATATATAGCATCATTTAGTTGAGGCTTGTCAGTCTGTCAAGGTCATTATACCCCTGTGGCAGGGAACTGCACTCTGTCCAACCGGGCTCATGCACTGTGACGTTCCCACTGCTAAAGGATTGATCAGGCAGGTGAAATTCTGAATCCACTTGCTCTTGGACATGACCGATGAAAGAGCTTAGCTTCAGGAGGCAAGGGCGGTATAAACAGGACGAATACACACCTCATTTCCTGGGCATTTGGAGTATGCACAACCTTCCATCTAATTACCAGTTAAGCTATGGGATCTAATTATACCACCTCTATTCAACAAAATACCCCCCCTCGCTCAAATATCAATATCATCTTCCTTGCATGAGTGGTATAGGATCTTAATTAATTTCTCTTGGGGATGGAGTAGCAGTTTATGACATGCTATCTAAAACCAAAGGTCTTGGCGTTTTGCCCATAGGGTTTTGCCAGACACAAGACTCACAGTTCCAGCCAAGCGTACTCTATGTACTTTTCTCCACAGGTGAGGTGTAGTGCCATTTGTAAGTAGAACAATGATCTAAACAGCACACAAATCAAGTCAAGTAGAGGCGAAATGATAGCGCACTTGAAACATTTGTTAATGTATTGTACGATTTGTAAAGCAATGCACAAAACCTAATTCCACAAGATGCTATGGAATTTACAGTAGGTTAGGTTAGATATTCTGTAGCTGAAATATATATAGAGATATAGATATACTGTAGATAGAGATTTTTTTTAACCATCAAATCTCATTGAAAGGAATATTTAAGGTTGAAGAGCTGTCCGTTGGCAGGCTGAAAGGTCATGTCTGGAGTCTGAGTGCCGTAGATTGTAAGGGCAGTGCTGCGTGCGTGCCTAAGAAGGTGCTGCCCGCTGCCTGCGGCCTGTGTGTTTATAGGGGTTAACGTGGGTTCATAGGCTAAGCAGAGAATGTGCACTGTCCCACTACATGCTGTATGATTACGACACGACCCCCTCTTAAACAAGCTCTTAGCGAAAGTGGCAAATGTCTGGGGCTAACACCAAAACAACGTGTCAACAGGGCAAGCTTTGGCTGCGGGGCAACAAGGCTATAACCTACCGACTGAGAATAGGATATTAAGATTCATACATCCCTAATATCATTGGAGAGATTAACCAAACGATTGTAATCCACACATGCACACGCGCGCACACACACGCACACGCACACACACACACACACACACACACACACACGCACACACACACACACACACACACACACACACACACACACACACACACACACACACACACACACACACACACACACTTTTTTATTATGAAGGACACCACTCACACATAGCGATACTCGTTAAAAACAGTCTTTCTCAAGCTATGGCCATGACCAATTTAAAACGATGACAGCTCCTGTTGTCATCTGAAACCTGCAGCCATAGTGTGCAGCTGCAGGTGTAGTGTTGCCCCACTATCGCTGGGGACAAGACAGCAACCCACCCAGCATTGATTACCATCTAATTATAAACGAAGGAAGTGGCAGCTTGTTTGTTTCTAAGGTTGCTGTGGAATAAAAGATATTTGCACTTCTCCAAGAGAGTTCATGTGATATTGGGTGCTAAATCCGCTGAGCACTAGGTGCTACCTTCTCTTTTCTACCCCTCTCTCTTTCCCACTATCTGGCACTCCCTTCCCACCCGTTCTCCACTTATTTCTGCCACCCTCTGGTTTCACTGCCTCTATAGGTGGTGCCTCCTGTAGCCACGGTTCACACCCCATCTGGAGATCTAAATAAACATATGTTGTGTTAATTAGGACTCAGTGCCACACAACTGTTCATCTTTAGAATAATTTTCCTAGACCACAGGAACACCACAGGAAGTCTGAAGTTAAGTTCATACTTCATCGACGCGTTGTGAGCTTGTAGGTCTGCTATTCTGAGTCGTTCTCATGAGCAAAGACGAGAACTGATCCTTATTCATTGATTATGACTGTGTGTGTGCGTGTGTGCGTCTGCGTGTGAGTGCGTGCGTGCCTGCGTGTGTATACTGCATTGGCCTACTACAGAATTTGCTATAGGCATGAAAACTGGGTTAAAGTGAACTGAAGGCCATGGTTCAGCATGTGCAGTGGGCTTGATTTGTGAAGCATGTGTGACAAGCATGCTGTGCCCACCCACATCGGGCGATGTCAAGATGATGGTATTTATGGCCAAGGGTTATGCACTCAAGAGGGACAGTTGACATAAAACATAAGTGGGGGATCGCAGTGTGATTATAGAATAACACTGACGATAAATGCTATAGCAAAGTGCTATAAGCAAGTTTCAATCCAAGTGCTTATATAGGAAGTAATATGTCAGCTGAAGAGAAGAATGAAGCGATGGCATGGAGAGTGACAGGACGAACCCATGGTCAACATACAGCCTCTTCAGGTTTCACAGGGCAGAGGCTGGGGACACTCACTCCTTTCCACTACTGGACACAAGTTGTAAACTAGAGTGGTGTCAACTTGAAGGCTTTATAACCTGCCTAATGTTAGCCAGTGATAAACAGTGCCTCCGTTCCAATTCAAATAAACAAGCCAGATTAACCACGTATAATTAATAATTTCAATATTCTTTCTTTTTCTCATCAACCCACAGTGCACTTTGCACTGAAACGAAACAAGTCACAGCTATAAATCCTGACACCTGGACCTTGGGGACCCTTATAATATGAGTTAATACTGACACATTAGCGTATACTTTATTTCTGAGTACTCGACCCATACCCACTATAAGTAAATACTAGGTACATTTGTTAGGACAGCATATTGGGTCTTGCCGGGTTTCATTGAGTATGTACCAGTAATTTCAACCTGTCATCTCTGCTGTGTTCCAGCTCTGCCACCCCCCTTCTCATGGCAGCCCTGTGTGTAACTGTCACCGTGTGATAATCCTCTGTACTGGCTGAGAGTTGGACATATGAGATACTGTAATGTGACAGTTTCCACCAAAATGAATCTCTGTTTCATTAAGTAGTAGTAGTGTTAATAAAGAGATGCTAATACGCCCGTCGATGTCCATCGCCTCTAAATCTGTCAGGCCGCAGAAGTCATATACAGGCTATCCACTTCAGACAGCTTTTACAACATTCCCTCGCAACTGTTGGGATTTTATATCAGCATTGAGTTACAGTGCTGCTCTGCTTTCTGTGTCCATGCAAGATTGTAAATGAAATTGCATTTTACTATTAATAACACTGTCTGACACTCTTACCCCAAGTGACATACAATATAAAGGCAACAGAAAAAGGTCAGACAGTTGAAGATATACTGTAAAATGACTGCTTCATTTGTACTCACGGCTGCATCTTTGACTCACATGCTGAATTTATACTCGGGTGTACGACAAAGTGTACATCAGGCTTCGCGGGGGGACTCGCGGGGGACTTGTCCGGCTGGCCTGGCCATGGTGTCGCTCACGCTGTGGCCCTCTCGCCATCCGTGTCAGCCCAGATGACTTCAGCACGTGCCCTTGTGAGCTCACCTTGCTAGGAGAGACACACAGGGAATGGGATTACTGCAATGACAATGTGGCGGGGGAGAAAACTGTGTCATACCTGCACTAGGGGGATTTCTCATATGTGTGTGTGTGTGTGTGTGTGTGTGCGTGTGTGCGTGTGTGCGTGCGTGCGTGCGTGCGTGCGTGCGTGCGTGCGTATGTACAGTATATGAACATATCATTGCACAGATACATGTATGCTCACACACATGGACAGCTAATACCCCAGGGCTATCTGTTTCATGTGTTTATGGAAGATATCTCCAGGCAGAGTATACAGCGATCACACAGGTCTTAAAAGAGCTGTAACCACTGCTGTACGACTCAATCAGACACGGTTTTTTATCCAAATGTCAACCAAATGGACCTTGCTTTTAGTTGTTGTTTATGTTACCAGATGGGTGTGATTTACTATATATATATATATACAGTACATTTACCATTATTACACTCCTGTCAATCCAATCCAAGAGCTGAGTGTGTGTGTGTGTGTGTGTGTGTGTGTGTGTGTGTGTGTGTGTGTGTGTGTGTGTGTGTGTGTGTGTGTGTGTGTGTGTGTGTGTGTGTGTGTGTGTGTGTGTGTGAGTGATTAAGCTCTGAACAAAGTCATTAGATAATAAAAGTAAATGCAGTTTTTAATTTCACAAAATCAGAGTCATAGTCACATACCTGTATAACAGTCCACAGTTTTCACGCACATGTGGTTTTATCGAAATAACGTTTTTATGAATGGGTTTTAAATAAATATATGAATCATGATTTGGCAAAGTGTAAAAAAGCAGCCTAATCATATTTACTGATTTCTCTCACATGTTTTGTATCTCAATTTTCTGTTTAAAATAACAATTTCACTTCCTTTGAATTTGTATCGGCATCATTTACATGCAGTAAGTGATGTTTGGTTTTGTTGGTCGGGATACCACAATTTTATGAAATCAAGAGACAGCAGTCAGTCACAGAACTCATATAGGACGGGATACAGGATAAACAAGTTAAATTGGAACACAAATAAATTAGCAAAGAGAATTTTGGAACTGGAACACTGGAAAATTGAGGCTGATAAATGGGTAGCCTACTTGTACTTCCTCCTGATTAGCTGAAATTGTCCACCCACCTGAAAATATATTTTCTGTTGAGCAAAGAGCTGTATACAGACCCCTGTTACTGACACTGATTATAACCTATAAATAATAGAACTTTAACATATTAACACACTTTTTGCAACTAAACTAAACAACTAAACTACCAAAAGTATAAATTCTACTGTATAGGCCTATATATTAATGCCAATTTTGCAACATGATTATAATCTACAAAGACAAATAAAAATAGGCAATGTTATGTGACAATAACTTTAAAAGGGGCGGGATATAGCCTATACTCGCACCTATTATATGAATGTATTAATATTAAATTGTTTAGCAACTTTAGCCTATATTTATTTTTGTCTTTAAAAATAAATGAAACTTGTATAGGCTAGATAGCTTAGGCCTACAGTTAGACAGGCGACGCTACACTATAGACCACCCTCCCCTCCACTCCTCAAGGACCGGTCCTGTGATTAAAGAGGGGCCGTCTCTGTCATCATGTGGAGCCTATCACGTCTTGCCTATATGCATCAGGCACACCTCCAAAATATTACCACTCACACATGATGGATATATCATACACTAGAATGCTGGCCATGTGTTACAGTCACTGGCAGCGAAAAATAACAAATAAAAAGACACGGCAGACAATCTAATTAGTTATGTGAGATGAGATGGCATGCGTTTTTAAATTATAGGCTATAGCCTATATTGATCCATCTCTTAACATCATAGCAGTCAGTCACTGGCGCTGTCATTTTGTGGAGAAACTTTTCTTGCCAGTGTTTTGACTGAAAACAGAATTACAAGTTGCTTAATTCGTGTTTATTTTAATTCTTATTTACAATCGCGAGTGATTGATTTCATTCAACTTAACGGAGTGTAGAAAGGGAGCTGAACCTAAATGACATTACACACTCACCCACCTTGTGAGCGGGGCTGCAGATGGGCGGCATAGGGACGGCATTAATCTTTACCTCAGCATGTTGAATGGGACTGACGCGCAAACTTTCGGAAAGGACGCCGATCTCAACAGCCACGTTCACCAACAACAACAACACCAACAACAACAACACCGCACCACCACCACCACCAGCAAGGACTTAACAGCAGACTTCAAGATGGGGATCCAGGACGCGAGGTTTTACTACTCGGACTCGGTTCAGAGCGGACAGGACGCCCTGGCTCTGTCCTCCTCCTACCACCACACGGAACAGAGCGTCGGGGGTTTCGGCGCCCACCACCACCAAGCGGGGAGGTTTTACTCGCAGTCCCTCGGCAGCGGCGGCAGCTGTCCTTTCGGCGGCGTGCGGTCGCCGGCCAGAAGCGGCAGCGGACAGGGCTACATCCCCGCGCACGGAGAGGCGGGCTTTCCCTCCTCTGCTGGGAAAGAAGTTTATCATCCCGCTTCTTCCCCGGAGAGTTACCCCGCCGCCGCAGCCTTCCACCATCAGCACCACCACCACCACCACCACCACGGCTACCCGCGGCCCCTCTACCCGCTACCTGGGCTGCAGGTGTGCGGCAAGACTCAGACACTGCTCAACAACTACCCGCTTTGGGCGAAGTTCCACAAATACCAGACCGAGATGATTATAACCAAACAGGGCCGGTAAGCAGACACAACAAGACTTTTTACATGATTTCCCTAAACGCGTGGTGTCCGGCTGTCCGCTTTTGTTTTACGGTAGGCAACTGCAGATCCCAGTTGATTTGGTAGTTTTGGTACCAGTGAAAGGGGGGTTTCGTCAGGTGAGGTGACAGGGGTGTTGGGAGATGCAATTTTTGGTCCAAAGACAAAGTTTAAATTAAGCTTTCTTCACAACCTTTTGGAATAAAAGCGTTGGTTTCGATTCTCAGTTTAACACTCAAGAATAACCTGCATGATCAGTCTTCTTTCATTTGAGAATGGAGTGTGACACATTCAGTTTGATTAAATGAACAAACACACTTGCACACAATGTGCATTACGATTTGAATTGAATTTGTTAGTTGTCGGCTACTAATCGTTACATAGTAGCCGACAACTAAATTACAATTACAAATTCTTAAACAGGGAGATTTTGTATCGAATATTACAGTGATTTATTCAAATAAAATACACAATATTTAAGTCAATGTATCGGTCCTGTTCGTTAAGTTTCAATTAAAGCCCAATATGGCATAAAGTAGGCTATAACATACTTACAGTATAGGTCGAATAGGCCCTATTTCAATGCGTTTTGCATGTGGTATGAATAACCCAAACAATTTCCATTTAAAAGAAATCTTTAAGCTATAGCCTACTTTTTATTCAAGTATATATAGACTCATTTTTTAAAAATCTCCTTTATGATTTTGAGAACACGACAAGAGTTAATTAACGTGCACTAATTTGATTTCCATAATGCTACAATTGTGATCTCCTCATTACTCATAAGTATATGCACCTGTTGTGCCTATACTGTAGTCTGTGGCCTGTATTGCGCTCTCTGCCAAGTTAAAGCAGTGCACATCAGTCAGACAGTTGGTAGAAATGTTGCATTATAGGCTATTTATTATAGGCCTTTAAAAAAACTAAATATAGGCATATTATAACCTATTTCTTACCTTATAAAAAACACCTATAGTAGTGAATATATTCAAGCTACTGCCTGCATGGACTTTTATATCCAATATAAGCCATTCACTGTGTTTTACAACAATATGCCTAATTATCAAATTAGCCTATCACAATTGCAGACCATTAGTTAATTGGCTCTACAATTTTTAATTTTTGTATTGTGAATTAATCAGTATAAGTCCCTTTGCTGTGGGCTCTGTGTGTGTGTGTGTGTGTGTGTGTGTGTGTGTGTGTGTGTGTGTGTGTGTGTGTGTGTGTGTGTGTGTGTGTGTGTGCACGCGTGCGAGTGCGCGTGCGAGAGAGTGTGTGTGTGTGTGTGTGTGTGTGTGTGTGTGTGTGTGTACGCATGCGTGCGAGTGCGTGTGCGAGAGAGAGAGAGAGTGTGTGTGTGTGTGTGTGTGTGTGTGTGTGTGTGTGTGTGTGTGTGTGGCTGTGTGTGTGTCTGTGTGTGTGTGCGCGTGTGCCGTGTGTGCAGTGCGCTCCATTTGAGTAACTAGTCGTAACAATAATAATGATCAACATGTATAATTATGTATATATTCGACCTATCCCTCAATTCATCCACAGTACGCTATAGCAGCATCCACACATGCATGTAACCACATCTATGCACACAACACATTACGTAAAAGTGCATGACATTTGTGTGTCATTCATTGCTTCCATTACCAACACAACAGCAAAGCAATGTGCACTAAAGTGTGAGAGGAAAAAAAGTATAAATAATTAATACCTTTATTATCCTAAATAAACTCAGGTGGTTGTGGAAAACAAACAAGAGGACGTTGAGCTGCAACGTGCAAGCAACATGCAAGCATTCAAGTCACCGACGACTGCAAGCCACTCTTTCATGCTGTGTAAAACCACAAACCCATAAGCCTACTGTATATGTCCTCTCAAAATACTTGAATCCTGTCAATATGAATATTCTCTTCCTCATGCCTTAAATAAACTCTCTGAGGCCAGAGTACAGTGAGCTGCCACAATCAAATGACCATACTCTGAGCGATGGGCATGTTAAACCAGCCTGTTGGAACCATAATGGAAACGTTGTCTTGCAGAAATTCCATTGGTTGTGCAGAAGTGTGACATCAAGTGGCAAAAAAGAAAGAAAAAAAGACAATATTTTTTTCCCCCTGTCTTCTTAAATTTGCAACTTACCTTTTTGACTCCCATGATAATTTTTCACTGCAGACTTCATGTAAAAGGTCTGGGGTCTGCGATGTTAATCATAACCTGCAGCCGCTGAGAAGACGAGAGAAAGAAGCAGAGGAGAGTTAGTTGGCTGTAGAGCGCAGGGTCTTACACTGCTGGGTCTTTAGATGGCCATGCTGAAAAGTTGAGGCACCTTTGAAGTCCAGGAAGTAAAAGGCTGCATGGGTAGTGGGTACCTCTTCTTTTTTTAATATGCTATCTTCACCTTCGGCTCTCCTCTGGTAGATGTCGAGTATATAAGGCAGACATCTCTTAGATGTTTGCTCAGGCGCCTGCATGTTGCATGGCCTTTGAAACCTACATCCATGCTGGGCCCTGTAGCACTAGCAAGGGGCTGAATTCTCCAACTCGTTTTAACGTTTCTCTCTGAGATAAGCTGAATTTGCCAACTTAAGCTAGTGAAACTTCATTGAATTGGTTGATTGTGAGTTAATAGATTTTGTAGATAGTGATAAGCAAAAGATGGTTAACAGAACAATTTGTTTTCCAAAAAGGACAGGATTAGCCATTTAATAAAAAATCTTTTTATTTCCTTCCATCCAATTTCATTTTAAGTTAATTTCAAGTTATAAGGAACTGTAGTAATATTTCCAGCTTTCCCTTTTGTTACAAAAAAGAAAACTGTAAACTGTAAACTTGTATTATCAACATAATTTGAAACAACCATTGAAAGTACAACCTGTTTTGTGTGTGTGTTTCTAATGTGTTGTGCATATGTCACATAAAAAAATGCAACAAAACTGTAATAATTGGCCTTAATTGGCATAATTTGAACACTTTTATGAAGAATATTATCGATAAAATACAAAGCAGTCCAGCCAGGGCCGGATTTAGCCAGCCCCACTCAGGTGGGCAGACAGAATTGTAAGGGGGGCGACTCCGCCGGCGCGGGTGGGGTGTCAAACCCACATTGGGTGGGCAGGACGCACGTTTGGGTGGGCTATGCCCACCCCTGCCCCCCCCTAGAACCGGCCCTGACAGCGTTTTTTCTAGTTCCCTGAGCAATATAGGCTAGAGTAGAGGTATATATTAGGAGCATACGGTATGATAACATTTCTTTGTCATACTATATGTCTCCTCTTCAGAGAAATAGATCAGAGCTTCACTTTGGATTCAGAGCTTCAGATGCTCACACTCTGGTCCAGTGAACCCAAACCAAGGTGTACGTGCACTTTCATTTCTCCCTGAGCTTCTGAGCAACGAAAGTACTTTGATTTCTGATTCACCAGCATTAAATCCATTATAAATTAAAAGAATGGATATTGTATGGATATTTTTGCAGGCATGTTAGTAAGTGGAAAGCTCTCTATAGTCTGTCTGTCTGTCTGTCTGTCTGTCTGTCTGTCTGTCTGTCTGTCTCTCTCTGACTCTCTCCTCAACTTAAGAGAAAAACCTATTTCAAGGTTTTGACAGCATGACCTGACACTTCCTGTTCAGCTGTTTATGTGTGCATACAGTATTCAGCTTTTCGCAGAACCTCTGCTGCCAATAATGTTCAGAGGTAGCTTAACAAGTGCTTCCCTTTTCATTGACATTCATCCTGTCAAACTCTTTTGGACCATTGGATTTTGTGGTATAAATTAACCCAGGAAATTGTACCGCAGGCAGTACACAGATAATATATATGTAGTTTATAATTTTGGGCGGGAACCCCTTTTGGTGTTAGCATTATGTTATGCTTTAGCTATTGAAAAATAGCAGATCTACAAGCTCGTAGCGCGCCACTCTGTGGCGCGCTATGAGCTTGTAGATCTGCTATTTTTGAAAAATCGAAGAACGACTGACATAGAAACATAGCTTTTTCAGAAAACTGTCAGGATGTAGAAGACATTTTTAGAATCTGATCTCAGGTCAAAATGGGTTAATAGCATTCATTTATTTAGTGGGAAATAGCCGTGTCAGAAATCTGTATATAATGAGTGTTTTATTTTTTTAGACAAGTTAAACAATCATTACTCTCTCAAGCTTTTGTATCATACATTATGTTGTACACTGCACTGCAAATTTGCAGTCTCAACATATACATGTGCTGTAAAGCCTGAAGTCCTGTTTAAAGCATAGCCAACATAACAAACAGGATGCCAGGCAGTGTGTGAAAACCTCATGGAAAGCGCCCTTGTGTCCGGCAGCAGCTGTAGACTGGCATGTTTTTATCACAGATGATCGAGTGTACGTGCGGTGACATAAACTGGACGTGAACTCCTGTCTGGATGAATCAGTGGGTGCGCTCAAGTGGAAACGTCTTCTCCCTGGTGAATATCCAGCCACTCTCCTCTCCGGCTCCACATCCCCAGGACAGGAACCCCCTCCTCCAGTCTCCCTCCCCCTTTCTCGTTTTCCTCTTTTCTCTAACCTCTGTTTTCCACCCGTCTGTGGTGGTCACCCCTCCCAAGCCCTCGACGCCTCCCGTCGGCACCACCACCACCCAACACGCTTTATTTTGATTTCTAAATGTCACTAACATTTGTAACCTTCTCTGAATTACTGACTGTCTCGCTGTGCACTCGTGCTGTGTTCATGGTATTGTGTATGACAGAGCACACTATCACACAGACTATTCACATGAATCACACGCACAAAACGTCTGGTCCAGACAGACAGAACAGTCCTCATGTCCTATGTAATAACCATCATCTTATCGGTGAATCATGATAGTAGATTGCCGTTTAGCTATCTATTAAAGCACCCAGCACCGACAAAGTGGCCCCTCTGAGTATGGGGCACCTAACCTCCCTGTAACCTCCCTGCGTTTGTGTGCGAGGCAGCCTGTTCCAAGGGCAGGTATTGCAAAGTAGCACACGTTAGCTAAAAATATTTTCATACAGCCCAGCAGGCAGTTGTTTGTTCCATTTCCTTGTGGTTGTAACTGTCCTTGTAAAAATATAACCATGCGATACACAGACAGTCCTAGGCAGAGAGCGCCATGGCTTCTATACCACGACTATCTGGCTGCCAATCGCAGCCAAATACCAATACTGTTCTTCAACAGGCTGCCTGCGCGCTGAACGAAACACACACACACACACACACACACACACACACACACACACATGCCTCTGCGTGGTGAATGGTGATGTCTTTGGTTTCCACTTTCCACCCATACCCAGTTCTGATTTCCTATAAAAGGCCCTAGTTTAATCCATTGAGACCTGGAACGCATCCATGTCACGTTAGCGTTTAACCACATTAACCATTAACCCATTTTGGGGCGGGAACCCCTTTTGGTGTTTTAAACATTGTTATAATTTAGCTATTGAAAAATAGCAGATCTACAAGCTCATAGCGCGCCACCGAGTGGCGCGCTATGAACTTGTAGGTCTGCTATTTTTGAAAAATCGTTAAAATGTGCCTCAAATCTTTCCGAAAATTGTCATGATTTAGAAAACTTTTTTTTTTTTTAATTTAGACGTCAGGCCTGAATGGGTTAAGTAAGTATGACAATATCAGTGGTGGAAAATGCTTCTTCAAATGGACTTTCTAGATTTATCTCATAGAGAGTAGGAGGGCAACAAGATACAGTCATACCCCGAAAGGCCTGTCGCCACCGGTTTCTGTTTTCACTTATATTAAACAGTGTCATGGAAGAAGAGACCTTTCACCTGTTCTGTGCTGGTTGCTAACGTGCTGCTGCAATGATTGGATTTCACTGAGAACCCTGATAATTTGCTAAACTGGACTGAGACTCAAAGGCCCAATGGAGACCATCCACAGCAGGGGGCGCATACGTTGGTCCGACGTACTAACAGTCCGACATGCGTGGCTGGTTAAGACACATGCGTGGCTGGTTAAGACACATGCGTGGCTGGTTAAGACACATGCGTGGCTGGTTAAGACACATGCATGGCTGGTTAAGACTCACCCGTGGCTCCCCGACATGCGTGGCCGGTGAAGACACATGTATGCGTGGCCAGTTACGAGTAATGCGTGGCCGGTTAAGACTCACCCGTGGTTTCTGTATGTGGTTAGGTTAGGGTTTTGGGTAAGGTGTCAGACTATTGTGTGTCGGACTGTTAGTCGGACCAAAGATATGCACCCCCACAGTAGATCTTGTTTTGCCATCCATGAAAGATCAAGCACGTTTTTTGTCCAAAAGCAACCCTATGAGAAAAGGCCAAAATATGCTAGCTAGCAGCCATGCTTTTTCTGGCAGTATGGTGCGCTTTTTAAAGTTGAAATTAGTTTGAATTCTTTTCAGAAATGCACTTATGACGTGGACTGCTTTTCATAAGCTGTGCAATCCAATCACAACATGACAATCACTACATCGTCATTTGGTCGGTGTGAGAGAGAGAGAGAGAGAGAGAGAGAGAGATTTTCTTTTCTTTTTTGAGTGGTGCAACCACTCCAAGGAACAGCAATGTCCCTATGTCCTAACCTATGTCCGATGTTTAGAGTACCAATAGGGGGTGCTGTTGCACCACTCGCTTCAGACTGGTCTGATTTTTCAGCTCACATAGCTTGCAGATGAGCATTTTTGAAATAGGGATTAAGTGGTTAATATAAGTTTCCATTGCTGCCCATATGCATACAATATACAAACACTTATTTAGTGCATACGTATACTACACACACTCATCATATATTCACACTAATAGTAATACCTGTATACAACTATACACATGCATACACTCCAGAATGGATGTGGGCATGTCCTGTCCATACAGTATGGACATACAGTACACAGTATCTATCTCCACAGACAGACAGACATCACACGCCACAACTTGAAGTTTATTATAGTATACAAGCAGAATACACGGCACGAAGTGAAATGCGATCAGCTTGCTGGGGTTAGTGGTGCTGACAACACGTTGTAAAGTGACTCATTAAGCAGTGTAAGCAGGGCTCTCTCCCATCCTTTATCCTTTGAGGTTAGACATGAACACACCTTATATTTGGAGCTGCATTGGGAACTCATGGAGTCGTGGTTATGGCTGAAGTCCCGCTCGCCTGCCCTCCCTTAACACTCAAGACACGCTCCATATATGGCCAGACCTCATCAAACCCTGTACACTCATGACACTGCTCCCGCTGCCACCTTAGATCTCCATACATGGAGCTGACCTGTACTGACATTCCATAATGTTGATCTGACCTCATCAAACCCTGTACACTCAAGACACGCTACATATATGGCAAGTACAGAATTCATTCCATTATGTTGATCTGACCCCCCATGCCAAAGCGCCAGCGCTCGCCCAGCAGTCTGCCGCCACCCAGGTGGATGCGTGCATGTGACCTCGCCCTTTCGCCTCTTACCCTTAGGGCGTCTTACTGGTATAGTATATATACTGTATATGGGCTGCCATGTCAAGCATGTCATCATGTGCACATTTATCAACACCAATTGCATCATCTATGAAAATATTATGTCATCATAGCATGAATGGACAGTTAGTGTCTACAGTAGAGAAGGGAGAACCACTCGATCAAAACGAATTTTGTGGAAGTGAGTATTCTGCAGCCACGCTGTGACCTTATGCATTCTAGATGTGGAAGCAGATGTGTGTGTGTGTGTGTGTGTGTATGTGTGTGTGTGTGTGTGTGTGTGTGTGTGTGTGTGTGTGTGTGTGTGTGTGTGTGTGTGTGTGTGTGTGTGTGTGTGTGTGAACTGGGTGTGACCATGCATCCAGTAAATGTGTGCACTTGTGTCTCAGCACGTAATGTGTGCCTTTTGCATGCGCATGTGTGTGTGTGTGTGTGTGTGTGTGTGTGTGTGTGTGTGTGTGTGTGTGTGTGTGTGTGTGTGTGTGTGTGTGTGTGTGTGTGTGTGTGTGCGCATGCACGCACACACGCGTGTAAGTGTGTGAATACCTTTTTCACAGTGTTTGTCCGAGCTTCCTCTTGCTTGCCTCTGTGCTGAATTGCCTGGGGACAGCCTGACCTCTCTCTTACCTCTTCTCAGTGACGGCCTCTGTGATCAAAATCAGTTCATCCAGTAAAGCTCCAGCAATCAGACACTGCTCCTGGGACATATTTTATTAACATCAACATTAAATATTCACCTATGCTCCCTTACCATGCCGTGCTCACACAGACATACAGTACAGTAGGCTACAGAACTCTGCGTCACCCCTTCCCCCACTGCTTGCTCTCTCTGCTCCTTTGGTCGGTGAACTGAACCGAAGGCAAACAGTTCATAGTTGTGCGGCGAAAATAGCCGGTCTACACGCTCACAATGTGTTGCACCGCGTCACGTTGTGAGCTTGTGGATCTGCTGTCTATGACGGGTGACCCCGTCGCACAAACAAACAACCTTTAATACAGGTACATGAACGTATATTACTCCCATTTGCCCACAATGAGCCCTTCTAGAGTCTCTTCATTCGTGTAACCTTTTGTATTGATGAACGTGTTTAACCTCATTTACACTTCACAGGGTAGCCATGTGTGTCCCAAATGAAAATAGGATGCCCCACCCTTACGGCCAGCTCTGCTATCTTGTGTTTGAGCGAGCTGCTAGAATGTCTGAATACAGTGCTGCACAAACACCGTTGGATGGAAGAGGGGAGGCAGGGACTCCCTCGCATACTCAAGTTTTGAGTTGGATAAACTGTACAATCAGAGCCAGTGGTTTAGAAGATATTTTTTGTGATGTCAAAAACATCAAATTGTACCTGTTGCCAGAGTACTCATTGTTAGAGAACCCAGTGAAGTAACCGTTTCCGGAGTTATGAACGTCTGAATTTAACGGTCGCATGGTATTCTCCTCTCTACTGTAAAATCTACACACACAATTTAACTTTGAGAACCAATGATCAACAGTGATGATTTTACTTTTTGTTTCTGTCTAGGAGGATGTTTCCCTTTCTGAGTTTCAACATCAGTGTGCTGGACCCCTCTGCCCACTACAATGTCTATGTGGATGTGGTTCTGGCAGACCAGCATCACTGGAGGTACCAGGGAGGCAAGTGGGTCCAGTGTGGCAAAGCAGAGGCCAACATGCCAGGTGAGCTCAGAAACAATATCTTGTCATCCTGAAATATGCACTGGAAATCTGGAAAACATATACTGTAGCACACATTTGCTAAATATAGGCCCGGCTAACTAATACCAAAATGAACTTACCAGAGTGCATCCCAAAGGAAAAGTTGTATCCAACCAATAACCATTAATGTTATAGCTAATGTTAGCTATAACATAGCTAACAATATTATTGTAGCTAACGTTAACTGATTAAACAAACAACAACTGAGACTATAACTACTTCCCTGCATTATTATATTAAAAGCACATCGGTACTTACATTCAGTTGCTCTTCTAACAATGGGATGTCCAACTGTCCTCACACTGGCAAACACACCTTTGCCCGTTTGCCACACAAATACATTAATTTGGGGGTCCTTGACATGAAACTGTTTGAGCAGAGGGTATCACTC
Source organism: Electrona antarctica (assembly GCF_951216825.1). Lineage (NCBI taxonomy): Eukaryota > Metazoa > Chordata > Actinopteri > Myctophiformes > Myctophidae > Electrona > Electrona antarctica. The sequence continues at coordinate 18,108,362 of NC_136805.1, forward strand.
AGAGTCATACAAATGATTAGGAATGACTGGCCCAGCCCAGTCACTTATAAGTAGACATGGCAACACTGACTGCATGCAGGCACGAATTGATCACACCTGGCTTGCATGAATAATTGCCACTAGTGTTACATAAATTAGGTAGCAAATTAACTTGCCTGACTCAAAAACGACTTTGGAAATTGAACTTTATGGAAAATAGTATTTTTATTAGTAATTTAATTATCTGAATAAATATCCTAATTTCTTCATAGATTAAATCCTTTACAGATTATGATTTACACACATCTTTTGCACTTTTCTCTCATTTAGTAAATTTTACTAATCTATTAACCCTTGTTTAATACCATTAGCTTCCAATCATTAGGTTTTCACATTTCATCATGTCACAGACCCCCAAGTTGAGTTACTTTAGGCTAAGGTTAAGGTTAGGGTTAGGTTTAGGCTGTCAATCACAGCGACTGGCCAATCACAGCGCGTCCTTGCACAACCCGTGTAGGCTTTGGTATGACGCAGCCATGCCAGGCTAATCCAGGCCGGCTTTTCTCTCTAACTTTTTCTGAATGGCAACAGTTTTACCACATTAATAAAAAGTGGGTGAGAGTGTTGTGGCTACAGGTGACAGCTGATGTGTGGTGGCTATGACACAGTTTTGCTTAATTCTATTCAGTGTTGTGATCAAGGTTAGTGGATCATTGTGGCGCGGTGGTGACTGAAGATATGTATGCACACTTCAAATCACCTCCTGATAGTTTCCTGTCATTTCCAAATTTAACTTGAACTCTATAGGCTACTACTACTACAACAAGTGATTTTATATAACTGAAGTCCAGTCTCTGAAAATGTTTGTATAATTGGTAAAAAATATAAAATCATATGGTTCTAAAAACAATCGTTTTGGCATAATGACAAAAACGCCAGTGATCTACTGTATTTTCTACTTCATCGTACAAAAATAGCAGAACCACAAGCTCACATTGCATTGCGATAATAAAATGGCCTAAACAGAGATGTCAGGTTGAAAGTGGTTGAGACGACTATACTGAATACATGTCGTGTGTTTTGATTTTGCCACTGTACCAACCTCACCAGGCAACAGGATGTACATGCACCCCGACTCTCCGAACACCGGAGCTCACTGGATGAGACAGGAAGTGTCATTCGGCAAGCTGAAACTCACCAACAACAAAGGCAGTTCTAACAATGTGGCACAGGTACAGTACTATGTGTGCATGTATGCTGACCTCTCTCTCTCTTCCTGCATGCTGTCTTAAAACACATTTAGGCCTGACGTCTACATAAATAATGTCTTCTGAAAGAATATATATTCAAAGATTTGTGCCACATTTTCACGATTTTTCAAAAATAGCAGACCTACAAGCTCGTAGCGCGCCACTCGGTGGCGCGCTATGAGCTTGTAGATCTGCTATTTTTCAATAGCTAAAGTATAACATAATGCTTAGTTAAAACACCAAAAGGGGTTCCCGCCCAGAATGGGTTAAAACACATTTCTTATTTTGTATGTCTAATTGTCTATGACTTTACAGTAAGGCCTCTTCCTCTTTTTACGTTACGTAACATGAAACATTTAGAAACCAGTTATAATCTAAATTTAACATACACATTGAAAACAAATAAAAAAAGAGACAATCCAGGCACTAGTAAAAAGAGGAATAGCCTTTATTTTATTTAAAGCCAACAGTTGCCTTTTAATTAAATAAAGGCTATTTCTCTTTAAATTAAACATACACATTGAAAAAATACCTTTATTTAATTAAAAGGCAACAGTTGCCTTTTCATTAAATAAAGGCTATTCCTCTTTTTACTCTTGAGTGCCTGGATCGTCTCTTGTTGTCTTGATGTCTTGATCCTGTTTGATCCGTGTGAGCACCTTTTAAATCTTTTACTATAGTCATCTTTTTACCTCTTGTGAGCACCTGGTTGCTCCTGTTTTCTCTGACGTTAAACAGTTTTCTGTCCCTACACACATCATCATCATCATCATCGTCATCAAAAGATATAGGCTAATATAGAGTTTTCATAAGCTTGGTCCTAAAACGTTTGGTCTAAGTTAAGATTAGTTAAAATGACTTAAAGATTAGTTTTCGATTTTTGGATCTGGACTTTTATTGATTTCCATTTTATTTTCCTTCCTTTCGTAAGTATAGGCCAATGAGATAGTCATTTATTGTCATTGTACCATTGCCTTTCTTTGTTTCGGCAACTCTAGATGATTGTGCTCCAGTCGCTCCACAAGTACCAGCCTCGCCTCCACATCGTGGAGGTCAAGGAGGATGGTACGGAGGAGCCCTACCTCTCGGCCAAGGCCCAGACCTTCATCTTCCCCGAGACACAGTTCATTGCAGTCACCGCCTACCAGAACGCTGATGTGAGTACATAAAGAGACAGGGATTAACACAGGGAGTTACAGTAGTTACTAGTTATACACCAACATTTTGTTGATCAGTATCAGGAGTCTGTACTTTGCCCCCCTCCTTTTTTCCTTTTATACGCCAAATCTCTTCACGGAACATAACCGATCTTCAAGCTCACAATGCATCATGTTGTGAAGTGTTGTCAGGTTGTAGATATGATACTGTATGCCAGGGGTGCCCCCACATTTATGACGTGAGATCTACTTTCAAAATGACCAGCTCAACAAGATCTACCCACTGAAAAAATAAGTGTACCATTGCTGAAAATAGTTTAAATATATAATGTACCTGGGGGGGCTTTGGAATAGGGAGGCAGTTTCTGCTGTCAAAATATGTCCCCCCGTATTTAACTTAAACGCCCAATGCATTCTCAATGGCAATAGCACAAACTTTAGCATGCTACTAGTCCTACATACTTACACCTAGAAACCCCATTCAAACCTATTTAGGTTAATCTTACGGTGGACAATCTTTGAAATGTTTCATAGTTTTAGAAATATAGTGCTTTCAAATTTGAGAAATTCACAATGGGGCTCAATGGCAGATATTGGCACGTCAAAAAAGCACTTTCACCTAGAAACTCCATTCACACTTTTTATAATTCAGCTTACTGTGGAGACACATGCTGGAACTTTTTACTTTGAAATGATTTGTAGTTTCGGAGTTATTTAACTTAAACGCCCAATGCATTCTCTATGCTATTTCATGCCGAATATTCATCAATTATGACATGCCCAGAATAGGGTTCATGTGGTAAACATGTCAGCAATGTGGCCTCTTTTTGAACAATTCTGTTTGTATCTGGAATAGTTTATAATCTTTGACGTTTATCTTTTTAAATTGTGTGTTGTTATTTTTTTGCAACACAAACTTGTGTATTACTCATTACTGTCCTCATCTTGGCAGTGGAACACCTTTTTTGTGAGCTTTGGTATAGGCTAAATATGTGCCCAACGAGTACATATCAAGTTCTCGAATGCAACCTCCATACGTTCTAGGATCAATGATTAATAGCAGAGCCTTGTTTAAAGGAGATGGATTTGATTTATGCATGTAGGCCTCATGAATAAGTTCTGTAAGTGGTATTTGTAGGATACGTGTGTCTTGAAGGACTGCTACGTATACTTGTCAAACACCCCCACGTACTACAACAGCATCAACGACTCCGTAATGTCTCCTCCCCTGACCCCCATAGCTCATGATGAGTTACAGTTAAAAATACATTGTGTAATACTTGAAAGAGTTACTGTACACTGACATGAAAAAGACGTGTGTGTGTTGGTGTGTGATAGACACGTTCACCCCACCACCAGGAATAGAAATGCACCCACACCCATGTGCCAGACACAGCCAGTTCCATGATCAGAAAAGAAATCACACACTATCCTCATTAATAATTTCTCTCTCTCTCTCTCTCTCTCTCTCTCTCTCTCTCTCTTTGTGTCTCTCTCTCTTTCATATGCCTATCCCTATAAAACACTCTCCCATAACACAGATCACTCAGCTGAAAATAGACCATAACCCCTTCGCTAAAGGCTTCCGGGACAATTACGACACGTAAGTAAGCCAGAAAATTAATAAAAGAGTAGAACCAGAGCACCTTGCCTTGGCTGAGCATATTTGAACTTTTCACCCCGTTAGTATGCACAGTGAAACCCCCAGTGTTCGTTTAACTCCATTTTGTACACTGTCAAGAGTTACCGTTAAATGAGCACTCGGGATTTTAGATTGTGTGTAAATAAGAGGTAGGCCTACTGTACCCACATACAGTACTGTACATGTCCAGGCCCCTCCTGTCATATCATGTTCTCCATCTTAGCCCGCAGCACTTGCCGTAGCACTTGCACTAGCCTCGAAGACGATCTTTTACAGGCTTATGCAAAGGCTGAATGTATGTAATTTATATAGGTATATTATGTAGACATAGCACTCTATAGTGTATACTCATAGTTTCATTGTACAGATATTCTACTGTTAGACGGATGTTAGGTTCTTAGCTTGCTTATGATCCTTGATGACTATTTCTATATATTTGATGTATTACCATGTGTTGTTCTTGTTTACTGTAAATCGCTCTGGATTAAGAGTGTCTGCTAAATGCCTAAATTGTAAATTGTAATATCTAAAATAATACGTGTGAATATTGTGCCTCTATGCTGTGTGGCTGTGAGTTAAAACACTTGGGTTTACAGCTTGAGGTTTGGGCAGGAAATAACACCTTCTCCTTCCTCTTCTTCTCACTCGCTTTTTGCCTCACATCCCTGCTGCGCCCTCTCACACACACACACACACACACACACACACACACACACACACACACACACACACACACACACACACACACACACACACACACACACACACACACACACACACACACACACACACACGTCCCCTCCTTCCTCGCCTATAGGCTGTATGCTGCCCCCGAGTCAGACCGCCTCACCCCCTCCCCCACCGAGAGCCAGCAGCTGCTGCCGGGGACCTGCTACTCACAGAGCTACCTCTCCGAGCAGTACATGAGCCCGCTGCCCCAGGGCCGCTTCTACAGCCGAGAGCCCGCGGGCATGGCCCAGCAGTCCAAGGACCCTTCCTCCAGCCCCGGGCCCCACAGCCGCTGGTACCTGTCCGCGCAGCAGAGCGTGGCTCCCGGCCGCTTCGACTTTGGCTCCTCCTACGAAGGCGACTTCTCCGCCAACGGCTTCTACAAGCCCTTCCCCCTGCAGACGTCGGCCCATCACCACCACGCCCTGGGCTACTACTCGTCGGACCACCCCTTCGCCACCGCCGCCAGCGGGGCCTCTACGGCGGGCTGGAGCTCCGGACGCCCCTCCCCCCAGTACCTGAGTCACGCCGGCAAACACGGCTCCGGCCTGGGCTGGTACCGGCCCGTGTCGTCGTCGTCGTCTTCCTCCCCGTCCTCCATGTCGCCCAGCAACCACAGGCTCCACCACGTGTCTCTGCTGGAGTCGCTGAGACCGGCCCCGCTGCTGCAGGACAAAGCCAAGGAGGTCGTCGCGGCGGAGGAGGACCCCTGGCTGGAGCCGCCCTCGGTCAAGTCGGTGGACTCGACCGACTCGGGCCTATTCGAGGGTGGCACCGTGGGCGAGAACAAGAAGAGGAGGGTGTCGCCCTACACGTCCAGTACCGAGAACTCCCCGACCACGCGCACCGGAGAGGTCTGCGAGAAGGACAGTGGCAGCGACACCGGCTACTATGGCTTTTACACCCACTAAGGACCCCGTGCTCCACTGTCGTCTCCACCCCAGCCATTCCCGGTGTCCACCTTCCTCACACCCTGGGTATGTCAGGTGCTCCCCCATGGCCATGTGTGTGTGTGTGTGTGTGTGTGTGTGTGTGTGTGTGTGTGTGTGTGTGTGTGTGTGTGTGTGTGTGTGTGTGTGTGTGTGTGTGTGTGTGTGTGTGTGTGTGTGTGTGTGTGTGTGTGTGTGTGTGTGTGTGTGTGTGTGTGTGTGTGTGTGTGTGTGCCTGTTTGTCCAGGTGAGGGAGGGACAAAAGGCACTGGGGCGAACCCAAACACAACCTCCCACTGGCTGCATATTATAGAACTCAACTATTTCAAGATTCAAGAGGGTTTATTTGTCATTCAGTCATACATTGTCATACCTCCATGTGTCCACACAGTGTGGCAAGCCTGTCTGTAAGTCCCCTCTCTAAGTGTCATCGGTTGTTTCGTTTTTTTTTAAAGGATGTTTTTAAGGTTTATGTTGAAGTTGAGATTGGTCAAATAGCCTAGTAAATCTGACTGGCCGAAGAAGCTGCCTCAGAGATACATAAAGGTGAATTAAGGCTTTCAAACTGCTTTTCTTAAAATGAAGTGGTCCGCACACCTGCTAGCTGTTCATTGTCTCCGCCAGGCCGAAGGCGTGGCCGAGACTATGTTTTGCACCCTGTCCGTCCATCCGTGTGTCCATCCGTGTGTCCATCCGTCCGTCCGTCTGTGTGTGTGTGTGTGTGTGTGTGTGTTTGTGTGTGTGTGTGTGTGTGTGTGTGTGTGTGTGTGTGTGTGTGTGTGTGTGTGTGTGTGTGTGTGTGTGTGTGTGTGTACAGCTAATCTCCGTTGGCCAATCATGTGACACTGTGCACACAGTCACACACTCCTTGGATGTGAGAGCAGAACCTCTGAACTCCAAATTTTATATTACTTCTATAGATTTTACTCAAACATCACGCAAATCGGTGCACATTATCTCTATAGTCACGTGATTGACACAGATCTGTCCGATTTTTCATATTCCATCGTGATTGGCGAATTCCGAACATTGCTGGCCCAAAATAACCTACCCGACCTGTGCTCCGAGGAGCACTTTTTCTAGTTCCCTCTCTCTCTCACCATTATGCTTTCCTTCATTCCTGATGTAGCGCCCTCCAGTGGCAGCAGCGTTGCATTGCAGGCTCATTGAGATGACTGCACAGTCCAGCGTGTGAAATTGAAATAGAGGTGAAGGGAGCTTAGCAGGCACATGGTTTAAAACGCTGCTGGTAATCTCCCTCAACCCTGCTAGGAGGACAGTGTGTGTGTGTGTGTGTGTGTGTGTGTGTGTGTGTGTGTGTGTGTGTGTGTGTGTGTGTGTGTGTGTGTGTGTGTGTGTGTGTGTGTGTGTGTGTGTGTGTGTGTGTGTGTGTGTGTGTGTGTGTGTGTGTGTGTGTGTGTGTGTGTGTGTGTGTGTGTGTGTGTGTGTGTGTCCTGTATTTATCACTTGTGATTGCATTGCATTATGTTTCAACAGCCAGAGCAGAAATAGCAACCCTTGTTCACAAGCTAATCACAAACAGACATATCTCGCAGACATACATGTAAGAAAATCGATGATTGATTATTGATAGGCTACTGTTGAATATAACCCGCAGTAAACGTGTCAGATGACCCTCTACTATTATGCCATGCATAAAGTGAGTGGCAAAGTGAGTTTAACGTCGCTTAACATCGTTTAATGCAATCAGATAAGGCGTTTCTGCATGGATGTGTGGGTGGGATGTGTGGCCACAAAGTAGTTTTTTGCCACTCAGTAGGCGTTCCCGCATAACTTCCGGTTATGCTGATGATGTCACGCGCATACCCTCTATAGACTCAAGAGGAGCCATGCAACCACTGATACAGTACGTTGCTGTCCCCACTGAAGCTGAAGTATAAATTAGGGCATTAATTCATCAAGAATATTAAAATACATTTCCTTGAGATGCAAGGTTTCTACCCAACAGCCAAGATATACATTTTCACCATTTTACAGAAGATTGACAGACAAATGATGAAACAGTTTACACAGCCAACATCCTAATAGAAAGACTAATAGAGCAGGGGTTCTCAACCCGTGGGTCGCGACCCCTCGGGGGGTCGCCAAATTATTTTAGGGGGTCCCCAAATTATTTTCAAAAAAAAAAGAGAAAAAAAAAGATTTCTTTTCTTTTTTTCACGGTTTTTCAAAAATAGCAGACCTACAAGCTCGTAGCGCGCCACTCGGTGGCGCGCTATGAGCTTGTAGATCTGCTATTTTTCATTAGCTAAATTATAACATAATGCTTAAAACACCAAAAGGGGTTCCCGCCCAAAATGGGTTAAGGTTATTGTAGCAGTCAATTTATATTGGGGGTCGGGAGGGGGCGGGGCGGGGGTCCCGAGACATTGCCAAAGCATTTCCGGGGGTCCCCGGCCAAAAAGGTTGAGAACCCCTGTAATAGAGGATAGATCTAACATCTTAGACCAGTTGTTCATGCTAGTGTTGAGCACGACTTGTCTGTGCTAGTTTGCATTACAGGGTGAAAAAGCGGACTTCACTGTAACAGAGGCCAAGCTGTGTGCAACAATCAGTCAGTCAATCAATCAGAAAACACACGCACGCACGCACGCACGCACGCACGCACGCACGCACGCACGCACGCGCACGCACGCACGCACGCACGCACACACACACACACACACACACACACATACACACACACAAAAATGATGACCATGATCAATAACGGCATTAAAAGCATGGTCCCTACAGACAAAATAGCCAAGAAATCATTACTGGTAATGGGCATGGACGAATTTTGGCTTGTGCCAAGTGTGCACGTGCACAGGGGCCCTGAGCCAATGGGGGCCCTTGGGTTCAGAATGTCCTCAAAGTCACGGCTCCAACAAGTTTTCAACTGAGCAGATTGGATTTTGGACGTCAGAAAGATAATGAATAGATAATGGCCAAAACGTCTTGAAAACGGCCACTTTAGCCGGTTTTCGTTTGCCGATTTTTGCCAGTTTTTCTTTAATAACACAGGCTTGGAAGGTTGGACAGTAACAAACTAGCTACCCGAGTAAAGGTCACCTCTGCCTTACTGTTAGGCTGAACACTTGGGCGGGCTTTGGGGGGCCTTTCGGTTTTGTGCACATGGCCTATTTTCTCTTTAATCCATCCATGGTAATGGGGACTGCGCTGGCTTGAAAACAGACACATACCCATACCCTCACAGTAGTATGTTAACAGAAGCTGTTACCTATATACTCAACTGAAGTATAATATGAACTTAAAGGGAGTGTAAGTGATGTTTTGTTAAAATAAGTGTTAAATAAAGATCTATATTCTGCATGGTAGGCCTATAATCATTGCTAGAGTGTTTGTTCAGTAACATGGGTCTCTCCCCACCACTTCAGCTCTTTAATAAACAAAATACATTTTAAGATGGGTTACCAATTTCATCCAATCAGGCGAGAGAACCTGTGGAGAACCCATTTATCAGCTTCAGCTTTGTTTAGTGTTCCAATTATACATTTGTCTGCTCAGTTTTCACTGCCAATGTCAGGGCCCCGAAATGTGTTTTGGACCCAAATGCAGAACTCATTTCAAATAACAACAGGACCCAGAAACATACGACATGACAATGCAATGATCCAGCACGGAGAGCAGTTGCAGGAAGTCTTAAATAGTCTCTGCCGTCATTAGGCCAACAGCTCGCAGCTGAACCCGGGTGGAGCCCAGTCTGTCAATCAAGGACTCACCAGGGGGGAAAGGGTGAGCAGGGCCTAGTTGTCAAACAGGAAAGGGGTAACAGGTCCAGCACGTGACAGACAATTTCACTTGTTTATCCTGATTGAATGAAATTAATATCCTGACCTGAAAATGTATTTTCTGATAACTAAAGAGCCGGAGAGATGGGGAGACCCCTGTTACTGACCAAACACTCAACAACGATTACTATCAGGAATATAGAGCTTAAACCATTTAACAAAACCTTTACGTTTTAGCAAAAATAATATCACTTACAGCACCTACAAAAGGCTGTGCTGACCAGTACATTCATTTCCCCAAGCTAATTTTAGCACCAAATACTCAATCGGTTTATAATACAACAAGAATATTGTACCTAGATGTACTGCAAAGAGCCATTAAGGCTATGATACATCATTGGGCTCATAAAAAGGGATGTACTGGACAGTACGGTTTTCTGCATGTGTTGATTTCCTAAAATATATGATCTTATTGGGTAGGTAGAGCACCAGTGCAGCAGAAGGGCTTGAACAGCATGTAGAAAGTGGGTCAGCTCAGCTGGACAGCTACATCTGTAGGTAAACGGGCAAGGTCTTGTTGTCACCCTACACCCAGGAAGCACAAAGTGACCAGACAGACACGCATTTCCTCTCTAGTCTCTGGGTCTATCATGTGGTGACACTGTTTGACATGTGGTCCCACACTCTCACACCATGTGACGGGGCTGCAGTCACGGCCGATAAGCTCCCCACTCCTCACTTTTCATCAGGTGTGCTAATGACCTCAGACAACCCGGGGCAACAGACAGAGTCTATATTCCCTTTATAGTTTTTTAACTTAGTTTGTGTGTTTTAAATGTGTGGGTTTTAAATGGCTGATAAACAAAACCCATGTCCTGATAAAAAAAATCAGGGAACTTGTTGGTGTGCATACTTGGTTGATCTTAACATGGTTAATTTAAAGTTGATGGAAACATTTGATGGACTTGTAATCCTGGAAAGGCAATAGCCTGCCACTGGTTTGGCAGGCAACATAAACAGTGCCACAATCTGCACTTAATAAATGACAATCTGCCATTAAAACGTATAGTAAACCTCAACATGAACAACTTGGTTAAACTATGGGTACGATTTTATGTAAATTATAATTGTGGAGGGGGAAAAAAGGTTTAAAACAAATGCCAGCAAATAACTATGATGATATCTGCCTTATTGTCGTTTTATATTGTACTTGTGAGTTACAACTTTGAAAAGAAACAATGTGAGCCCTTTTTTCTGCTAAAATTGAATTTATATATATAAATATATATACACTGTACAAACTGTTGAACAGTTGGTTATATCATGAGAAGGAGACAGATCAAAGGACACGTTAGTGTCATACACTGATGGGACAATCAGAATTGTCTTCTGGAACATGCTGCACTGTTCCCTAAGCCCGATTTATACTTTTTCGCACGACAGAGTCTAAATCTGACAATGCAGGTGAATTAGAATACCTCCCCTACACAGCACTTAGTTTTCTCAACATGAAAAAGGACACATGCTGTATGACAGTGGAGTGTTTACCTGAAATGTTAGAAGAAAAAGAAAAAAAAAAGATCATGTTAAGTGTTGTAATGAAGTGTAATCCTATGCTGGAGAAAGAATGGATATAATAAACAGATGACACATACACTTAAAATGTATATTGCTCAATGTAAGATTTCCAAAATGTTTTATTTTTACCCTCTAACTTGACTGCCAGGATGAGCGAAAGAGGTAACTTCTTAATATATCTTAACTTGGGCGTTCTGTGATAAGTTAGTTTTAGTATTTTTTTAAGTGCAATTAAAATAAATGTTAATTGGTTTATAATTTATTATTATGGTATTGGAAAAAGCAACAAAGAGCTTTGATTTGATCATTTGCCACAGAGAGTGGGTTTTGCTTTGTATCTTGTGTTACGGAACATTATTTGGAATATTTGCCATGAATGACAAACTGAACATGCACTTGCGTATCATTTTGGTCACCTATATGACTCCTGCTGTAAATCTTAGCTGTTAAAACCACCAATCTCAGCCAGTACAATCCCCATTAAAAAGATAAAAACAAACAAACAAAACAATTCCTGATGTTATTACGGTATTGAGTATTATGAATCCCTTACATTTAGGCCTCCATTCCTGACTGTGCAAGACAATTCGTTTTTGTGAATATGTAGGAATGGTTTTTCCCGTTAAGTATTTGACAGTTAAGTAAGTTAGACTATCAAAATTGAAAGACGCACAGGGGAGAGAAAGCAGTGCAGTGAGATCACAGGTTTGTGCATTTTTGTTTTTGTTCTACAGTATGTGCATTGTTTGTGTAAAGGCGTGAGTTATTTTGCCTCTCACACTAGGTTTGTTTTAAGTCTTCTCTACTGAGAAAGGTTACAGGGTTGGACGATGATTCAGGAATGCAGTAAAACTAATGCAACATATTGTATCAAATGGAGATATAAACCCTTCGAACATTTTTTTTTACGTTTTTATAGTGTTGGAAAGCCTGTTTATTTCCATTTTCAAATGGTGCCCCACTTGTTACTGATACTCAATCCAAACACCACCAAACAATTGTCAATAGCAACAGCAGAATAAGCTGTTTGGCACTGGCAGAGATTTGCCAAATGTTTCATGGGTGCAACCCACAAACTCAGCTGTGCTGCTCCCACAAATGCATGTTCCTTACAAATGAAATGGCGCACCATTTAAAAAGGGAAATAAACAGACTTACCAACGCGGCGTTATTGCCATTGTTATTGCCATTACAACATTGTTACAACAGAGACATATTCTACAAAACACACATTTCCAAACATTTTGTTCGATGTTTCAGTTTATTGTTTTGCAATGCGTAACACAAACAGCATCAGATTTCATGGGGAAAAATGTTTATTTATTAAAGGTGATATACGTGTATTGTACTGTAGTCGGTTTTTTTTATTCATGAAATTAAAGCTTAATCATCTTAAACCTTCACTGTTCGGTTTGATATATTCAAAGAGTTTCAATTAAGCTGAACTATTGACTTGAATAAAAGTTTGTTTCAAAAGTGTGATATGTCCATTTTCAAATATATATATATATATATCAGAGATTTATCATTAAACATCTCTCAAAAACAGGATCCTGTGAGTAAATATGTTTATTAAGAGTAGATTTTTCACTTTTCCAGTGTTGGATATATAAATTTGGAACAAAAGTACTTTTTCCCTTATCAGTGCTAAAACATTGACGTTGACTTTGTGATTTACCTTACATACACTGTAAAAATATACATATTCACCTCCAACAAGCTGGATGCTCATTTCACTCTTATAAAGATAAAACATTAGTATTAATGTTAGGAGAAGCATACCAAAGTTTGCTGACCCAAGTAAGAATAAGTAACACCAATGGAATTTCAACTAACAACCCCCACGAATATTGCTTTCTAATAAAAACTGATCAACAGCGTTGCAGTATCAGCAGTTAGCATTGTATTATATCCTAGTAGTGTTGCGCGGGCCGGCTTTTTTGCATAACCCGCCCGTCCCGTCCCGCCACAGGAGCCAGCCCGCACCAACCTGCCCCGCAAAACAATATATTAATCAACAACCCCCCCCCCCCCCCACACCCGGCGGTCCGCAAAATAAAAAAAACGCTATTAAATATTAAGTTTCGCATCGCCTATACACTTCGACTTCGTTGCGCGGCGGTGGTACCGCACACCCAAAATAGCCGCTCTACAAGCTCACAACGCGTCACCTGCGACACATTGTGAGCTTGTAGATCCTATAATTCTGTGTGTGCGCACTGTGCACGCCTGCACGGTCACGTGCTCAATTAAGAAAGATTTAATTCAGATGCGCTGATGACGCCGGGCAGGTTCAGACGTAGAGCCTCAGAGGGGCGAGAGACACTTTTCTCCGACGGTCAAAAAGGCAAAGCCCCCTTTCATAAGCACAAGATGAGCAACATAACAAGCTGATGATTTCGGCAGGAGGAGTAGGAGAGCAGGTACCGGAATGCTTTTTTTCTCCTTTTTTGGGGAAAGGGGGAGTGACCCGCCCCGCCCACTGCGTGATAATTGCATTTATTTCATATTTACATGTCGATTTCAGCTCTGACACTTATTTCAGACATGCTCTAGTATGTGAAGAGTCTGCCTGTGATATTAACTCATTTTGAAAAAAAATAAAAAGGTTTTCTCCTCTGGTGAAAAGCTGGAATTTGCGCGATGGCAGGCTCTCAGTCAAATCTGGTCACAAATAGCAGCTCGGCGTTATGACTATGAGGTTGTTGATCGGCTATTTTCAGCAGAAGTTTTCCCCACAGTAACAGAAAACACACTTGTATAGAGCCCTGATGGACTCCGGTCAACCATTTAAGCGGTTAAAGAATGAACACTTCGGTATTGGTGCACCTCGGGACAGTAACATGGACTACACGTATGCACGGTTGTAAGTAGTAACGCAATATAAAAAGTGAGCTGGAAGCTAGCAGATAAACCTCTTGGTGGATAAACACCAAGAGGTTACTTTTGTGGTCTCGTAAAATATAGTCCATAAGCCATAATGCTATATTCTGTCAATAATTACACTACACTTTGGTTACTGTGCTAAGTTGATCATGGTTGGTGAGAGACATGGCTCCAACATGTCTCTGAGAAGCAATCACTTCAGAAGTTCTCAGGGAAGTACCTGTGGCTAGGCTTTGTTCTATACTGCTTGAAGCTTGGTCTTAGGTTACTCCACCCTTCTTGAATTCAACTCAGTATGCAAAAGTATATATCTTGTCATTTTGTCAATGAAAGGTTCAGTCTTAGCAGGCTGGCCATCAAGGTGGTCAGCTTTGCTTGTGCTCCCGGGGGCCGACCAGGGCCTACGGGGAAGCTATGCTCTGTGAGGTGTATTTTCACACCCAACTAACCACTGAAACTCACTAAAGTAGAGAAAACTGAACTCTATCTAAAGCAAACTGTAGAGTAGTGAAAAACCTCGTCAAAGCATCAGATCGAATCGGAGAAACGCAGGCAGAGAGAGATTTCCTCGGAGTGTGATGTACCATTTATTTCAATCAAAGACAGAGTCCAGAATGACAAAAATAGCATAGCTTCCCCGTAGGCCCTGGTCGGCCCCCGGGAGCACAAGCAAAGCTGACCACCTTGATGGCCAGCCTGCTAAGACTGAACCTTTCATTGACAAAATGACAAGATATATACTTTTGCATACTGAGTTGAATTCAAGAAGGGTGGAGTTAAGATTTACATACATCTCAACAAATGGCATTTGGTTAGCAGATAGCCGTCTCACTGTGTGTTTTGATTCACACCTAAGACCAAGCTTCAAGCAGTATAGAACAAAGCCTAGCCACAGGTACTTCCCTGAGAACTTCTGAAGTGATTGCTTCTCAGAGACATGTTGGAGCCATGTCTCTCACCAACCATGATCAACTTAGCACAGTAACCAAAGTGTAATTATTGACAGAATATAGCATTATGGCTTATGGACTATATTTTACGAGACCACACTTTACTTCACATTCTCACTCATTTGGACAGCAAACTTTCAAAAGAAAGTAAAAACAAACAATATACATTGACTTAAATATCGGGTGGCCGTAGCTTTAGAGGCCGTCTGGTCATTAGAAGGTCACTGTTTCGCCTCTCAGCCCCGGTTTATGTGTCCAAGTGGCCTGAGCAAGACACTTTCCCCTAACGCTGCCCCCCTCCCCCTCCCTCCGAGCACGCATCATAACCATGTTGAACACTGAATCGTCCCCGTGAAACTAAGGTAATAAAACAAGAAGATAAAACAAAAACAATTATAACACTGAGGGCCTCTGAAGAATTCATTGAAAATTGAGATAGTCTTTGGGTAGCCCTTTAGCGGGCATATGATCCACGCTCATAATACGAAGGCTATTCATTGCTTTTCATAGGTTGGATAGGGCTGAGGGTTCCCATGAGCCAGTCATGAGACGTCCCACCGAGCCAAGTAAGAATGATACCAATCAGTGCTCTTCCTCTCATCTCTTCTCACTTTCTGTCATACACCACAGTCCAACATCACCTCACCACAGAGCCATGTTTTCGATGTTAGCGAAGCCTGGACT
The DNA here is from genome assembly GCF_951216825.1 of Electrona antarctica. NCBI lineage: Eukaryota > Metazoa > Chordata > Actinopteri > Myctophiformes > Myctophidae > Electrona > Electrona antarctica. The sequence goes on from NC_136805.1 coordinate 18,123,901, forward strand.
CTCCCTGAGTTTCCAATATGTTCCATTTGTTAGCCACACATCTCTGCTACTGGAATCTTTGGCTTTCCTGAAGGATGAAATAGGAGAGTTCCCCACGGTTATACATCTACATACAAATACATAACAGTATAGACATCAAGCAAGCAATTAATCAAATGGTAAAATAATATGTAAAATATTGCAGTTGGATATATTAGGATATTTTCAAGGTCTCACTTGAAAAAACGTGGAACGTGATCCTCTCCCCTTTTGATCATTTCTTTTCTTCGCTCCCTCTGCATTTCCTCTACTTCCTCTTTTTTAATATCTGTGTCATCCAACCTTCCCTCTTCCAGCATTCTGTGACAAGAGAAGAACAACATCCAGTAATTCTCACAAATACAAACAAGAACATTTACTTTTTGGCCGTTTGGTGGTGAAATGTTCAAGACTTTTCCCTTTTTACCTCCTTTATGATGAATTCCTGTTCTGTTCTTTGGCTATATAGAAGTGTCTATTTGTACGTCTCTAAATGTTTTGATGAATTGAACAAGGTGGACCCTCTTGTAAACAAGTGTAATGCTTAATTGGGTCGTCCACTCACAGTTAACAGTCTTTGTATTGAGTTGTGCTTGAAATGTACTGTAATTCTGCAAACTGTTAATAAATATTTCAATCAATCAATCAATGTCTGACTCTAGACCGACATCTTAGCTTTTCTGGGATTAAAATACTGCCATTGACATTGTGTCTGACTCTGTAATGAATAATAACACAAACACATTCACATTCAATTCCTTCTATAGTATAGCAAGTGCATATGATATATTGATGAGACTGTCCGTCTGTGTATACTGTATTGGCACTTTTCCATTGCATGGTATTGGTTCAACTCGACTCAACTCTAATTGCTTTTCGTACAAGATACTTTGTTTCCAGTGTAGCTGGTCGTCATATCGACAACCAATCCTCTGTGTCGGGAAAGAACAATCGCGATTGTCTGGAAAATATGTCTATTTCACTCCAACAAAAACAGTTTCTTAACATAACATAACATAACATTTTAGGTGAAAAATAGTTGCTCAATATTGAGTAATTTCCTATTTACACAATTACACTAGCTAGTTTAAAAGTTTGTTCGAGGTGAGTCAATCGTTCGTGATGCAACGACACAATCACCATAGTGACAATTCTGACCAATCAGTAGTCTGCAGTCTGGGAAACATTTGGTATTGCATCAGCTTACTTGGAACTTCAACAGAGGTGATACCCCCAAAAAGTGGCAGGTACCAGGCAGGTACTAATATTGCCCAATGGAAAACCAAAAAAGGCAAGTACTGTAGAGTCGAGTCAAGTTGAACTGGTACCGTGTAATGGAAAAGCATCATATAAATTATGCATTTATAAAGAACTTTTATCCATAATGCTTTACATATATTGTGCATTACATTCACCCATTCTCACACACATTCAAACACTGATGGCGGAGGAAACCATGCAAGGCACCAACCTGCACATCGGGAGCAATTAGACACTAGGCCCTTATTTATCAATGCGGTGTACACCCAAAATTGGGTGTAATTTTGGGTGTACACCACTTTGATAAATAAGGGCCTAACTCTGGGGGAGCCCGGGATCGAACTGGTAACCTTGTGGTTCCCATCCGGCTGTTCTACCGGCCACTCTACCCCTGAGCCACTTCCACCCCCATACTGTATCATACATATGTCCCCATGTATGCCATTCTGACCATAAATGTATCCACCAGAGAGTGCTGAAAACACATATCAAAAGTATCTTCGAGAGATTGTTTACAAAAAAAAGTGTAAAAACCTGTGTACCTAGAAAGAATGATAATCCCTGGCCTCCATAGCACCCAAGTAAAAGACACCAACCTTTGGTCTGGGCGCATGCGGGTGTCTGTGGGTGGCAGGAAAGGCTTGAGATCGGGGGTCAGCTCATTGACCTCCAAGGCGAAGCTAGAGAAGCCAAAGTACAGCAGATCATCCTCTGGCTGGGGATCTGAGGATTCACAGAGACCTTGGTGGTGAGCGGATGCACTGATATAACACCTGGCTTTACACTCATTAATAGCCTGCAGGGGGTCATCTGATTTCAAATTCCTTGAAAGTACACCTTCTTAAAAACACTGAGACTATGCCACTTAATACAATATGAGAACAGAATAAAGAAAAGACTGAATTATCATATCCAATTCCCATTCACTCGAAACTTTTATCATAAACACATAAATGACACTCATTGTTTGGGACCGCTTGGGACGTGTTGTCACTCACTTGGCTTCCAGATGCACTGGGGAGTTGGTAGGGTGTCACAGAAGATGCCCTCGTGCCACAGACCTCCAAAGCGGTGAATGACACTCCCACTCCTGTCTAGCACTGTGCCCTGCACCTCATTCTTGTTGGTGTCAGAACCCCAATAGCGAGACTGCAACAAAGACAAACCTAGTGTGCATGCTGCTTAACAAAACACTTCCATCATGTCATTGCAAATAGGCAAGAGTAGCTCAGCCAGTAATAATAAAAGTTTGACCAGACTTAAAGGTATATTCAGTGATTTGACTTAATTCAAATATCACTTATATTTTCTTTTTTTCTGGATAATCCTCCCTACTATAGAGTGTGCTGACCATATAAGGAGTTCCTCCCTGTCCCCAGTGAGCCCCTGGGGTCAAAAAAACCCTAGTTTCAGTTTTGGTGGCGGGTGGCAAAACCTTCATCCAATCAGGATGAGTGGGGCCTTCCTCCAATCATGATCGAGTGAGGGCGGGCCTTGGTGCACATGTTGTTGGCCTGTTGCACTTCCCCCAACTGTAGAGCGTGCATGTGCACATTTTGTTACCGGGGCGGACTGGGTGGTTTTCCAAATCACCCAAATCACTGAATTCTCCTTTAAAAAAAAGTATAATAAGACTATCACAAATATAGATAAATGAATATAGATTAACAAAAAAAACAAAAAAAAACAAGATTAATAGAAATCAAATGAATGAACTATCGTATTTTGCACAGTGAGAGTCCTTTACCTTCATGTTGCCCTTTATTTTGCCCCTTGCATTAAACAGCTATTTTGTTCTACGGTAGATGATAATAAAACTCACATCTTAAACCAGCATTCAGCTAGCATTTATTCAACCATTTTAGCTACATAATACCATATAAGCACACTTGCACTAACCTTGACAAATGTAATCTTACAGGTGCAGACATTGTTGTTGAGGTTGCGGATGGTGACTTCTCCATAGTGTTCTAGATAGCGCTGCTGACTGAGGACGTTATGGATGCAGGTCACTACTTTGTTCCATTCATAGTGGTCTCCATGCCTGTGCAAAATAACAAACTATGAGGTTCAGTAGTACATTATTTCCTATATCAACAAAATAACAGCTCAATAACATTAGAACACAACGTTTACAACCTAGCAAGCACAGTTCAAACTGCATAAATGGTCTGCACTGTACTGTCAAAGATGTGGAGTGCCGTGATTTTTTACCACCCTCTAACATGATCATCAGGTATTTTTCAAAAAAGTGTACAGTATTTGTTAAAATTACGTTTTTATGTGGACACCTGGTTTGCCTGGTGGGTGGTGATGGGTAGTGATCCACCTGAAATGAAGCAGCACCCACCTCTATCGTAAAGGGGGAGGGTTTAGGGGGGGGGATGATGTTGTGATGTCACTATATTTCATCAACATATTTATGTTTTTTTCTTTGGCACGTTTGACTGTCAAGGTTTCAGCCCCCAGGAAGAAACAGTTAGCGTTTCAGTGTCTTGCACTTCGATATGACCAGGAGGAATGAGTACCTCCCAGACAACATCAGGCATCACATCATACAGTGTATGACCAAGTACAACCAGTCAAATGCAGTTGCACTGTCACAAATTCCAGTCTTGGTCATTGAGGCAGCAGCCTCCAGCAAAATAAGAAATGATGATTTAGTGAAGTCTTTTCTTGAATCACTGGTCTGACAGCAAATGTCCTTGAGCCTGAACTGTCACTTCCTCCTCTTCAGATCAAAGGATATATTTTAACCACTTATCAGTGTACTTCATTTTACGGCAAAAATAGCCGAACTACAAGATCACAATGCATAATTATCAGAAAAGTTATGCACTTCAGGGACGCCTGGTTGAAAGTGGTACACAGAGACATTCTTTGTTCTCCCCTATGCTACAAATCTTACTTTGGCAGTGTGACGTTCACCATTCCTGTGGGACAGATCTCCAGTGACTTCCCCCAGAACTTATTCTTCCATCGCTGGTCTGTTGAGATAGAGAGGTGGGTGTATGTGCATGCATGTCCAAGCATTAGATCAGGAAATGTTGCCCACACAACATCAGAAGGCAGAGTCAGACCATTAGAGTACCCAGTGACCACTGGACCATAAAAGCTAAGTGCTAGTTGGTGTAACCTAGGTGGCCTTGTGTAGCCAGCCTTCGTCTGCCTTTGCAATGCATATAGCCCTAGGCAGATTAAGTCTGGAGGACTTCACGGCCTAAATGGTGACGCCCAACCAGATTCGTGTGGAACCAGGTTATAACCAACCAGGGCCCAGTATTCAAATATGGGGCGGGATATTGCGAAAAACAAGAAATGATCACATAGTGCTATTTGTCAGGTGAAAGAAACGCTGTCTCCGTTGTGTTCTCCCGCCCCCCATTATAATATGATAAATATTTTAGTAACGTGTATGTTTCTGTGTCACAACCTCGCGGCCGTTGTTTGCGTTCGTTTTCCGACATTCTGTGCATGGTTCAATGACTGTGTGTTGTTGTGGCTTTGCATTGGCTGCACTGCGCTGTTTCAGCAGCATTTGGTTTGAAGTTATATCGAGTGACGTGCGAACATTGCAAACGTGTCAAATAACTGTAGTATCTTCCTTGCCGTCAACCCGTGACTGTGATCATGCTTCTCTGCTACGTTGCTCTGCACTGTCTGTCTGCAGCCTGCGTGGCTGCCAGGGATATTTGCCCCTCCCCTTCCCATTGGCTAGAGGCAGCTTTGCCGTTGCTTGTTGTCCCATAGGCTAGAAGCAGACAATTACGCCACTACGTCAGTATGACTAGGGGGTCGATCTTGTCGTCTACATTTCATGAGCTTTCACTAGTCAGGTTTCACCTGACAAAAATCTAACACTGAGAGGGACGAGACTAATATTCACGAATTTCACGCAGTGATATTAGTATCGCTACACAAGGCTAGTAACCACCTGGATTCAAACCCCAGGTCTCCCACATGGGAAACCAAACACATACCACTCAGCCAAAGGGGGAATCCCCTTGGACAAAAGAGATATTAAGCTACAGGCAGGGCCACTGGCACTCTGCTACGCTGGAATATTGACAGAGCCTCACCCTGCCAGAAGGAGAAGTTGTCTGAGTCTGCATGACAGGCAGAGATGGGGGGATGGTGGCACACCTAGTAGAAGACAAAAATTATCATTCAAATGTTAATCATACGCTGATTACAATTGTAATTTCCAAGACCATATATATACTGACATTAAGTAGGTACGTATACATGGGTAAATTTAAGATGATAGAAGATACTGCCCAACAACAGAATAAATTTGCTCAGAAACAAACAATTCTGAATTAAAGCCCCCAAAATTGAGACTGAGCAGCATAAGAGACTCACAACAGACATTACATCACAAAAAGATAATATCCACTTTGAACATTCACAGTGAGTGAGCTGCCTCCTACTGCACCTGCTCGCAGATGAGGCGGAGGCGCCGCTCCGGCTCCTCGCTGGTGTATTCGTAGGTCTCCCCCAGTACTGGGTTGAACGGCTTGTAGCGGTTTCTGAAGGTAGCGGTAGAGTAGCCGGAGATAGCGAAGGCAGCTATGTAGACCTGTATGAGACACACAAGTAAAACACTCACACCTTCTTTTAGCAGGAAACTGTGAAAAACCAAGAAAAACTTTTTTTTAAATTTATCTTGGAGTTGGGACTATACATATTTAGAAATTGACCCTAGACTCACAGTAAATGGTAAATGGTGCATTTATATAGCGCTTTTATCCAAAGCGCTTTACACACAACAGATTGTTGTGTGTGCATTACATTCACCCACACACACATTCATACACCGATGGCAGAGGAAACCATGCAAGGTACCAACCAACCTGCACATCAGGGGTAATTAGGGGTTCAGAGTCTTGCTCAAGGACATTCGACACTCTGTACTCTGTCACGTCAAGTGTACTTGACATTACTGCTGAGTCCAGACCTCAACCCAATTGAACACTTGTGGATCAGCTTTGGCGTACTGTAGGCTACATCCTAAAGTGACCAACAGAACCTGACCTGCAACAAATCCTGGTTGAGGAATGCTGCCATCACACAGCAAAATGTGCCAAGATGTTGTGGCTGTGCAGTGATCTTCCACAGAGTTCCCTAACACTGAGTGTAAAATTAATAAAGTGTAAAAATTCTCCTTATTACTGTGGGAGAGTGCAATCACCCAATCCACTAAGCAACTCAAAGCAAGGGTGAATACAGTACCAACAATTTGCCATTTGTGCAAATATTTTGGGGGGCGGGGGCGCTATACCCACACGTTTAGCTGTGTTGCTCAATCCATGAATGACTGGTCCTTACAAGCTGTTGTAAAGGTGACTAATCAACGATAAAAACAATATAGTTTTATTTGTGGATGTGTGGCCGTACCATCCTCTGAAAAGGGTCTTGTGTGTTGCAGGCAGTGTCCAGCAGCTCCTGGTACTCCAGCTCCTCACACAGTCTCTGCAGCAGGTTGATGGGCTCATTGAGGGCAGCAGGCATGGACACCCTGGACAGGTCCTTACCTGAGGACAAAACCACAGCTGAGAAGGTGCTCTCTGGACTTGAGATTAATCCGAATTTATAACCGCCTACGATGTGTCTTGACATGGCTTCCCTGTGGATCTTTGTCGTCATGTTGATGACTTCATACAGACGTCATTATGGAGGGATGGGCGGGACAGTGGATCTGATTTTATTTGCGACCGCAGGTCGCATTTACTATGAAATTGTTGTGTCAGTTGTTTGGTTGGTCACCCCCAGGCGGATGCATGCACGCAGCACGCGACCTCGCCCTTTAGGTCGCAGGTAGCGCCCTTTAGGGCGAGGTCGCTTCTCGTCCTCAGGAGTTTTACTGGTGATACAAATGTGTGCACGCATGCGCACACGCAACAAATATATATTTACAATATGTGAAAGATGTTCAAAGGATTCATTTACTTCCTTGGCCTACTGCAGCAGTGTGTACAAGAAATGTACCGATCATCAGTGGCAAAAGTTTGTCTTCCCCATGTGAACTGTGTGGAGGGTTAACTTGTGACTCCCAGTACAAGGGTCTTTTTACCTATGTTGTTGTAGAGGATTTGCATGAGGCCCACGTGGCTGTTGTCTGGGCAGTGGGCAGGCAGGGTGGTGCGATGACCTGTGCTCTTGGGAACAACACTGTTCGGAGCTTTGCTGATGCTGGCGCGGTATTTGCGTGTGGCTGAGTCTACAGCAGAGGAGGTAAAGGAAAGATTTAAAATCATACCATTTCATTTAAAAAAAAGGAAAAAGAAAGGCTGCATAACATGCATGCTTCACATGATTGAAACCTTTATTTCAGGGGAATCCAATTGAGACCAGGGTCTCTTTTTCATGTACAGTAAGCATCATCAGGTGCAAGAATAGTATGACCTATTCTTTTTATAGCTACTGTATATCTACACACCATGGCCAGCGTCTGGCTCAGAATTGCTTGTGGTTCCGTCACTCAGCCTTGATTCGTAAGACCCGTCAGAGGAGCTGCCACCGAGGACGTCATCACTGGCGTCAAAATACTCCCCATCATCAGAGTCGACTGCGGTGGGCGGGTCCTCCTGTGACTGCCTGGTAGCCGCTCCAGCCTGAAGAGAGAGCGAGAAGAAAGAAAGAAAGAAAGAAAGAAAGAAAGAAAGAAAGAAAGAAAGAAAGAAAGAAAGAAATCAAACAAACAAACAAACAAACAAACAAACAAACAAACAAACAAAAGCAGCATGAGATAGAGGGAAATCAAGGAACCTACAAGTCAATGTTCATTTCATTGACTAAAACTATAATGAAAAAGGTTTGTTGACTACCTTTTTTCACAGATGAAAACTAAATAAAATGAAGCTATGATGACAAGAACTAAGACTAAATATATTGGCAATTTCATCAACAAATAGAAAGTGTTAGGGTGGGACTGGTGGAGAAGAGATCGAGTAGAACAAAAAAACAGGTCATGTTATATTTGGTTGCTCTCGGGTGTTGCACTCTGAAAATAGCTGATCTACAAGCTCACAACGTGTTGCGTTGTGACTTGTGACGCGTTTTGAGCTTGTAGATCGGCTATTTTCAGCATGAACCAAGTGTAAAATGAGTCATTACAACGACATCAAGGCCTGCCAAAATGCTGTCTAAGTGAACCCTGCTACAAGGTAAGGTTGGTAGAAGATGTGCGGGTTGAGGTTCACCTGGGCCAGTGTTTTAGACCGATGGACGTTATTACTGCTCCAGCCCTCGTGCTGTCTCTGGTGCTCCTGGGCTAAGATGTCATGTACTGACTTGAGGGACGTGTGCACTGATATGGAAGAAACACAACAGGGCTGTTTTTAGAAAACTAGAGGTACAGGCCACCATGTGGCACTCACATGTAGAGTTCAGGTCGCTATGTGGCCCTCACATGTAGAGTTCAGGTCGCTATGTGGCCCTGACATGTAGAGTTCAGGCCGCTATGTGGCCCTCACATGTAGAGTTCAGGTCGCTATGTGGCCCTCACAAGTAGAGTTCAGGCCGCTATGTGGCCCTCACATGTAGAGTTCAGGTCGCTATGTGGCCCTCACATGTAGAGTTCAGGCCGCTATGTGGCCCTCACATGTAGAGTTCAGGTCGCTATGTGGCCCTCACATGTAGAGTTCAGGTCGCTATGTGGCCCTCACATGTAGAGTTCAGGCCGCTATGTGGCCCTCACATGTAGAGTTCAGGTCGCTATGTGGCCCTCACATGTAGAGTTCAGGTCGCTATGTGGCCCTCACATGTAGAGTTCAGGTCGCTATGTGGCCCTCACATGTAGAGTTCAGGTCGCTATGTGGCCCTCACATGTAGAGTTCAGGTCGCTATGTGGCCCTCACAAGTAGAGTTCAGGTCGCTATGTGGCCCTCACAAGTAGAGTTCAGGTCGCTATGTGGCCCTCACAAGTAGAGTTCAGGTCGCTATGTGGCCCTCACATGTAGAGTTCAGGCCGCTATGTGGCCCTCACATGTAGAGTTCAGGCCGCTATGTGGCCCTCACATGTAGAGTTCAGGTCGCTATGTGGCCCTCACATGTAGAGTTCAGGCCGCTATGTGGCCCTCACATGTAGAGTTCAGGTCGCTATGTGGCCCTCACATGTAGAGTTCAGGCCGCTATGTGGCCCTCACATGTAGAGTTCAGGTCGCTATGTGGCCCTCACATGTAGAGTTCAGGCCGCTATGTGGCCCTCACAAGTAGAGTTCAGGTCGCTATGTGGCCCTCACATGTAGAGTTCAGGTCGCTATGTGGCCCTCACATGTAGAGTTCAGGTCGCTATGTGGCCCTCACATGTAGAGTTCAGGTCGCTATGTGGCCCTCACATGTAGAGTTCAGGTCGCTATGTGGCCCTCACAAGTAGAGTTCAGGTCGCTATGTGGCCCTCACATGTAGAGTTCAAGTCGCTATGTGGCCCTCACATGTAGAGTTCAGGTCGCTATGTGGCCCTCACATGTAGAGTTCAGGTCGCTATGTGGCCCTCACATGTAGAGTTCAGGTCGCTATGTGGCCCTCACATGTAGAATTCAGGCCGCTATGTGGCCCTCACATATGTCAAATCACAGATACAACCGATATGCCCATATATGTATGGGCATACAGTATATGGAGACCGTCCAAACGATCTACATCAAACTCGCCATGCATATTCTAGTATGGAATATAATACTAATAATAATACTACTACTAGTAATAATAATAATAATAATAATAATAATAATGCATACTCAAAGTGTCTTTACAGGACAAATACAATAAAACAACTTTATTAGGAAAATAAACTACCGGTAGTTAAAAAGTTAACAACTAAGAGAAGGATAAACAAACAAAAAGGCGGGGGATTTATGTAGGCAAAGCAAGTCTGAAAAGGTGGGTTTTGAGTGTGCTTTTGAACGTGGTGAAGGTGGGGGAATAGATGGGGGAATATTTAAGTCAATGAAATGTCGCCAAAAGTTTGAAGAATCAAATCTGTACAGTATATCTGCCCGTGTACTGCATGATGTGTCTCTCCTTAATTGACTCTGACCTCTGAGGGACACGGTACAGATATCCTGATGGATCCTCTTGCCCTCGGGGGAGGTGACGGTGGGAGGAGACGCCTGGGCGAAGTCTGGGACGGAGGGGCTGGACGACGTGCCCAGGTGAGACGGGCTGCTCAGGTGACTGGAGGACAGCTGTGGGACAGTACTGGACAGGTCACTGGCTGGTTCAACACACTTTTCCAAGTTACCGTATACTGTATGCAATATAAGGCTATGAAATATATTACAAAATCGGATTTAAAAAAGTAATTTTCTGTCATTATTATTATTTATCACCATTTAGCTTCTATCATATATCAATTATATTGTTGTGGGTTTTTTTTGTTTTACTTTTAACAGAACTTTTTTAAATTCGAAAATGCAATTGCTATGTTCTATTTTGGATATGTGACACAAACAATAGATTCAGGTCTGTATATGTTTTAACTATTATACAAATACATCGTAGCATGTCAGAAACGTGGGATGTGTACAACGGCTGTACTGTATTTGGTTAGCAGCAGCACATACTGTAGACAGATCAAGACCCTTTCATTAATAATGAAAGAGTGATGATCATTTTGTTAGTATACTATAGAGGGTATGCGCGTGACATCATCATCAAACCCGGAAGTTATGCAGGAATGCCGACTGAGTGGCAAAAAAATACTTTCTGGCCTTGACAACCCATGCATCCAAACAGAAAAGTCCTGTCTGATTGCATTAAACAACGTTAAACTATGTTAAACTCACTTTGCATGTTGCTTTGCCACTCGATTTTCCACTCGATGTGCCATTCACTTTAAGCATGCGCATACCCTCTATACAATGAATCATTATATACTTTCCTATCATTTATTTTGAGGGTTTTCTCTTTTCTGACATAGACACAAGGACAACACAACAGACTTACATACAAGACAGTGTACATTATAAAATACGAACAACAACATATATAAAAAAACAACAACAATGAAAACAAAGAAATGAAAATGAATACTACTAACAAAAATGATCATCACTGCTGATTTGCTCCGTCCCCTCCCCTGGATAATCCCCCCACCCCACAGCTTTGCTCACTTCATTTATTATGCAGTTACACAGTACAGTATGTCTATAGAGTACACAGTAGTACACATGTGTACTACTGTGTATAACATGAAGTGAATGACATGACTACAGTGAATAACATGACACAGCTTTATGGGGATCAAGCTGTGGCATATTCCATCCAGAGGTGACTCACCGATTTAGTTATCCCACGAATAGGCTTTGGATTAGAGAGAGGTTCCAAAGCGTTACTAGGAGGTTGGGATGTCAAATGCTCAAAACAAATTCCAAATATGTAAGTTTAACACTTGACTTCAATGTCAATTGTCAGAAATCTAAATTCTAAATAGTAATATCAAAACATGAATATAAAATTGCATTACCATATAAGGGAACTAGACCCTAGTTGTGCCAATGTTGTGAGTTTGCTGCCATCTAAAGGTTAAACATAATTTAACCCATTTTGACCTGAGATCAGATTCTAAAAATGTCTTCTACATCCTGACAGTTTTCTGAAAAAGCTGTTTCTATGTCAGTCGTTCTTCGACTTTTCAAAAATAGCAGACCTACAAGCTCGTAGCGCGCCGCTCGTAGCGCGCCACTCGCTATGAGCTTGTAGATCTGCTATTTTTCAATAGCTAAAGCATAACATAATGCTAACGCCATGTATCTTTCATGGCGTTAGCGTTATGTATCTTTCAGGACCTTTCAGGACCTTTCACTGCTTCGTCTCAACCATTACGTTGTCCTGAATGGAACAGAACCTTAAGTATAGGGCCTATATATACTATAATTGGTAAAACCTGTGACCTGCTGCATTTACTGTTTATCCTACTAAATGTCAAAATGGCTGCTGTGAAAAAAGGATTACTCTGTTAACATGTCCATGGTAACGGAGATGCTAATCTAGTGGCTATGTTACATTGCTTTGTTATCCTATTAGAATATTCGATATGTAGAAACTAGTATTTTACAAACATGCTAGTTTTCACCATCTATATATTTAGATTTAGCTGAATATGGTTAATTAAAAAAGAAAAAGAAAAGAGTTAAACTGTTGTATAATCATCGTTTTACACTCAAGGTGGTTGTTTAGTGTCATTAGTGCCACATCATTTTACACTCAAGGTGATTGTTTAGTGTCATTAGTGCCACTTAACAACACTCTTGTGTAAAAATATGCTATTTAGATTATTTTTAAACTTTAAAGGGTCAGGAAACTCACCGAATTGACCCAGGGTTTAGTTCACCTATAATTAATAAATCCATTTAAAATCATTTGAAAGGATATAGGTTAATATTTCCGTCAGTGCTGGTAATGAGTCTTACCATTCTGGCCTCAACTCGAGACAGTGTGCGACTCTGACTCCAGATCTTTCCCGACTTAGACTTCTTTGGCTTCTCAAGTGATAGATTCTACATTAGAAAACATAAGGAAAATCACAATAAAATGCCATTCTCGTGCTCTTATGCACTTGTACACCTTTTGGTTTGTATGCAGTGTGCAACAGTATTTCATAGCACATAGTTTAGCAACAATCTACAGAAAAAATACATTATATCGTCCAAATCAAACTCATCTAATTCTATCCATCCATACCTGCATGCTAATGATGCGCTGCAGGTCTCCATTACTGAAGACCGGGCCTGTCTCCAGGGTCTGGAGCCTCTGGACCAAGCGATTCAATTCAGACAGGTCCATCTGACATCGATTCAGCTCTGGGTGAAGAAATAAAGGGCATAGATGTATAAAAGACTCTAAACAGACTAAAGTAAAACACTTTTTGGTTAGTGAAGCTCTCACAATGATATCGGTTTTTTTTTCAGACTTGCAAAGACATATTTCTTGAAACCTTCACCCATATTCTCAAAACTTTAAACACAAAACCAGATTTTCAAACTACAGTTGGGTGCCACCGATATTGTCCCTTATCATTTGACCCATTTAGGCCTGACCTCAAAATTTAAAAAAAATCCTTCTAAATCCTCCAGTTTTCTGAAATAAATATTTTCACGATTTTTCAAAAATAGCAGACCTACAAGCTCGTAGCGCGCCACTCGGTGGCGCGCTATGAGCTTGTAGATCTGCTATTTTTCAATAGCTAAATTATAACATAATGTTTAAAACACCAAAAGGGGTTCCCGCCCAAAATGGGTTAACTGTCCTTTTGCGCAGATCACGCAAACCTCAGCAAAAAGAAAAGGACAATATCGATGGCCTCCAACTGTACATTAACAAAATCCAGTCTCTTCTATGAATCACCTCAAAACCATTATCAAAAATCATCAAACAATGCTTTCACATCATACACATAGCCAGTTATATAACACACTACAGAGCTACCTTAGAGTACATAGAATGTTTTAGATTTAGAACAAACATCCGGGGCATTATTAGTTATTGCATACTGTAAGACAACTCTAAACAAAAATCACTTCACTGTACAGTCAAATAATGTACAGTTGTGCAACTGCTAAATCAAAATCTTTGCAAGTTGTGTATAAGTACCTGAACAGTGTTTTTAGTTTTGCCAATTGTGATCAATTCAACAAATGGGTTTAGGCTAATGATTTAGGCTAATGGCATTTAGTGTTTTTAGCCATTATGAGTAACTACAGTATAGGGTGAGCGATGGCTGATGGCCTTTGAGTCAAACCAACTGGACTCAAAGTTAGGTGTGATTACACAGCTGCTGTGCATGAAAATGAACCATCTCCGCACAGATTCAGCCAGTCTCTGTTATGACAAGTTTTGTGTCTTCTTATTTTCTTGTGACTAACTATTGCACAGCGGCATGGCATGGAAAGCAGTGTGTTGGCACTTGGCACATAGGTGGAGAGAAATAAAGAACTTTGTTGTAAGAACCTTGGCTGTTGTCTGTCCTTCCATTGAGACTGTTATCATTTATATTGCTATAGGTGTGTTTTATAAACTTAATCCAGAGATACTTCAAAATCCCTGTTTTAGATAAAGATAAAGAAAACTTTATTGTCCATTAAATTGACATAAAATGGAAATTCGTCTTTGGCACACCGGCAGTCAGTTACAACAATAAAACATTACAAAAAATACACAGGTGCATTAAAATACTATATAAAAATGCATTCACATTAACACAACAGTGATCAAGAGCAGTGGCGATTAGACTATTTAAACATTTTCTTATTTAAAATGTCCACAGCAGTTGGCACAAACGAAGTTTTGTAACCCTTCTTTTTTGCTAATATTAGTTTGTACATCTTCAGAGTATCTTGCAATAGAGAGGAAATGCATGCCAAATGCCATACCATACCTTGAGCACAGCTGTCTGTGTCATGGGTTTGCTGCAGCCAGGCAGACACCTTGCCATTTACACCAGAGACAGCTGAAGGCAACACCTCTGCTCTGTAGATGCCTGTGGTATTCTGGCATTGAGAATAAAGTGACAGAGGAGAGGAGTGGAGAGGAGCGGAGAGGAGGGTCAACCCAGGGCTCTGTTTAAGAATGATTCTTAGTTAAACCATTAAGATCTGAGGCTGATTCTACAAATGTCTTCTAAATCAGTAGTTCTTAAACATTGTCATGCCAAGGATGTATTTCGCCGTGGACCCCCAGGAGAGAAGATTTGTGTTTAAAAAAAGAAAGAAAAATAAATCTTTCAAGATTTTTCTAAAATGTTCAAAAATAGCAGATGCACAAGCTCATACAGTATATCTCCTATTTTTGAGAACCACTGTTCTAAGAGTTTTCTGAAAAACATATGTTGCTATAGCTAAAATCTAAAATGACACACATGCGTTCCCGTTTTTAATGGGTTAATTAATAGATCTATGCTCAGATATAATGTGAAATTATGTTCTTTTTGTTTCCTGAATTTTAATTAAGTTTGTAACACTGGGTGTATAATAAGAAAAAAAGAAAAACAAAACTATTGCAAGAATATGAAATATGTGTACTGCAACATGAAGTAATAAAGTATTTAAAAATATATAATGTGTAAATTTCATTTCATAGTTTGTGTGATTGATATACCAAATCTCCATTCCTCCGAGCCAGCTGGCCACCAACAGATCCATGGTTCAGGATTTGGAGGCAGCCATTGTGGACCTGTGCTGCCTCGTTCCTCTTGTATATGCGGTGGGCTTGTAGCTTCGTTAACCAGATATAGAAGAGTTCGTGGCTTTTTACCTGGAGATAAAAGGCCCAAATCATTTCAAGTCACATTACTGTGCATGTATTTGACTTTCAGAAGCACACTGGTTTCAATAAATTGATTGTTCAACAGCAGCTCTTGAATTCATCTCAGGTTTGAGTTTACCTTCATGTGATAGATAATGTGGCCCGCATCCAAGTCGATACGATTTGACTTCTTGTTTACGGACATCACTGCCATGCTGACGTCCAACGAGCCCTGGACTTTCCCCCTAGAGATCTTTGGCGAAGCGTATTGAATGTTCACTTTCACATTTTCATCCATGAACGTTCACTCATATCTTAAAAAAAATGTATAGTGCACTTACATCTTGCTGACTTTTAGAATAGCGCAATATCCCCGCTTGCAAGACAAAGTATCTCTGAGAAAGAGAAGAAGAAAAAAAAACATTGAGGCTAAAAATAAACCCACTGAAACAATACATCCAAAAACTACACTTTAAGATCCTGAATTGTGATTTCTCACCTTGTGCCAACCTTTGAGAGGCCACCTCCTCCTCTTGAGGAGGTACCCCTCACAGATACCTGGTGCTGCCATGATGTCTTGGAGGGTTTCAGTAGTCTGAATCTCCGCCTGGGCATCTTCCATCACCTCCCAGTCTTTGGAAACGTTCTTGGGAAAATATTTGAGAATTAATGCACCATTGTTTGTGGATAATTTATAGTATTATTTGTTTCTTTTTCACGATGATGATGCTGCTGAATACAAAAACACTCAAGTAAACATTAACACCCAAACTGCAAAGGGTATAGTATCCATTATACACATGGAAACGGCAAAATAAAGGGATACAAAATAAGGCTGCATTGCATTTATATGGATTCTCTGTATACAGTAAACAGCCAAAGTGCACAAATAATTAGAGCAAAGCAGACCATGCTTACTGTTTTGGAAATAGCTTTTTGTAGCCTATAAAAATGTCCTAAGCAACAGTCCACATGGTGGCAACTTGAGGTGGCATTGGCTATGAAGGGTAAAATACTTACAGACAGAATACAGAATCTTTAAGCACTTCCTTGTTTTGTTTTAATATACATTTTGTTACACTATGGTACTGGTGAGCCTTGTTAAAAGTGAACACAGGGTGCACCCTTGTGGTTCAAATGAACAGTGCCACATAATCCCTAGGTTGGTTTTCATCCAGCTCACCGCCTGTGTCATGCATCATCATACTCTCTATCTTGTCTCTCTCTACTTTACTAGTAGTGTAGTGTGCTACTGTGCTAAAATGTCTTGAAATACAGTGCAAAGCCCCCACAGCCACCTGACTCACCTGTTTTGAGTGACGAGACGAGGCAGTGCTACTACTTCGGGAGTGGTTAGGTCGTTTGTAGCATGTTGGAGATGTCTTCTCCTTCTCCGTCTGTGACTCTCTGCGGTCCAGCGCAGACCCGTAAGACTCCATTTTTTTGTGACCTACAGTATATAGTTTCTCCCTCGTATCCCTGGTTGTGTTGTACAGTGAGATCTGATGAGACCTAGCTGCTACACGTCTCTCATGTCAGGATGAAGTGAATCTGAAAGAGAAAGGAAATGCAGTCATTGAATTAAATGCTTTTATGAACGTGTGTGACAGTGATACCCTCTATTAACCACTTGAACCCTAGTCTATACTTAATAGTAATACAGTTGACAAGGATCGGCTCTGTACTTGGTCAGCTCTTTTATTACCTGATAATCCAGTCTGGCAGTGTGCCACAGGTTCGACTCCCGATCCCGACGGCCTTTACTGCATGTCACCCCCCCATCTCTCTCCCCAATTCCTGTCAGCCCACTTTGTATCTATCCCTCTACAAAAATAATAAAATAAAGGCGAAAGCCACAAAAAAAAAAAATATATATATATATATATATATATATATATATATATATATATATATAGTTGTGTATATATATATATAGCTGCAAGCATATCTGATTGGAGTGATCCGATATGTGTTGTCAGGAGCTTCTCAACCAGATTGCATGGCAGCGGACCGTGAGGTCAATAAGCTACGTGGCCATCTGAAAACGGAAGAGACCAATTACAACACTCTTATGAGAGGGTCACCGAATAGTTCCAGAAGATAAGCCTGTTCCTCAGGGAAAAAGAAAAAGAGATCCACCAGACTAAAGACATTTATTACGTATTCACTTAAGCCAGTGATTAGGTATTTTCATTACATGCAGCAATCTTCATTGTATTAATGCTTTAATGTCACATTTTGCCTCACTCACTGAGAGATCTGTTAAAGTATCCTGTGGTTTTGGTGAGTTCATGTTCAGCCGTTTTGAGCAACTGTCTTTGAAAATGTTATTGTAGCATATCGGGACCGGAGGGAAGCAGCTACTGGGTATAGGGTCTTTCGCCCCTATACCCAGGTCAGACGACCGGTTTGCACGTCAGGACCGCTGAGGGCCTCCACCAGAGTTTCCTCTGGCTTCGCCCTGCCCAGGCATAGTTCACCATATTTCGGGTCAAGAGGGGCCAGGGAATGCAGCAATAAGAAAAAGACTATTATGCAATATGCACAATAAGCGGGTCTGTTTGCGGTACGAACAGCTGCAATACAGCTGGGTGACCTAAAGTGGCACTGTTGAGCAGCCTAAAAGGGCCATTCACACTGAACTGCAGCCAGCCAGCTGTGTTGTTGAACAGCCTGCACCGCTCATCTCACACGGGCGTGATTTTTCTTACTTCTTGGCCCCGTCTTATCGACATATTGACATAACTGGGCAGATGACATCTGAACTCACAGCCTATGGAGAAAGTATTAAGGAAACAGAGCCGAGGCCTCAGTCTAATCCTGTTACCTAATGCAGGTGAGTGGAGAACTCTCTGTACAAGGCAGTCAGTTTCAAGTGACCACTTCACTCCAATTTCACTGGGTCTATTGCACCAGTTGCATAAATGGCATATACTGTCTGTATGTACGTGTTTAAGAAGACTAAGATAATCATATTTCCCACTATAATGTTTTCTGCACATGTACTGCATTAGAAATGGTTGTCTTAATTTGTGTTATATAGATGAATGAACACCACTGTGGCCAAAAACTGCTTGTGAAATTAATTCCTTGTGATTTCTGTGACACTAAATAAAAACGTCTGGGTTTCAGAGGCTACTGTGACACTAACTCTGGGGGAGCCCGGGATCGAACTGGGAACCTCATGGTTCCCATCCGGCTGCTCTATTGGCCACTCTACCCCTGAGCAGCCCTGTGTAATTGGACATTGTGTCACTTTGGGCCATTAGAGCATTCAAAGACTAGTACAGCTAAACATTACATCACTGTTGCTTGGAGAAAGGTTATGATTAATTGGAAATGTTCATGTCACACCTCTTCATTTTAATCATTAATCATATTAATTAATTTACTGATCGATATACGTAAGACAGGGCAGAAGGGATGCTTCTTCAATTCATGACATGGAGTCACTAGAATGTACATTCAGAATGAGGGCAGAGTTTTCTAAAGGCAGCGTAATAATTCCTGCTTGGAATTCAATGAATCTTATGTTATATGATGTTGTGCATTCACAGTGTCCCCAGGCTGGTGTAGGAGTTATGCCACTTGCACCAGGCCCAGCATCGCCTGGGAGGACAGGATTAACAGCCAGCACACTAATTGGCTTTTTTCCAGGGCCGTTTTTAGCAACCTGTCACTTGGACGCACAGTAACGAGATCATAAGGCAGAGAACACTGACAACAACAAATAATAATGTGCCAAAGGGGCTACAATTGTTATTGTTGGGCTAAAGTTAGACCTGTAAGCAGTAAGCACAGCAATGTCAAAACCGACAATTCTGTAATTTCTGTGTAAAAGAAGGGAGATGAAAACAAACCTTGTTATAGAAAGTAACAGTTTTGAGTGTGCCATCCATCACCAAGATACCAATCACCATTCTAGATTATTTTGAAATTTTATTTTCAAGCCATTCTTCTCCCCATGCAAACCAAAACTGTTGGCACGATCCTCAGATAGTGAACTTGTGTTTAAGTCAAATGATTTTTACCGCATGGCTGAAGATGTCTGTCTGTATGGAGCTAATCTCACAAACCGCTAGACCGATAACCACAATTTCTTGAGCACCCCGCCAGTACTACTTTACTTTAATTTCTTAATATAGAATTCACTGGAGCTGTGGTCAGGCTGAAACCTTGCCCAAATTTAGTGTGATTACATCATCATAGATACATCGTCGACAATATTGATACTGAATAGTGATGTCAAAGGTTCACCGTCATGGAGTCACTCTGAACTCCACATTGGAGCCAATGCTGTTCCCATTGTGGATCCAGAGATATTAAAGCATGATCCACATTTTGTTATGGCTTTGTGGAATTTGGACATTTTAAGATGTGTATTCATTACCAGTTCATCTTTCTTCCTTGTATTCCTACACTGAAGAGATAACTGGTTAAATAAAGGATGAATTAAACTATCTCCAAAATCTCCCATTTAAAAACATTTTCACTGTGTAAACAGTACTGAAGGCACTTGAAGTCATACACAACACAACAGCCTCTCTGGCACAATACAGTATCAAATAATTGGCCACTTGTATAGCACACCAACGCAACTGGGCCTCTCGTTATGCAGCTGCCTCATCACTGCCAAATTGTGCCAATTTTTGGCATTTTTCTTATCTGCGCATTTGCACTGAATGTGAGGTACTCTTGTCTCTGCAGAGGAAAATACTCTTCAATTGCAAATAAACATTTAATGGTCATCAGGTGATCTGATCTCTTGTCAGTGGAAAATACATCAGCTCTGTGAAACCCTGCACTGCATGTGGTCAAACAGGTAAACTCTTGTAAAGTTACACAGTCAAATCTTATGTAACTTAACCACATGAACATATAGCATTTCTATTTTGGTCTGGTATTACCAGACCAGTCTGGGATGGAGTACCCTGGGGAACTCTGGGCAATGAAGTAGCCTATATGGTTTAAGTGTTTAAGAGTCCATTTTCACACTCTCAGAATGAACAGTAAAGATTTGACAGTGTATTATGCTTTATGCTTCATTATACAGGTTGTCAAAACAGAGATGTCCCCTCCCCTGTTTCTACGGTTTGGTTTGCTATTACATAAGGACAGAGAAGGATGAGAGCAGCAGGAAGGGTGGAAACAGGATAAAAGGATTTGCAGGCTTCCAAGATTGCTTACTCAAAGGCCCAATGAAAAGAACATGTAAAAAACCTTCATGTCATGCTTTGGGTCTGATGTGAATTCTGCAGTGATACAATATCAAATAAACAATGGACAGGTGCACTGCCACTGACCCACACGAAAGAGGCAGAGACAATTAGTGAAATGTTAAGGTGAACTGGAAACAAGATACTGGTGATAGAATTCTACAATGTGGAACTTGACTCTATTAGCCCAATTAATTGATGGGATAGTGAGTCCATAAATCAAGAACTGAATAAACAATAGAAACTATGATCCTCAATACTGACTTTCAGATCTGAAGACTTCAGTCAAATTTTTGCAAGTAGGATATATTTTTCAATCAATAACACTTAAGATTCATAGTTAAGACAGCAACTTAATTGACATGTTCATTCTCATTGGCCATAAAGCCCTCAAACTGGACAATTGTAGGACTTGCACTTATAGGGTAAATGGGAATGATGAAGTGACATCCACTGCTGGTCATATAAAATAGCATTAATGTTGACAACACCTCGGCACCTATCAAACAAAATATTTTGTAATACAAATTGGCAATAACAAGAAAATGCATGTTTCAAGTTTACAACAGATCCCATCTGAAGTTGTAAGAGAAGTTGAAGGGAAATGCATATATATGTAGATCTACAGTATAATTGACAACACTGAAGGCCATGGGCATTTGATGTTATCCAGATTCCAGACCGGTGTTCTTATCTAAAGCCCATTATAATGTTCTCACAGTCCCCAGACACCTACAAAGTAAGGTTCAGCTTTCGCCAACATCAATATGCTTTCAAGTCCTTTAAACTTTTTATTATAAAGTAAAGTAGACTGTTTCAAACTCGCGGAAAAGTAAACATCAATATGTTCTTACCTGAAATTCGCGTCGGACTGTCATGGTGTTATTTGAATCCTCTTTAGGCTAATTGATGTATCCAGCGAACTGAACGCGTTGTCATTTGATAAACCGTACAGCCGTCAGCCAGACGACTCGGAGTCGGACATTCTTTTTATCCGGATTGGGGGGGGGGTGAAAAAGTCAAGTAAATGTCCCGTCAATGTAGGCTAATCACTTAAAATAATCTCTGAGTCTGTCCCATTACCTCTCAATGGGCGACATGAGCGCCCTCCAAATCCAAGGAGAGCAGTGCGTCGCAAGGAAGCGCAGCGCCATGCGCAATGTGTCCAGGCAGGGCATTATCCGCATTAGCTGGAATTACACGTAGGTATGTCTGTAGAAGAGTTGTAGCTGTGGCATCGTATGATAGCTGCACTGCCATCTGCACTTATACATACGAGGTTCCAAATGATCCTAACTTTGTGAGAACACATTTGTTCTGATTTGTACTGATGCAGACATGGTCTTGCTTAGCCTAGAATTTTGAAGTCAGGAATAAATACATCTGGATTAAATTAGATTTTTAGATCAATTTGATTTGTTCTATAGGCTATACATTATAGTCAATAGATGTAGTTTATTCAATTTAGACATGTGGGCAGTAAAAACACTGCCATTTCTGCACATTGTCAAAAGGATTTTATGGTGGAGTGTGCATGTATACCTATAGGTCCAACACCACAATTTGCTAATCAACTAAAACTGGTAAAAATATTGCTAGTAATAGTATTTGTAATATTTTGTCACCAAAATCCCTTTACTAGTGGACAACATTAGATCAATAAAATAAATCACAACGTTGTGTGATGGAACGACAGTAACCAGGATATCATTTATTTGTAATATGACAGTTACTTTCTTAAATAAAACAAAATCATGAACAAGCAGGACCCACAGTGGCGTGCACAGACATTTAGAGGGGCAGGTGCTCAAGTGGAAAAAAGGGCACTTTGTGCAGCGCGTGGAACCGGCCGGTTGCCTTAATAGTGTGAGATTTATAGATTGTGGGGCCTAAATTATATATTAGAAGCTTTTTTATCAAGAATTGATCAATGTTACCATGGTCCACATACTGTACAGTGTAACTGTACAAAATAAGAAAGGGCACATTGCCAAAAGGGCAGGGGGTGCTCTAGCACCCCTAGTGTCTATCTGTGCATGCCACTGAGGACCCAAATGGCGCTGAAATGTTGGTACTAGAGTTCTTGCAACACTGTACACTGCAAGAACTCAACAGTGGCAGGGGTCAACCCCTGCTACTGTTCTTGCAGTGTACAGACACAGTGTTGCAAGAACAGCAGATATAAAAGTGGGCATTAGGTCAAGTCTGCAGACTCCATCGTTGTTCCAGCAAGGTGCTTATATGCGGTCGGCTGCACACAAAGACTTTGACTGGATTAAGCCGTCCCACACAAATGCACAAGACTGACTCAAATCTTGACAATTCAGCTGGGACAGCAGCACTGGTGTCAAAACAAGGTGAAGACAATTCCAAATGCACGTCTCAACTTCGGCCTCCTTCTGCGTCACAACGTTGCTGCCTAGGCAACAGTTCCAGGTACCTTCCCAAGGAGGACCGGAACTCTACACCGTCTCCTCCACCTTGGGAGCTTCCTGCTCGCCGCCGGCCTCAGGGCTCTGCTGTCTGACGTACTGCTGCAGCAGGGCCGACAGGTGAGCCGGGTGCCGCTGCAGCAGGGCGGCTGTCCGTGAGGTGAGCATGGTGAGGCCGCTCACCAGCTCTCCCTGCACCACAGAGACCGATGGCAGCCTGGAGTAGCTCAGCAGCCCCTCTGCACTCAGCAACGTGTTCTCGACACAGGCTCCTGTTGGGACAGGATGGGGGAGATTAGTGGCGCTGTGACACCTTGATCCACACTTAAACCCTTTAGAATTTGTTGACCGGCGGCAGCCCCGGGGGTCTAGTTGGTGCTCTCTTTCTTCCCTTTGCACCAAATCTCTGCTATTTTCACCAAATGTTCACCTATTGTGACATGCTGAGAAAGTCAGTGCTCAGCTCTTGCTCTTTTTAAAGATATTGTGAGCTAACCTTTTGCCTACGTTCTTCAAGGTCTGATGATTCACTTTAGAATAGGGAGTGGAAACTATAGTAATATCTGTTATAGGGCATATAGCAGTGGTGGCCATTTTGTAGTTCCACTCAAAAAAGCCCATAGAGATTTACAAAAATATTATGGTGAATAATGATTCATGAACATACATACATCTGTGTACGGAACGCCGATCCGACGAATATGCCCACATATGGGCATAAAAGGGAACAGACATACGGACGGGTACAGCTTAACCAGAGGGCATGCATTTCCAACAGGCATAGGCCTAGTCATGTAATGACTAATACATTAATACTCATGCTACGATGAGTAGCATGCACCTGGACCTTTTGGCCAGCGGGTGCCCAATAGAACTTTATTATTGTCCATAAAAGAGTTCAAACAAGTCCCAGAGGCGTATTGTTTGGTTTGGGCAAAACAAACCTGGGCATTGTAGTTTTTCCTGCATGGAACAACTTTATGAAGCAATTGCAGGAGCTTTCAAAATGTAAAAATGGCAATGTGCAGGCACAGGGATGGACAATGAAAACCATCTGTGACTTAAAATTGTTCCAGGAAACATTACAATGCAATTATGAATTATGCTAACCAAATCAACAGTACAGACTCTCCGACTTATTCTTAACATTTTCTTAAACAATGGAGTTCCATGAATTACGGATATGAACTATATTTGTTTTGGCAAGACTGGCCGTCCGGCCATGACTGCAAGTAGCACAAAAAAGGACTGTGCTGGCGACCTGCCAGCACACACCTGCTGGCTGGCGGGTGTGTGTGCCAGTCAAGGCGTGACTGGCACCTGAGCATGGGTCCTGCAACTTTGTTGTGCTCCAAGCAGCAACACTGCCAAAATAGGGTAAGTGGAAACTGGTGTTTCGTTACGCAGTCTAAGGTGGCTTTTAGACGAGGATGGTGTTCATAAGAAACGGGAAAATAAAGTATCGTTTGCTGGGGTCCTTTTAGACGAGAAGGGTGTTCTCAGGAGGTGAAAACGCATCAAAGTGAAACCACCTCCCAGAGTGGAAATCTTTGAGAACGCCGTTTTATCCCTTCTCCGTGTAAACAGGCAAAACGGTGAATCCGCAAAACTTATGACATCATGGCTCACGTTGGCTCGCAGCGCATATATTATTACATTGATGCAGAGCCATATAATTATGATATAATGGAGTTCCTGAACAAGCCAACCTCCTCGCCTACAAAGCGCTCAGCGATGGTGAATGTAAAACCATGATGTAAATAAAATGCCTTAATTGTGATAGGTGGCAGCCGCGGCAGCAGCGTTTATGTAGCCTAATGTATTATAAAATATATAACCAATTCCCGTGGCGCACTCTGCCTGCATGCTCTGGGCTGTCTGTCACCACCATCACCCTCCCTGTGAATAAAAATCCAGTCCCCTCCCCTATTAACCTATTAATTAACATCACATTTACCTCAGTATTATTTATTCCTAACTTTAAGCTGGTAGCGTTTTTAATATGTGAGAAAATAAAGTGACCGCAAAAATCGCGAAAAACTGTCTGCTCTGAGGCTTGAACTCACGGCCAATGCGGACAATGGTCTCGTAGTCTAACACCTAACACAGCAAGCTATGTAAGTCATTGAAAAGTGGGGGTTGCAGTGTGTACTTGTAGTGTGTGTTGTAGTGTGATTGACACGGGGAACAATGAAACTGTTGCGTGAAAGGGGGAGATGGCTCTTCTTCTTGTGCATAACGTGGGTGACTGGTCTATTTGGCAGCCCGTTACCGCCACCTAGCGATATTATAGCGTTTTCATAAAGTGTGCGTTCTCGTGTAAAGGGTCAATAAAAACTGAGAACGCAACGGGACTTTGCCGTTTTATCTGGAGATGGTCGCCGTCTAAAAGGAGTCTAAGAGTGGCAGCATTATTTGGTGTCAGCCAGCCCTGGTACAAACCACTACCAACATAAGCGATACCCACATGTTCCTTACAAATTAACCTTGTTGTAAAGGTAACCATCAATGAGAATGATATAAAATACCAATTGGTGTTATTGAGGGGAGAAATAATCGAACAAACCTAAGTTTCTGAACTTTTTTTTTTTTTTTTTAGGAGTTGATTTTTTAGTTTTTACAAAATAAGGATGCCAGGTTGATTGTGGTTAAAATAAAGTGTAACAGATGCACACATGTGGTAGGGGATTCTGTAGAGATTCTGTGACATAAAGTACATACCTAGTAGAACCATCTGAGGGCTGCCTTTCAGTGACAGCAGCAGTTCCTTTGCTTTTGGCTCTTTACTGACCATCAACACTGTGTGGCCGATGAAGAGAGGCAACAAGTTGTAGTATATGCCGTTTTGGAGAAACGACCTCATTACCTGAAAAGAACACAATGAACATTTTACTTATTTAAAAAAAATAAAAGATCTACAACATGATTAAAATACTTGGTAATCTAAGACCTGATTAGAGAAGAGATAATACAAAAAAAAAACACAATTATTAAGAGATTTGGTCAATCAGAACAACCCTCAATTTGTTCTTAGTTGTAACCCAGTTGAGTATTTGTCCCAGAGTGTAGTACCTCTGTATTTAATAGAAAACGGACCATGACGCGTCACCAGGCTTTCCACCTCGGAGGAAAGCCTGGCCTGATTACTAAATGTTTGTGTGATCCAGTCGGAAGCGGATAATATCTTACGTCATGTTCTAGCTATTGTTTTGTAGTCATCAGGCCGGAACCCTCAAACCAGAACTTCCTCTCCCTCAAACCGGAAGAATAATACCTTCCCAATAAAAGCGTAGTTTCACTTTGATTGATTGAAATATTTATTAACAGTTTGCAGAATTACAGTACATTTCAAGCACAACTCAATACAAAGACTGTTAACTGTGAGTAGACGACCCAATAAAGCATTACACTTGTTTACAAGAGGGTCCACCTTGTTCAAATCATCAAAACATTAAGAGACATACAAATAGACACTTCTATATAGCAAAAGAAAAGAGAACAGGAATTCATCATAAAGGAGGTAAAAACGGAAAATAAACGTATACATTGAGGGGGAAAAGGGTTTCTAAAGAGTGTGCTTTCCAGAGACTATTTAGCGTCTGTATACCTTTGTTATCCCGCAGGGAAATTCTATTCTTATCGAAGGCTACGAGAGAGCGAGTCACCCTTTTATTGGGAAGGTATTATTCTTCTGGTTTGAGGGAAAGAAAGTTCTGGTTTGAGGGTTCCGGCCTGATGACTACAAAACACTGACTAGAAAACAATGACTACAACATGACGTAAGATATCATCCGCTCCTGACCAAATCATGAACCCGAAAAGGAATGCTGCCCAGGTTAGATCATGACTAGTATGATAAAAGGGATGGGGGGGGGGGGGATGCCTGTCTAGTGTTGTATTTGAGAATTTGTTTGAAAGTAATTATGTATAGGAATTATACATATAGAGGCGTATCATCTATATAAACAGATGTATATTCTATTAACCCTTTGACCTATGTATGCTTCAATCTGTTCTCTGACTGAGTGTATTCATGTGGTCCCAGCACTGTGTCTTTTGCATGACATGTGTCCTGTGTGTGACATGTTGTTTTCCATCTGAACCAGTACAGTGTTGCAATACACCTCACATATTCTGAATATTCCCTCAAGATCAGAACTGGTTGGGTATGGTATGATGTTTTGTTCAGTATGATAACTTGTCATGTCAAGTCGACCTTTTTGGCAGTACCCAAATGTTCTGAGAAAAGGATGACTAATAGAACTTGGAAAAGTTACGGCAGTACGGTTCATCGGCTGCTTGCACAGCTATCCTTTTTCGACTCTTGTACTTTTCTTTTTGGATTCATCGTTGTACTTTACTTTTGGACTTATTCTCATTTTTGTATTATCTTCAAATAAACCTTTTGATTAGACCTAATTGTTTTTGCCTCATTATCTACTGGAATATTGACATTCCTCAATAACACCCGCTTCGAATGGGATCAGTGTATTGAAACGGGGAAAATCAGGTGCAATCAGGCCTTTCAATAGACTGAGTAGACGTCTACCCGTCTACTCAGGTGCTCAGTAGGTTGATTCCTTCCTATTGTGTAGGTTGATCTGTGCAGTTTAATGCATCGCATGCAGCTACTGGAGCGGTGCCGTGTCGTTAGTCAGAAGGTTCCTTGTTCCGAAATTACTATCCCTATCTCTAATCCTAACCTAAACATAACCGCAAGCACGGGAGCAGTGCATGTTCGATGTTCGACGCGGTAGACACCACGGCTGCATTGAAAGGAATGATCACCTACTGAGCTCCAGTAGCTGCATGCGATGCATTAAACTGCACAGATCAACCTACACAATAGGAAGGAATCAACCTACTGAGCACCTGAGTAGACGGGTAGACGTCTACTCAGTCTATTGAAAGGCCTGATTGCACCTGATTTTCCCCGTTTCAATACACTGATCCCATTCGAAGCGGGAGCCAATAATTACTAAAAGGCTTGGGAATGGAGTGGTCGAGTCGTTTTGAAAAGTTTGGTTGAATCGAGTAATTTTGAAAAAGTAGCAGTTCTAACAAATCTCTTCTGGAGTAGATAAATGCTGTGGAGGTATGAGTCATAAAAGTGCTGGCCCAGACAATATTGCAATATGTTAAATGTGGGTAAATAAAGCTGTAATATAAAGTAAGCAGAGTCACTAGACCACTAATTTTCCTGATGACACCAAGCGATCTAGAAACTTTGTTAGAAACTAGATTGATGTGTTCTTTCCAGCTTCTCCAGAGTTTCTCATCTACTAAAACTCCTAAGAATTTTACAGAGGAAACTTTTCTCAATATCATTAATAGTAATTTGTGTCTGTACAAAATTTGTTTTTTCCACCAAAGACAATAACATTTAACTTTTTTACATTAAGGATAACGTATTTGCTTAGTTGGAAGCGGAACCACGTAGAAATGTGTGCGCGAGCGTGCCTGAGAGAGAGAGAGGTTACACCAGGCAACAGCAAAAATATTAGTAGTGTTGGTCATTATTAGCCTTGCTGTTATTAATCCCCTGTTTTCTGTCCAATCCCAGATAAAATGTGCATTAGTGAAAAGCTAAATGTGGATTAGTGAAAAGTACAAATGGCTAGTGAATTGGACACCTGCGTCTATCCACCTCTGTGACTTGTCACAAAATGCTTTTGCATGCCATGTTCTAAATAGCTATGGGCAAGAAAGATGTACTGTACCTCATTGGGGATGAACTTGATGGTGATTCCATGTTTATGAAGTCTGCGCTTGAGTGTTAACATGTCTTCAGAATTGATGGAATTATTTTGGATGACAGCAATCATCTTGCAGTCTTGAAATACAGTCTTTACTTGCTTCTTTAAAATCAACATCAGGCCAGTTTCCTACAGACAGAACAGAAGTCAATTTGTAGAGAAGACAGAATTGTACAGGGGAGGGAGTGGCTCAGGCGTATATCAATTCTACGTTCAAACATAGACATGGTAACGCCCCGCCTGCCTCTGATTGACCTACCGACAAGAAACTGAAGATCTCAAACTACTTACCTCTTTAACTGTTATGATTTTGGGTGGATAAGCACCCCGAGGAATAGGTGGTTTGGGGGGAATGTATTGAGTGACAGCCATCAACTTTTGTTTTAAAATGTGCATGGGCTTTTTGTGTCGAGTCACAGCCTTGGACCCATGCCGCACACTCTGTGTTAGTGGCAGCCATCCTAAAAAGTGAGAAATCATACATTTTAGGTCTTAGTTACAATTTGGCGGTTATAGGACATTGTTGGTATATTTTCTTGCGTTTAACGCACAGATAAGGAAAACATCTCAAAGTGTTATAATGAGAATAATGCCCTGGATCAGTCAGGTGATGTCATGGCTTTGAGAACACAAGCACAAAGCACATAAATGCCTAGCCCGTCTCCGGACCCCCCGGGTTGAGCTCCTTTGGACCCCTACCACGGGGTCCAAAGGAGCTCAACCCGGGGGGTCCGGAGACGGGCTAATAAATGCCTAGCTCTGGTCCATAGCTCTAATGCCTTTGCAAAGGCATTAAGAGTTATGGAATGGACCCTGGAGCTAATAAATGCCCATGCATGCGTGTGGTTAAACCTATGGGTAGAATACACAAACCCTCCTCCAACTGATACAATATTGTTTCGCTTTACTTTGATATTGTAAGTACAGTAGCTTGTTTACATGGATTTGTACATGTAGCCATAAGCCATATCTGTTTACCATGAGCAATCAGATATCTAAGAGAAATAGCAATTATTAGTAAAGTGAACTCATATTTTGCACAGTCAGACAACACATACAATCGTTCTATAAAATGACCTGGATCTTACTTTTTTTAATCACTTGCCTACATGTAAAATATGTCATATGAAACCGTATATTTACCTTGTTTAGGGAACAGTCTTCCACACAAGGTCGCCGCCATCTTTGTCAGGGTGAACAACACGTGACCACGCGTGCCGGTGTCATCGTTGACGCGTTGTTCTAATAATCGATGACTTAAATCGCTTTCTGTGTATTTCTACCAAGGAATGATGATGATGATCGGAATCAGATCGTTGTGCCTCTTCTACGCATTCTTCTTATACGCAAACCAAACTAAAACGTGACAATATGATATACATTATTACATTTACAATACGTCATGTAGTATTATGTTATTGCACAAAACACATTTTGTGTCATATTTTACGTAAGGCAGGCCAGGCAGCGCGGTGACGTCGCACATCATTTGGTGTGTGACGTTGCACAACAAGCATGAGACGCACACTCAGTTGTGTTTTGAGGAATCAAATATTGAGGAGAAGTCCACCATATCCTGCTTCTTTGGCAGCTCGTCGTCAAATTATTTCCCATTTTCGGTTTTGCACAACATCAACGAGTGATACTACAGCCATGGATCTCAGTGGCATGAGGAAAAAATACAAAGGAGACGAGGAAGTGAGTATATTGAGTCGACTTTGTTGCATTATCAATGCTATCCTCAGTTAACCCTATGAGTTAACCTTTGGTCACTTGCGTCCAGTGGGCAGCTTGTTGGTCTAGTTCACTATCCTTGCAAATGACTTGAGTAAGTTTCCCCTTTGTATATGAATGGCTGTAGATACATGATTGATCATTGAATGCATGAAATGCATGCAGCCTGAGGTAATATCGGCCTTGCTAGAAGAATGGGAGTTGCACTGCCTCATCTAACCAGCAGAGAAGAAATAAATAGCAGAAACCTACCCTAACGTCATATTTGACTGACTAGAGAGGTGCAGGTGCCCATTCACGTTGGGCACTGGCTTACTTGGAAGTAACCGATGCAAGTTGGAAATGCATGACCCCGTTATTATGACTCTGTGTCACTTACTCCCTTTTATACCCATATATGGAGTTATTTGTCAGGCATGCCCAAATATGGAGTCTATGCAGATGTTAGAACATCACTGTGATGTCAGAACAGGCCAGCTTCATATATGGAGATCTAGGGGTGATCAGGAGTGATCAATTGTCCGGATCCCGGGATGAGGCTTTTGTGCTGGTACTGGACAACCGGCTATCTGACGGACTCGACACCGGGCACTGCACTCCCTGTGGTGGTGTGGAACCTGTGTGTCAAATTTGAAGTCGGTGGGGCAAACGGTTCTCAAGTTGTGTGGATTACAGACGTACGCACGTCGCACGTACGTACGTACACAGAGACGTGGTGCATTTATAGATAAGATTGACTGATATGGTCTGTGGTGATACTACGTTCTTCACAGTGATGATCTGTGTGTGTTTCTGTGCACTCATCTGGTAATTATTTCAATTCACAGTGCTTTGAGGAGAATCAGCTCACTTCCCTGGACCCAATCAAGCAGTTTGGTGATTGGTTTGACCATGCCACACAGTGCCCTGAAATTGGAGAGCCAAATGCCATGTGCATTGCCACAGCTACTAAGTTAGTACCAGCAGCTTTGCCAGTGAATGTCACTTATTTTCTCATTTTCAGTGTCAGCATTATTTTATTTCTTTAAAGGGACGGGCTTCCTTCTGCACGTATGGTGCTGCTGAAAGGTTACAGCAACGAAGGCTTCCGCTTCTTTACCAACTATGAGAGTCGAAAGGGGGGTGAGCTGGTCAGTAACATCTTTATCCTGTCTATCTGTATTTAACTGTCTGTCTGTCTGTCCCTCTCTTTCTCTCTATCTATCTCATTCTCTCTCGCTTTCTCTCTCTATCATTTAGAGGTTTTTTTTAACAAACTTTTGTGTCCACTAGGAGAGCAACCCTTATGCATGTCTTGTCTTTTACTGGGAACCTTTGAACAGACAGGTAGGTACAGCTGTGCTGGCCCGTCATATTCTATCTTTACAATGTATGTCATGCTAACGATAATGTCAATGAATTTCCATTAGTCACACATAGCTATGTCCGGACACCATTGAACCCACTCCCCATGTACGACATAAGAGCAAAACGGCCACTGGGTTGATATGGTCTGTACATTTAATTTGTATGCCTACAGATTCGCATCGAAGGCAACGTGGAGCGCATCCCATACCAGAATTCCTGTGATTATTTCCACTCCCGGCCCAAGAGTAGCCAGATTGGGGCTGTCGTCAGCAGACAAAGCACTGCGGTTCCTAACAGAGATGTAAGAGCCAAAACGAGTACATCATCTCTTTTATTTATTTATTTAGCAATTTCCAGCACACAGAATTCTGATGTAGACCAAGGGTTCCCAAACCTTTCAGGCCACGACCCACCAAAATAATCATATTTGAAATGGGGACCCCCCACCTTTGATTGATTGATTGAGATATGTATTAACAGTTTGCAGAATTACAGTACATTTCAAGCACAAACCAAAGACTGTTAACTGTGAGTGGACGACCCAATTAAACATTACACTTGTTTACAAGAGGGTCCACCATGTTCAATTTATCAAGCACTTGGAATTGTAGTTTTACATTAGTTTGACTTGGTTCAAAAGACAAATATTGTGAAAATAGCTGAACTGCAAGCTCACAACGCCACACTGCATGGCGTTGTGAGCTTGTACATTGGCTATTTTCACAATGTTTGCCTCTGAAGTATTATTTATTTGGCCAATTTGATATTGAAAAAGTCTTAAGTCATTCAATTGTCACTTTAGAAATGTGCAGATATCCTGTATACTGTATGTTGGTTTGTTTACTGTTGAGTGATAAAACAATGTTGCATAAGCTAATCACCAATTCAGGGACCCCCCTGGAGGTCCCTACCCCCAGTTTGGGAACCACTGATGTAGACTATACGTGTCCCTGTGACAGATGTAGGGAAATGTCTGGAATTAAAATGTGTCTTTGTGAAAGGAAGCCTGTGGCACTGGCTTGAGTGATTTTACAGAATTATTTCTCACAGTACCTGAGACAGAAAAATGCAGAACTGGAGGAACGGTACAAGGATACAGATGTGCCCATGCCTGATTATTGGTGAGTACAAGATTCTGCTCATTGTACCGGTAGTAGTCGTCACCGTCATGCGTTAATGTAGTCAACTTACGTATACATAATGTACTGAGTGTCTGTGTGTCCTTGCATTCCTTTGGCACAGGGGCGGCTATATTTTAAAGCCATACTATATGGAGTTTTGGCAGGGTCAAACCAACAGGCTTCATGACCGCATCGTTTTCACAAAGCCCAAGAATGGAGAGTTGATGCAGGAAGACTTTAAGCACCCTGCAGAGGGTGGCTGGGTATACCAGCGACTCTCCCCTTGATTAAAGCTTCAGTCTGTAAGTAATACAAATAAAAAGGCGAGGGTTTAAATGTCTCAATGGAAGAGTACGGAGACCACCTCCAACCACTGCAGATGTAATATATTATATTTACATGTTTTATTTATTCAAATTAGTCCAGCATTGTAACTTGTAACACTTCCGCAGAGGTGTGTGTGTGTGTGTGTGTGTGTGTGAATCACCTTGATGTTGACTTAAGGCCTATTCATACTTCAGTTTTAGGTGATAAGGTGACCACTGAAACAGTGATTCGTAAAAACAGAGAGATGTGTTTAGGTGAGCGAGTCGCTTACCACCATCACCTAAAACTGGAGTATGAATAGGCCTCTAGAGATATATGGGATTTAGCGTATAACTAGTCAAATGTGATGTTTTTGTCAACCAAACAGATGTATTGCAGGATTCCTGTGTTTGTTTCCATGGTAACCATGGGTAATGGTAGTGGTGATACAACCTAACTTGTACTATATAGGAACCAGCAACTTTCTGTTGTATATGAATATGCACAAAATCCATAATATGTGACATGCACTGTCTGCCACAGGTGCAGCAGTGTCTGCCAGCAAGTCTATCCACTTGCTGTCAGATAAATTATTGACAGTAGAATCAGTAATGCTGTTGACCTCTGGAAGCTGTGTCTGATGCCATGAAAAGCACAGTTCCTTTTTTCAATCGTGCATTCAGCATAATATACTGTAGTAGTTGAATAGCCTTGCATTTCAAGATGTGTATTTATTATTTAAGTGGCCTGATTTTTCTCTTTATTGTTCACATAGTCCTAATCCTAAACCTGGCTAAAACCCTAGCTCACTCTTAAATCTATGTCCATGCAACGGCGTGCATCCAACTGCCTTTTAACAGAGAGATTAAAAGAGCTGGTGTTATTTGTGCCTCTTCAGTGTACAATGCAGTTTAATGAATGAATGTGGATGATGTTATGTTTTTTTTTTTAGTCCACTGATTGAAGGAAATTGGATTTGTTCAATTTTCAGTGGCACTTGTCAAATGTGATAATGTCTCAATAATAAATTTATATTTCTAAGTCAAGACTAGGTTCCCTTCTTGCCAGTAGATGTCAGTAGTGCAACACCTGATGGCCTGTAGATGAGGGCAAAATACCTTCTAGACTCAAGGAATAGATCTTTTCAAAGCTCTGTAGAGAGGTGGACCTCTCTACAGAGCTCAGAGTTCTACCCCCCCACCCACATTAATATGGCATTACTATTTCTATCATTGCTGCTTTGAGCTTTACCCACTGAGAATCTCTTACATAATTAAACCATATTAAAAATGTATTTATTGTAGGCTGCATGCCAAAAAAACACCACATGGCTACATGAACATTGCATGGTGGATTTGGCCAAACCTTTTCTTTATTTATAGCTAATACCAAATCATCTTTGTCCAGCCCCTGTCCCGGGGAGGCCCGCCTCACAGTTTGAAAACCTCTGGAATTGACTGAACAAAAGACACTTTAATACCAATTGGAATGGAACGGTCCCACACCTGGAGTCACATGATGCGGAATGTCTCATTCATATTCTAATCTAATGTAATGTAGAACCTAGTATTGGTCCATCTCACGCTGGTCTCCCCTTACCATCACCATGCCAACACAACCTCAGACATCACACAACTTGAGCTCAGATAAAGTAACATCCTCGGCTTGGCTAGAATTCCATCTAAAGTAATATCCACTCAAAGTAAGGTAAGCCCCACAGTCCTTCATGTTAACCCCATTAACCCTGGCATCCCCATTTTGTGCGAAGTGAGTCAAAAGTAGCTAAAATAGCTGATCTACAAGCTCATAATGTGTCTTGATTTGATGCGTTGTGAGCTTGTACATTGGTTATTGTTGTTCAATTGTACATTGAAGTACTGTATGCTAATATTGTTTCTATTGGTGACACACCAGAGCGCTCCCTACCCCACTGACAACCAATCACAAGCCGATTTTTTAAATGGTCATCTACATAAACAAAATTTGCGTACTGTATATAGGCCCTAGGGCTTAGGTGGTGGTGAAGCCCATTTTGAGATTTTACATTTTACAGAAAAAAGCAACTAGGTTTCCTTCGTACCAACACATTAACACATTTATTAAAAACAAAGTACTATTTTCAAGTTAGGATTTCTGAAAGTTATCTTTCATAGTATAAATGAAATGATTTAGTTATACATTGATACTTTTTTACATTTTATAAACAGTCATCACACAACACACTTTAATTTCCTTGATCTACAAATCTCCCCTGTAATTTGCTTGCACTTGTATGTGATGTGTGTCTGACATTTCTCTGTCCTGGACATTAAAAAAGCACATTTTCATTATAAAATGCTATACATCAATTTTAGCAAAAACATTTTTTTAATTTAACTGTAATTCTAAAACCGATGATTCCATCCACAACATGTTTAAATGGTAGGCAAATGTGGTATAGCAAGTAACTTAAATGACAAAACAGAGTTTCATTCTCCTATCCCGTTATTTTGTAAAAATAGGCACAGCTTTTCTTTAAACAGTGGACATCTCATTTTTAAGCGAGACTCCTCAAACAGCGATGCAAAATGGCCCCAGTGCTATGCCCCAGTGCCTTGCATGCATTCCCTACCTTTACTGTGCAGTAGGTAATGTTTCTATGGTCTCTTTGCTGATAGCAGCTGTTTGTTTGTATAGTGTGAGACTCCATTGGTTACAGTATCTACCTGGGTGTGGTACCTGGTAACAAGTGTTTATCCAAGTTGCACGTTTGCAGATTTAGTGCCAGTTTGGCTGTGCTTGTGTATTTTCTTTTTAGCCCTCTTACTGTATTGTATATACTTTTATGATTGTGACACTGACATATGACACGTGTGTGTGTGTGTGTGTGTGTGTGTGTGTGTGTGTGTGTGTGTGTGTGTGTGTGTGTGTGTGTGTGTGTGTGTGTGTGTGTGTGTGTGTGTGTGTGTGTGTGTGTGTGTGTGTGTGTGTGTGTGTGTGTGTGTGTGCGCTCACAAGTGTGCGTGCGTACGCACACAGAAAATTGGTATGTATTTATAGACCATAAAAGCTTCATTTATTCTTCACTGTATGACGGTATCACACAAAGAATAATAGCTTTTTACACTTGGCTTATTTGTTGTTTTTATGGTTCTCGTCGGTGAGACTATGCTCAGGGAAGAGGTTTGGGTTCTCGGCCAGCGTGGCACGGACCTTCTTCTTCTCTTTGAAGCGGCCAGAGTGGGACACCTTGACGTGGCGGCCTTTGGTGGCAGACTTATCCACAATCTTCTCCAGTCTGGCATTGAACTGGCTGTCCATTGGGTCTATGCATGGAGGTGGGCCGTTGCTGGCGAGCTCCTTATTCCCAGTGTTGCTGCCATACTCGGCTGGGATCTCATACAGAACCTTGGCCTCGCTCTTCTTCTTGCGCATGAAGGTCAGCTTCCACCAGCTAGGTTCAGCCATGGCACAGACAGAGACTGGGAGACTGACCTGCAGAGTACAGGGTGCATACTATGTCATTATCACTTAAGCCTTAAAATCATACTGGTAAATGCGGTAATACAGAAAGACATTGAGATTGCCAAGAGCAAATATACACAAGAAGTTTGTAAGAATGTTTGTTTGGAAATATGTGATTGTTATTGTCTTTGTTTATGTACGTACTAGCCTGCAGGCTTGAAGCTCATTCCAGACAAATATTGACATATCTTTTGGTACCATATCTGTATCGGGATCTTAATGCCAGATGTAACTTGAACCAACTTGGTTCATGCTTAATGAATTTTGTCGTTACATCTATGGTCTTATTATTATTATTATTATTATCCATTGCAATTGATACCAACATAACCTGTATTACAGTAAATCATGTGATGCAGAATTATTGTTACAATGTAATACACTCCTATTATTAACATGCCTTACAAAGCAAAGACGTCGAGTTAAGCCTTAGTAGTAGTAGTAATAATAATAATACATTTTATTTGTATTGCACTTTCCATTCACAGGGATTCCAGAGTGCTGCTATAGCTACATGGTTAAAACATAATCAATCATAGGTTAAAAGCAGGTTTAAAACAGGTCAAGCACAAAAGGATATTGCTGACGGTGATTACACAACAATTTAACATTTAAAAAATCAGTCAGTGACTAACAATATCGTACGGCAAAGTATACATTTGGCTTTATTCTCTATAGGTTGTGTCAAAATGACACAACCTGCCTTACAAACCAGACGACATCCATGGATGACCTCTTGTCATCTGCTGCACATCTCGGTGATTAGCGAGTGTAACCGAATGGAGAGAGACACCTGACACCTGCTCTCAGCTGATAAATTAAT
Source organism: Electrona antarctica (assembly GCF_951216825.1). Taxonomy (NCBI): domain Eukaryota; kingdom Metazoa; phylum Chordata; class Actinopteri; order Myctophiformes; family Myctophidae; genus Electrona; species Electrona antarctica. The sequence goes on from NC_136805.1 coordinate 18,161,662, forward strand.
GAACATGTAAAGACTATCGTCTGTCCATGCCATGAGATCTGATACCATGTCAGAGAAAAGAAGCCCTTTCAGTTGATGAGGAGCTAATCTGTTGTCACGAGGCCGCTTGTTATATAATAAAAGCTTGGCAGAGCGGATGCTATTGTTGGCATTATACAAAACAACCACATGCCACTGGTTTATGTCTTTCATGTGAATCCAACCACCGCAAACTTCTGGGTATATTATAGACAACACAGGTAGAGAGTGCGCACATTGATCCCTGCTCCTGCGGGGCTTAGTCCTCATTGTCTGCACAGGGGGCTTATTGCACAGTCACCTGGCAACCTTTCAGCTCAGATCTTTTGCTTATGAAATGGTAATGGGATCAAGATGTCACGGTGACATTTTCTGCACTATAGTGTGTGTGCAGTCATAAACAGGAAATACTAGAATCATTATTTATTAAAAAAAATAAACTATTATTGCAATCTACTTGCATATTACTGGCACTAGTTGTCTATATTAACTTTTAAGTACCTAATTTAAAAGGATCCCTGGCTAATAAGACTTATCTGCCTTAATATATTATACTTGCCCTCTATAACTAAAATTAGAAATTAAAAACGCATGTCATATGTGTGATCCAGCCCAATGGAATGTGCTAATAAAATGTGTTAATAAAACATATTTAAAATATTGCTTTGATGCTCATATTAACCTCAAGAAATATTAAGTTGTTTTTTATTAGCACATGCATTCCATGAATTCCATAGGCTGGACCACACATGGACATATATGACATCACCAACTGGCGATGGGAGCGGCCCCTGTTGAGTGAAAGATGTGCTATTTCTAAAATGAATACAATATTTAAAGTGTTTTTAATTTCAAAGTTTAGTTATAGAGGGCAAGTATAATGTATTAAGGCATTCATTCAGTCTTATTAGACAGGGATCCTTTTAAGAGAAGAGCATGTTTTATGGTGTGTTGGATGATGCGGTGAAGCAATAAAAAGCCATGCTTATCATGTTCCCATGTGTCATCATCACCAAGGCGAATGCTTCATCGTTAAAATTGATTATGTGGGAACTACTTATTTACACAACTATCATATATACAGTACACTACACTGCTTTCTATCATACTATCATATATACAGTACACTACACAGCTTTACACCACTATCATACAGTACACTACACAACTTTACACCACTATCATATATACAGTACACTACACTGCTTTACACCACTATCATATATACATTACACTACACAGCTTTACACCACTATCATATATACAGTACACTACACAGCTTTACACTACTATCATATATACAGTACACTACACTGCTTTACACCACTATCATATATACAGTACACTACACAGCTTTACACCACTATCATATATACAGTACACTACACTGCTTTACACCACTATCATATATACAGTACACTACACAGCTTTACACCACTATCATATATACAGTACACTACACTGCTTTACACCACTATCATATATACAGTACACTACACTGCTTTACACCACTATCATATATACAGTACACTACACTGCTTTACACCACTATCATATATACAGTACACTACACTGCTTTACACCACTATCATATATATACAGTACACTACACTGCTTTACACCACTATCATATATACAGTACACTACACTGCTTTACACCACTATCATATATATACAGTACACTACACAGCTTTACACCACTATCATATATATACAGTACACTACACTGCTTTACACCACTATCATATATATACAGTACACTACACTGCTTTACACCACTATCATATATACAGTACACTACACTGCTTTACACCACTATCATATATATACAGTACACTATACAGCTTTACACCACTATCATATATACAGTACACTACACTGCTTTACACCACTATCATATATATACAGTACACTATACTGCTTTACACCACTATCATATATACAGTACACTACACTGCTTTACACCACTATCATATATACAGTACACTACACTGCTTTACACCACTATCATATATATACAGTACACTATACTGCTTTACACCACTATCATATATACAGTACACTACACTGCTTTCCAGTGACCCTCATCATGGTCTCTTAGTTTACATGATGAACTACTGTATGAGAATAAAGATTGTGTTGCATAAAGTGCAGTCCCACTTTATGCAAATATACACCACTATGTTGAAACCCATATCTTACCACATCATACAATTTGGCCTACGCCAAATTGTATGATGTGGTAAAGCAATACAAAGTCTCTTTTGTCATCATCGCAACCGTTCATAGTTCAAATGGATGACGTGGGAACTACTATTACACACTACACTGATATGATAACCTATAACCATAACATCAAAGAAAGGAAAACTCTTATATCCATGATAAATGTTATCTAGATTTACCGCTTTCCCTCATAGTTGATTAATGATTAATACATCGGTTTGGTTTTAGTTAGTCTCTCGAGACAGGTGCTGTTTTCCCTTTGTTTTGCAGATGGGTTCACAGATTGGTGACCGAGGCTTTGTTAGATGTATTTATTTTTGGAATAATTATGAGCAGTGTATGTATATCTGTTGTAAATTCTAGATATTTATTTTTTATTCTACCAGACTATAGACCAATAGACATTGTGAAATCAACATTAGAATGATAATTTCTCAGCCTCACCAACCTGAAAAGGCTGGTCTCTGCATGATTGTATGTACAGTAGAAAACTCAGTTTTACAGATTTGTACTAATCGATAAGTTCAGTTCCTATGACTATTAGTCGACTAAGAATTCTTTGGGTCGAGAATTCCTTGGGTCAAGAATAGTCTTAACTGAATTCAATAACATTTTTGAGTTCTTCAGTAACCCTCATGATCTCTTATTTTACAGGATGAACTAGGGAATAAAGATTGTGTTGCATAAAGTTCTGTCACACTTTATGCAAATATACTCAACTTTGTTGAAACCCATATCTCAGTCTTATCTGTCATTTAACATGAGACACCGGGCAAGTGCTGTACACATTTAGGGCATCATGGCATAAACATCACAACATATTCTTCATTGCTTGACAAAAATGTAACACTGCTATTTCCTTATGGAGGAGGTAAAAGTACAATTTCATAAAAGTGACCTTTGTCTTTGTCTTTGTGCCATATCACTTACCGGTATATAATTGCCAGGGGGCTTTACTTCTCTGGGCTCAATGTTGCTTAATTACGTATTTCTGGCCTAGTTGTGTGCAGACAACCAGGAAACAGATAGCATTGCTGATTAAGATTAGCTTTTATGGGGTCTGGCATCCCTGAAGGCGGCAGTTACCATCCCATGTCAGATCAAACTGTTTACACCTGTTCCCTAGCAGCAGCATCATTCACAGTGATAGTGCCCATCAGGCGTCAGATTTTCACAATTTATCTGTAATAAATCATGTGGCCAGTGTCGTTTCAGTTTGAATCAAACTGTATCTCTTTTGCTGGAGCGAGGTCTTTAGTGTTTATGTCTCAACAGTAATCGCATCCTGACATCAAGCATGTTCTCAATATCAAAATATTTGAGTTTGTTACAGTAGATCACTTTCACATCAGAGTCAATAAGGAAACAATTGCATTACAGTACATACTTGAATTGCTTTTTAGAAAGTTGTGTTTGACTTAGATTTGACCTTTGAGACAAAGAGTCCTGTTGACATAAAGGAGGCCCTCTCATAGCTCTATTTAATAAGTTACTATGTGTTCTATTATGTGTGGGTGAGCCGGTCTGCAAAGCCCCAAAGATCACAGCAGGGAAGGAACACTGTGCTTATATTTGGAAATCACTAACCAAGTGCAAAGCCTTTTTCAACGGAACAATGTTCGAGCTTGAGAAAGGAGGATCCAAGGGCACCTGGACCTGTGCTATCCTGATTATTGAGCTGGAGTTTTCTAGAGTCTTGGGTTTCATCTCCTGTGCCAGGTCCACTGCTGACCCGTAACTGCAAGGTTGACTGAGTTGTTTAAGGTCCTTCGTGTCCCTCTGATACACTCTCGTGATATTAAGTGTTCATTAATTATATAACTGAACCTATAGGGCTTGGTAATAGATTTGATCATTTGCATCAATCCACCTGTCCAGAGGTTTCTATAACTTGCTATAGTATTTGTCATTAGTACCACATTTAGAACTAATGTGCAGTTTACAAATGGCCTTGGGTTACTCAACAACACTTGGACATTTGCTCATAATAGGACTTAACTTTATAACAATAGCACCGTGCTGGCCAGACATTTCCAGTTGGACTGAAAAGTTCAGTTCAGGTGAAATGTTCTTCTGCTACTTTCTGATTACATCCTGCATGGAAGTTTTAGCTTGTATCACACTTTAATTAAATCACAGGAAAAACATGTACAAATTAAATAAATAAAAAACACCAGCACCAACTCAAAAACAGTATGTAACTTTGATTAAGAAACTCCAACTTGAACATGGTATACAATTATGGAAATAGAAAAGCCATGAGAGGAACAAAGGCGGTTTCTTACCTAGATGTTGAAGAGCTGGCGTGGACACAGTTCAGGGAGATGCTTTCAGATATGAAAACATCCCTTCATGTTAAACTCGGTCGTTCCTCTCACGCACTTTCTATCTTTATTTTCTTCTTCTTTGTCTCTCTTTTTTGATCTTTTGAAGTCCCTCTTGAATTGACAATCAGGTGAGCAGGCACAGGTGCAGCATCTCCCTCCCTCTCCTCTCTCTCTCTCTCTCTCTCTCTTTGTCCTTCTGTGCTCGTTCCCTCACCAAAGCACACACCCTCCTCAAACACACGCCTAAAGCCTGCCCAGCTAAAGTGCCTAAGTGAGTAAATGTTACAGACATGTGATTTAGTGAGGCCTTTTTTCTGCCTGCTCCAATCCACTTCAAGATTACAGTCAACACACAACACAGGGAATGTGAACTTGGTGTGAGTGGTACAGCTTTCCAAATGGTAAATTAATACTGTTTAATCAGCCACACTTCAAAACTGCCTCTCTGTGTTCGTGTGGAATTTGGAACCTGAAAAAGCCATCACTGTGCAATGTGTGCATGCCACATCACATTTTCCCATGGCTGTTATAAACAGTTTACAACTCTTTTACAAACAAGGAATGATGTTGACTTCCATGTACAAGATGGACTGGTATACAGCGGCAGAGACAGAGGAAGAGAGGAGATGGCGAGAGAAAGGTGTTGTTTTGCATCTGGTCGACGAATCACAGACAGTGAATGGATACGTCATTTGCAAGTTTGGGTGACATTCAAATAACCTGAGATTAGGACAGCTGATATACCTAGAGGCTATGTGAGGGTTTAATAGCAGTTTTGGAATGGAGCGGCTGACTGACTCCCAGACCTGAGTGTCACAGCAGGCCTGCATTTATTGCTGGCCAAATGATATACATGAGATTTGTTCATGGTTGGATGACAAGAGTGAGATTTATTATCACAATGGGAAATAACGGGAAGTCCCTCATGAGGTCTGAGAAGGTTTGTGTAGACTTTAATACAATGTGAAATTAAATAACTGAATAAATACATACAAAACTTAGTTTATATATATATATATATAATTTTGTATGTATTTATTCAGTTATTTAATTTCACATTGTATTAAAGTCTACACAAAAGTTTGCATATTTGTATTCAGCAGAATGAAATGTAGGCTACTTTAAAACATTACAGTTATGATGATAGTGGTACTAATAACTGCAGCAACTGAAATCAAACAACAATAACATTGATTGATTGTATTTATTAACAGTTTGCAGAATGGGTACATTTCACATGAAAGCACAACTCAATACAAAGACTGTTACTGTGGACGACACACTGATAAAGCATTACACTTGTTTACAACAGGGTCCACCATTTTCAATTCATCAGAATTCATCATGGATCTAGTCTAGTCTATAGTATAGAGTAGACCTTATGGAAATATATTAGTTACACACATGACATAACAGTCTTTACCAGATTAATGATGAGAGTCTGCTGCCCTCTACCGGTTGTCTTTAGACAATGCTAAAACAGGAACTGCAATATTCGCCAATAAGATGCCACTTTAGCATCGTAGAATATTATTGGTCACGCACTACAAGGGTTCGAACATCGCCTCTCTCGATTGGCTACCCTTCTTGTAACGTGTCAAATCCATTGTCGAATCGTGTAAACATTGTAAATACTGTGTGCCAGCTGGAGAGAAATATTCCAATTAAAAAAGCAAAAAATACTTGTGTAATAATGCATCTGTAAAAAGGTTCGTTTTACGTAATTGTGAACAACTGGAGAAACGATGGAGGTAAAGTCTTCCTTTGTTTTGTGGCCAAGATAGTTATTTGAGTTAGTTTTCAGATAGTTAGCTTGCATGCTAGATGGCTCTATGCAATATTACTTAGCACGTGAATATAGTGTACAGGACTACAGGTTGTTCAATAGTAACTTACACATTGGTGTTGCATTTTTCGATGGTCGTCCTTTTGCAGTTAAAGCACATGTTTGTTCTGTCATACATACAGTACTCATAGTTCAAAGTTCATGTTGTCCTGTGCACAAAATATTCAGAAATCCCTCTCTCCTCAGAGTCCTCAGAATGTCCAGAGCCTTCCAATCGACATACAAACCAGCAAGCTACTGGGTAAGGCTTGGTTGTTCAATTGTTTAATTGCATTTTGATTTTAGGCACGGGCGATATGTTCAATGTTAAATATGATATCACTAAACACACACACACACACACACACACACACACACACACACACACACACACACACACACACACACACACACACACAGCAGCAGAAATACACATTCCCTGGGAGACTTTTCTCTTAAAACAAAAAATTCTCCTGCTCATGTACTCAGATTGGCTTGTGGATCGACGACACTGTAACCTGAAATGGCAGGGTGCAGTCATGGACATCAGAGAGAAGATCAAAGCTGCTATTCAGGACATGCCAGAGAATGAAGAAATCAAGGAGCTTCTCTCCGGCTCTTGTAGGTCTTATCTATGTATTGTATATTACTGAACTTGTCTTGTGTGAGTAATAACATATTATAATAGACATTATGTTGTAATGTAAATAAATACAAAATATTTCATAATGTGGCCAATTAAAATACATATTTTTGCCATATTGGTACGCAGTGCTATACAGTGCAGTAACACACGTGCATAATGCGATATTGGACTGACCACATTTTTTTAATTACAACAAAGGTTGCTTTTCATAGTAAAATGATCCACAATGTGTCAATACATGGTGTGTTATACTTATAACCTACTGATTCCCCCATTTCACTTTTCTGGATTGGTTCTGTGATCAAGCACTCATAAACGTGTCCTTGTTTGCCACTAGACATCCACTACTTCCACTGTTTAAGGATAGTGGAGATTCTGAAGGGAACGGAGGCCTCCTCCAAGAACATATTTGGAAGGTACTCCTCTCAGAGGATGAAGGTGGGTAATTCTACTAAGGTCTTTCAATCACTCATGTGGCCAAATCTCTGGATTCAGAATTACGAACCAGATTATTTGTGTGGGTTTTTTTCTTGTCTCATGTAATGTTCTAATGCTGGATTAGTTCTAATGGATATGACGTTCAAAATTGTCTCCTTTTGTATATTTTTGCAGGACTGGCAGGACATTATATCCAACTACGAGGCAGATAATGTATACTTGGGTAAGTTGTTAAAATACAGTGCTCGTTTATGCATGGATCATGGCACCATGCTCCTCAGTATAGCATCCATAGTATGATCCAAAAAGAATTGCCATTTTTGTCAAGCGCTAACACTATTGCAGGCAGTTGTCACTAAGGACTAGTGACAGAGAGAGAATAACGTTATCAATTGTACTGCCCACAGGTGGTCACACTTAGGATGTACTCTGGTAACCGTTAACTAGACACAGAATGTATGAGATGGAATGTCTTCCTTCCTTCTCTGCTTCCCCTTTACCCTCCCAGTTTCTGAACTGAGAGGAAAAAAACCAAACGGAAGTGGGCCAATGACTCAAACACAGAAACTAATCATCACTAAAAATCATCATGCTTTGAAATACTTGTGTTGCCCAGTGGAGGTGGCCAGTTTGCTGAGTCGCAATGTGAGCTATGAAGGTCCAGCTCTGAGGAAACAGGTGGCCAAAGCCCAGCAACTGCAGCAGGAACTGAGCCGGCGGGAGGTAGACTGCCAGAACTCAGCTGCAGACCTGAGAGTGCGCTACTACACTGCTTGTAAACAGTATGGCATCACAGTAAGTGCACATACGGTATCACATTACCCTTATGGTCTTGTATTGCATTTATCAACTTTCCATGCCAGACATGTTTCTTCTAGAAACGTGCCTGGCAGAACTTGCTAGCATCTAGCAGGTGTGTGTCTGTGTGAGGTGTCATTCATCACTGGACTGGTTCTCCGCTAGGGGGAGAATGTAGCTCGGGAGCTGCAGGCCCTGGTGAAAGATCTACCAACGGTTCTTGGGGAAGTTGGAAGGGACGCAGCCAAGCTAGAGGAGCAAATCCAACTTTATACTGCTTTTACAAACTTTGTCTGTGAGTGGTGAGTATCAAATAATCATTGAACTATGGAAACAAAGGACATTTTCATTATTCTGAGTAGACTTTATACAATGTACGTAACATCAATGTGCAAATTAAATAAATACAAGGACAACTCCATCATAATTAAGTAATAATCTATTTATGGCACCCCATAAATAGATTATTACTTAATTATGGGTCAGAAGAAGTCAATAAATGCAGAAGAATACTCACAAAGTGTCCTTCAGGTACATTTTATTTACCGGTAGGTAGGGCTGTGCAACACGAAAGGTTTGGCAAGAAGCCTTCCTCAGCCTGATGAGAAGTACAGCACAGGTGTGTCACTTGTAAGGTGAACCTGGTGAAACACATAAAGCGGTCCAGGTAGACACAAGCTGGCTTCTATACAGGGCAGGCCTTGCAATGAATAAACACCTTTTTACAAGTTCAAATTGGTACCCCTTTTTCCACCAAAAGTGTCATTTATAGACCACTCTCTGTGTAGCTCTCTCAACCCATGTTCCAGGTCTTTCTAAAACAATAACGCAAACAAGTTGATATAAATGATGGGTGTTTTCTTTCTCAAGACAAACCATTGATGTGATTCACAGGTCTGAGCCTGTGCTCCCCATGCTGACCTTCGTTCAGAAGAGGGGGGACGCAACATTCTATGAGTGGAGGACAGGGGAGGTGCCAGCAGTCATAGAGAGACCTGTCATAGAGGAGGCACCCGCTGATACAATCACAGAGGAAACGGTTGGTCTCTAACTCTCTAATCGCATAAGTATCGACACAATTCACATCAACACTTTTTTCAGCTTTTTTGTCCTGGTTATTTTATTTAGATTGACTGGGGAGACCTAGGCAGTGGGACAGAATCTCAGGAGGTGAATTTCGGAATAACGGTTGAGGATGGAGTGGACTGGGGCATTAGTCTGGACTCTGAGGTATGAACCACCAGGGTAATTCTTGTTTCATTTAACCAGGATGGTGACAATAATGGTTTATTAATACTTGATGTATACCTCTTGCAAAATTGTCACATACAAATACAGGTAAACACTTTTCTCCCTCCATCAGCAGGACCCAGGTGCTGGTGGTATCGATTGGGGAGAAAGTGGAACAGCTCCAATAGAAATCGAAGTTGTAGATGTGGGCACCGACTGTAAGTAGCTTTTAGCTCGCAATGTGGGAGAAAATATGTTTAGGATGAGCATGGGCTCATCCTAAACATATTTGCTCCCACACTGCTTATCCAGTGAATTATTTGTTGAAGCGAATGTCCAGTAGTTGTATCCCACTGTTTTATGTTTTTCAGTGAACAATGTTTTCCAGTAAACAAGTGCAAAGAGCACAAGTTCAAAATGTTAAGCTCCTTGTGAAACATATTTGGCTGTTATTTTTTTTTACCATTTTGGATTCTATTTGATTGAATAGGTGGAAGTGGAAGACGACTAGCTGCCTTCCACCTATTTGCATTTACTTTGAATTTCACTTGCCAAAAATAGACTACTGAATTTAATGTTACACAATATGACTTTAAGGACACACTGTATGACCTCTTAGGTCCTGATGGTGTTGCAAAAGGTGAGGATGCCCTGACTATATTGGAAACCCCTCAGTTGCGCAGCCAATTCATTGATGAGCTAATGGAGGTAAGGAATACAGCCAAAATAATGCAGACGCTCATCCTAAATGTTGTATTAACCCATTTAGAGCTGTGTCACCTTATAGCTTTTAACCACTTTAACCATTATTTTAAACTTTAGCTGTTGAAAAATAGCAGATCTACAAGCTCATAGCACAGCACAGAGTGCCGCACTACGAGCTTGTAGATCTGCTATTTTTGAAAGATTATGTAATTGTGTGCAAATCTTTGAATATATATATATTCTTTGACAGCGAATGTTTTTAACTCAAATATTTGCTTCTGGGGGGGGGGGGGGGTCCCTGGAACAACATGGGGGTCGGCGGCCAAACACAGATAATTCTGGGGGCCCTTGACATGAAATAGTTTGAGCACCACTGACATAGAAACATAGGTGTTTAAGAAAAAAAAGATTTAGAAGCCATTTGTAGAATCTGTTCTCAGGTCTCAATGGGTTTTAAATGTGCATCTGTCCCAGCTGGAGGTTTTCCTGAGCCAGCGACTGACCGAGATGAAAGAGGAGGCAGATGTAGTGGCCATGAGCCAGTTTCAGTTGGCCCCCATCGTCATCCAGGACCAGACGCGGCAGCACGTCGAAAAGATGCAGGCCGTAGTGCGGGACCTCCTGGTCCGGCTGACCACCTTGAGGATGCAGCACCTCTTCATGATCCAGGCCTCACCAAGGTCCGTCTGTCCCCCATCTCATTGACCGGTGTGACCCACCCCTCCTTATTTGTGAATCCAGGCCACATTACACCCAACATTAAGTTGAGTAGTAAAGTGCTCTATATCCAACTGACTACTTACTGTGGGCCTCCAACCAGAGGTCGCCCAGTATAAGATTCGGTGAGTGATGTCGAACTGAAATGAAACTATACACGGGAGTATGGAAGCTAGTGAAAGGTAAACTTTCAACAAACTCTATAGAAGGGGTCCAAGTCTTAATGTATATATCTTTAGAGCCACAGGAACAGTTTGGACGTGGGTTTTAACATATCATTTTGGAAATATTCAAATTTTCCATTACGCACAAGATCGTGAGGAAAACAATCTGTGATCGTGATCCGTCCCAAAAAAAACCCTGAACAATATTAATCATTTGTTTTGCATTTTCTTTTTGTGTCTGTCTAGGTATGTTGAACGTGTGTCTGAGATGCTGAGACAGAAGTTGAAGCAGGCAGACATCTTAGTGCTGAAGCGTGCCACACAGGCAGAGAAACGACAGGAGGCATTTGAGGAGCAGGCCAGGCTGGAGCCTCGTGTCGACCTTCTGGCAAGAAGCACCCGCAAACTCCAGAAACTGGTACAAGTACTATTCTGATTTTCATTATTTATTTATACTTACAGGGATGGCAGCATTAGCAGGCCACTATTCTGCAGTGAGTATTTGTCATTCCATGTTTGAGCAGTAAATTATCCTATTCTTATTAGACTAAAAGGTTAATGGGGGAGTCAAATGTCATAGTCTGGATTAGATCCCAGAAAGGCCAAAACTCCATGTCTTACTCATTCTTTTGACAGCCAATATCAGTGTCAAGTGACAGTACATTTAGAGAGATGAATGTACTGAACATCTATATTATGAGTCTAGCACCTTTATGCCCCTCGCCTAAAGTAGAGAATGAGTGTCTTATTACTACGTTACTATTACTTAGTGATACTTACTTAGTATTAAGTGTCTTATTACTAAGTAAAATATTTTTTCATCTGACCGAAAATAAATATTGTCACTGATCAGTCGATTGTCATTTGTTTTGCAGATTGAAGAGGACATTTCAAAGCGATACAACAACAGACCTGTCAACATAATGGGGGTCAATGTGTAGAGGTCAAGTTCAGTGATAGTGTTTTGTCATTTTGTCACGATCTGTGTCACTATCCTGCTCCTAGATAAATAAATGTTTTATTTAATGTAAAGCCTCTGGGTGCTCCATTTAATTATTATTTATGTGGATTCACAGCTGAAAGATAAACACTTAAAGCTGCACTATGTAACTATCCTCTTATGCATCAGATTTGAACCCTTTTTCCTGCACAAGAGCTAATGGAGCCTGCCTGCTTGCTCAGGGGATAAATTGAATCTTGACCATCAGGTCTACATTTGTGTCAGAGCCTGTGTCTAGGTGAGACATAATCTTTGACACAATATAAATGTCTCAATAGAAGAGCAAGGAGAGTATGTTACATTTTATTAACATACTCTACCATACAGACAAAATTACATTTTCATAAAAAAAGGTTACATAGTGTCGCTTTAATGAGGTTTTTTGGGGGGTGACAAATCATTTACTTCTAACATCTAACTTGTGAGACTCAACTCACAGGCTCCCAGACCACACCAATGCAACTCCTTGCAACTGCCATTGGGGGAAATGGTTGCAAAGGTGTTGCATTGGTGTGGAGTCGGACTGGCCTTTAGATTAATGCCCTGTACAGATTCCCTCTAGCACCCAGCGTTGCAAAATTACAACAATTTATATTTTAATTAATTAACTAATTAATATATATTTTTTCTGTTCTTTTTTCACCTAAACATCATTGATGTTCATTGTTTAGTCCTACAATGCCATTGGTCATGATATTTGCAAATAATTACCCCTCACAGAGGCACAAATTCACACAACTTCAAAACCGCTGACCTTTTTTAACATATGACCTTTGACCTTTAACCCTGAAAAAAGTAAGTAAAATGCATGTAATATATATATATTTTTGTGATCATTAGAATGTCTAGAAGATGTTTTATTTATTATTGTGAAAGATATCCCCGAAATGTAAATTATTAATTTATTATTATTATTTTAATAATTATTATAAATGTGCATAACATTTGCATACAACTTTTTTTTTTCTTTTTTAAACATAATTTCCTCTGCAAAGTCCTAGTAGTACAAGTAGTAGTAAGGTTGATAATCTATTTTTTGCAAGTAGAAATATATCCGGGTCTTACAGTTAAACATAGGCCCAGAATCTATAATGACAAAAGGAACAGTTGTAGGAAAGTAACTTTTGTTTGAGTGCAGATGTATCATGTTTTGTTCCTTTTTATCCAATCTTTTAGTTGATGCAGTTAATTCTCTCTTTGTAAATCACTATAGCATCAAATTAATTTTAAATGTAATTAACTCCTAATAATCAGTAATGACTAGTCTATAGATAGTAGTCTGATACCTATAGCAAGAATTGAGAAGTATGTGAGTGTATGTCTTCAGACTTCAGTCTGAAGTTCAGACTTTAAAAATAGCTGCCCAACTGGCAACTGCACATGTATTATGTGATTATGATTATGTGATAGTGTGATCAGTGATATTAAACCAGTATTATATTATTTAAGGCGGTGTATCCAAAAATATATGTAACATTTCTAGAGCCCCCTAGCTGTTACATAACAGTGTTTATTATTATCCAGGGAGTTTTGTGCGTGATGCAAGCTCGTGACTAGAATGTTCTACGCATGCTCAGTGTGAAAGCGTGGTTTTTGTGTCAAGCGCTGCGCTGCTAGGCTAGGCTAACTAGCTAGCAATTTTGCAAGTCATGGTGGTGGGCCATTCAGTGAGGAAAGGCTGGAGAATAAAATGTTGACCTGCTCCTTGGAGCTTTTAATAAAGCCTTTTTAATGGTGGTCTTGGGGGTAGTGGACTTGTGGGCAACTGGGCATGAAGACGCGTTTACAGAGCCGTCATGTGTAAGTATTGAAACCAGAGGTTTTCAATGGAAACATCTCGATAGCCGGCTCGCATCGGTTATTATGACAGCTGATCTGCAGTGTAGCTAACGTTAGCTGCCTCTGTGACAACATGGACAACATGGCCGATAACGTTATTTACAAGTGATTGGGACTTTACACATTTGAAAGTTCATCAATAAATAATTGTAATAAAGCAAACACGCTGCCTGCATATAGCTTTGCGGTCTGTATTTATATACTTCTTCCTCGTTTTTTTTAATCACACTGTCGCCTCTTTGCTATTGGTCGAATTTAGCTGGGATCCTGGGCCGTCATCGTGTTCCTGGGCTCTGATTGGATGGCCCGGCTGTCAGTCACATTTCCCCCACTTGTTGCTAGGGAGATTGTTGATGCTAGCCACGGCGGAAGTAGTAGTCGGCCAAAATAATACCTGTCACTTTTGAGAGAACTTCAACAATTGTGTGCGTTGACAGATGTGGCAACAAAACATATGAGTGGTAATGTATGTTGTACAATAAGGCTGATGCTTTTGACTCATGGATTTCATTACGTGTTGTTGGCTAACTAGCGATAGTACAGGACAAAGACATGGGCGCAGTTGTTGTGAGGAGGGAGGAACCCTGCCAGCCAGCCAACGTTGTCGTTGGCAGTGTGTGTTCGCTGGCTAGGTAGCACAAGCTGCCCAGACTCCCTCATTCACCTTCAGCAAGCATGCATGCACTACAGTACAGATAGCTGGTTGGCCCGTCTGGGGTGGGGTGATGCCTTGTAGGTCTGTCTGTGTCTCCATCGTTTGGTTTGCTAAAATAGTCCAACATCTAGGCTAAATTAAAAGGCGTTGAACTGTACGAAGTAGGACTGTACGAACCGTCATCAGTTCTCTGGTCTTGGGAGGATGCGGTGGATGGTTGATGTATAGCTAGCAAGTCGCTCTCTCTCTCTCTTTCGTGATATTAATACATTCTGTTAGGTCAGGGAGGGTGGCCAAGAGACTAACGTGCTGTAGAATTGAAAGAATGGGGCACAACTGGAGTAAGTGTTTCCATGATCTTTATTGTACCAGAGTAATAACATGTCCTGTGTATCACAGCAATAACTTGTGCTTTCTTGGCTTTTCTCAGGCATGGGGGGATGAGGATCATATGAAGATCAATGCTTTTGGACGATTACTGGACTGTCAACAAAGTGGATACACTTTTGGATCTTAATCCCACTTAAAACTAACTGAACACTACGTAACATAAAGCCAAGGACCCTCTCCCTAAACCATTTTCACTAACTTCATACTTTAATGTCTTCATCTCAGCTTTGCAGTATAAGTAGTGAACTTTTGCTGCACTGTAGTTTGCCCCGTTTTCGTTTTTGTTTTTTACTTTCACTTTTTGTTCCTTTTGTAAAGAAATGCTTTACCTGAAAAAGTACTTCACAGAGGGCCTGATTCAGTTCACCATCCTTCTGAGTCTCATTGGGGTGCGGGTGGACGTTGACACCTATCTAAGCAGTCAGCTGGCCCCACTGAGAGAGATCATCCTGGGCCCGAGCTCAGCCTACACCCAGACCCAGTTTCACAACCTGCGCAACACGCTGGACGGCTATGGCATCCATCCCAAGAGTGTGGACCTCGACCATTTCTTTACCACCCGTCGGCTGTTGAACCAGGTGCGCCAGCTGGATCGCCTCTCCGTGCCCAGTCCCGAGCTCAGCACCTGGCTGGTGCACCGTGACACAGAGACTGTGGTGTCTGCAGCCAGCCAGTCCAGCCCCAGCATTACCCTGGACAATGGGGCCAGCCTAGAAGACGTGGACAACCCTGACGCTACCCCGGCCATGAGGGGAGGAGGTGGAGCGCCTGAATCCACCTACAACCTGAATGAAGCGGACGGCAGCCTGGGAGCCGTGGCCCCCGAGGGCTCCCAGGAGCAGGGCAACAGGGACGGCAACGATGACCTCACCAAAGAGGTACTGTCTGGAGCATGATCTCATGATCTCACAACAAGTGCTCAGGTCGAGCACTTGTTGTTTTGAGTGACAAATGAATGGGATTAGTGGGTATTCAAGTATTGTTGAATGAAATAATTGGAGTGTCAGCAAAGCATTCAATTCATTAACACACTAGTTACTTACTGGTTACTTAACGTAAATATTTTACTGTGCATTTGTTTTTTAATTATCTAGACTTCTTCAGTTACAGTTCATTTTGCTTATCATGTGCTTTCTTCAACACTGTCACAGGGTTGGCACAGAGATGTAATGCATTCATTTGTCACACTAAGCCATTGTAAAGTCATGTAGGCCTACCGGCTGTGATTTGGGGTCACATGACTGCCGTGGCTAAGAGGTTATGCTATGGTTGCATCATCTGACCAGACTTCTGTTACATGATCTGCTGGTCGGTGGTGCTAAAAGAAAACTGTAATGGAGGAATATTAATATGCAGTCATCTTCTTGGTGTAGAAAACAAACAGAATAATTCCTAAAGCAAATCCTCATGGTCATGCCCAAAATTATGAGAATTTCATTTGCACTTTAAATTGGCTGAAATGATTGATCTACTACTCGCCTTAGTTCTATTACCAATCACTTGTCTTTGTATTCCCAACGTTTCCTTATTGAGTCAGTGTGCTTATTTTCCAGGACATTGATTTGATTGACATCCTGTGGCGACAGGACATTGACCTTGGTGCGGGGCGAGAAGTGTTCAACTACAGCAACCGTCAGAAGGCGAGCGAGGAGGAGAAACCCAGCCCACAGGAGAGCAAGGAAAGGACAGAGGCACAGGAAAGCTGGAGGAACGGAGTGAACCTACAGGGGGCTCAGCCGGTAGACGGGGAGACAGGAGAGAGCATTCCAGAGCAGGTTGGTTGCCTGAAGAGACTGCCATGCATGAGCATCCCCTGAGTATCCATGAGCATCCCCTGAGTATCCCTCCAGTTACATTTCAAAATAAAATCACACCTGTGTGAAGTGAGTGGTGCAATTCCATGTGGGGGTCCCCGGAACTTCCAGACCCACAGGAAGGAGCCCAGGGTGCCGGCCCGGTTTCGGCGAGCCACCCCGCGTCCGAAACAGTCGAGTTACCGTGTGGGGGTACCCGGAACATCCAGACCCCCAGGAACGCGCCCATGCGGCCAGGCCGGTTCCGGCGAGCCGCCCCGTGTCCACAGTACTGTACTGTCACACCCAAAATCATCATATATACAGTTAATATGTGTGTGTGTTAGGCTGCACAACAGTGACACATGGTGATGAAAACCAACCAAACGCTATTTTCGTGCTCGGACACAGGGAAGGATACAGCCAGCCAGGGACACAGCCAGAGACACACAAAGCTCCGTATAGGAGTGGTTGCACCACTCAAAAATAAAAAGGGCATAGTGTCGAGGAAGGAGTCTCAAACAATTGCAATTAGACATTTGCAGTTATGAACATGATATGATAACTGCAAATGTACCCCCCACCCGACAAGTGGTGACAGCCTTAACACACATAAGCCTATATGCCCAGAAATAAAGATGCCAGGGTTAAGTGGTTAAAAGCCCTCAGAGTTTGAAGACATTCGAGGGCCATCCAATTGCTAACCTAGATTAGCATGTTGTCATCATCATCATCATCATTTTTCGACCGCGGTCAAGATCATGGATTTCACAATGCCACGCCAGACTTCCCGGTCCTTCATTACCATCCCCAGTTCCTGCTTACTGATGCATGTGTCCCTAGCGATGACATCAGGGTACGACAGTTTTCTACTTCTGGTCTGCTTTGAGGCAGGGCTCCAGAGAAGAAGGGAAGATATAACCTCATTGTCAGCTCTGTAGCAGTGGTTCTTCTGAATTGGACTAGTGAAGAAACACGGGGAAGGTTGCCGTATATTAGATCAGTCGCTGGGTGGCTCTACCAAGACAGATTTTGTGCTCTCATTAGAAGGCGGGTGTAAGTGCCATCCAACCGTTTCTCTTGTTTCTTTGAAAGTGTCCATGTCTCGGAGCCATAGAGTAGACGGTCGTCCTAAATATAGCATGTTGTTCATATAGTGGTAAATGAAACCTCATCATACTCCAGACAGACTCACCCCTTCATTCTAGTTTGGTGAATTCACACTTTCACTTGGCAATGAACTGACCTGCAATGACATTTGTAGCACTGTGTTAGGTGGTAAAAGATCATGCTATAAAATGACTGGTAAAAGTGAAATATGCCCGTTACAATTGGGGGTCTACTGATACGTTTTTCAGGACCTATATCGATTAACATGAATTTGAGTCAGTACTGCCTTGTTGCAGTGTGCAATGGAGAGTTTGAATCGCAGAGTTGAAGAAATCTAAACATGTTGCAAGTACTAATTCAGTCAGTGAACCACCTGCCCCATTGCTGTGATTGACGGAGAAACACCTAACCCATATTTCACTAGGAAATACGTCCCGATAATGGTGATGGTCGCGAAAAGCCATTTCAGCTGACAGCCGGTCTTTAAATACTGGAAAACAGAACAATTCCGCATTCAAACCAGGGTCAGCGTTGTGGACTGCAGCCTTAGGCATACTTATAGAGTATGCATGCACTGATAAAAGTCTCTTTTGATTCTTAAGTACATTTAATAGATGATTATTAACAGCATTTATTCTTCTCTGATCCACTGGGGCATCTGTATGTTTCACAGTATTGAAAATCATCCCTTGGTATACTGTACCTTGATACTGCCCAAGCCTAATTAAAAGAAAGCATCTGTTATTAAATGTATTTAAGAATAATTCAAAACTATTAATTATTAAAACAGACCTCTCTCTGAGCGTTATGAATTTGTATTGTACAGGCTTACAGATGAAAGTGCTCAAATGAACAGAAATGAAATTGGAGGGCGAATTTGAGAATGCTGAAATGTCATTCCCTCATGGCAGACAAAGGCAACATTTCAGCACATAAGAATTAATGCTCACTTCAATAAATGTAAACATATAGTATGATACAGTATCTGAAGACACAGAAGATGCAAATAAACATAATCAAGTAAAATAACAATCATGTAAAAATAAGTGATGCAGTTTTACTTATAGGGCAAGAACACTTTAGTAGAGGTTTGAGTTGTGTAGTACTGACCTTGCCATGATGTAACTCCAAAGGTGGGCAAGAAATAATTAGAAATAATTGCTCCATTAACTAGAAATTGATGATTAAAAATATGTTCCGCATTGACTTGCATTGATTGTACGGTAAAGAGCCTCAGTAAATAGCCCGCAAACAGATGCAAACAAAGCTGATTCTTCTGACAAAAAAAGAACATCACCAAGCCAGTAGTATACATGTAAAATGTAAACTTCCTGTTGATTTTACCATTTGAAGATCCGGATCCAGTCCGGGTTTTCTTCCTAATAGCAAATAACAAAAACAGTGTCGTTTTTAAGTAGATGCAGATTTCAATTATGTTACACATGGAATTACTAACATCTACTAAGTAGATGTGTATAAAAGTGCTATAAGACTGACAGGAGGAAATGGGGAGTGACTCCCAGCAAAGGTCGTCAGGATCGGGATTTGAACCCGCAACACAAATTTACAGCCTAGGTGCCTGGACTGCTACACCAGCGGACCTGGCTACACTTACTCTACCTTTTAAGAATAAGATATTATGCCTTTTAGTTGTCAACCAATTTGCCATTATAGTTTATCTCAAACACAGTCCTTAATCTTAGACCTGTCCTTTACTGTTCCCACAGCTGACGGGCATTGGCTCCCAAACATCATTATCTCTCCAAGAATGTCTAAGGCTGCTGGAGGCCACCTTCCCTTTTGGAGAGGAGGCCGAGGTAAAGAACTTCTGTTGGTTCATCTAACTACCGGTATGCATGACTGTAATGGAATAGATCACTGGGGCAAGAAAAATATACACATACATGGTATAATCCTCACCTTTACACTCTCAGGGTTAAATGAACACACCGTATATATCAGGGCTCATAGTTCAATCTAAAGTGTGGTGAAATGTCATGCTTTGTAGTCATGCTCATCCTAATGTTTGTGAATGGCCTTCATTAGTTTCCAGCTCCAGTGGTCACCCCAGAGATTGGTGTCCCCAATGAAGAAGCTCCCTCTACATCTCAGAGCCTCCCCCTTGCTCCGCCACTGCCCCAGCCAGAACCACAGCTGGACTTAGAGCAGCAGTGGCAGGACATCATGGCTATCATGGAGCTGCAGGTATGTGTCATTATTATGTCTCAGTGAAGGACTGGGGTGAATTAATCTTCTGGTCAAAATGGGAGTCTTACCTCTTTTTTAATCTGAGGAACACATTCATAAATGTATCTAATAATTTTTAAACCTTTATGGCAAAAGGCTATCTACTTAAATGTTTAAATTGAATGAAATACATACACGTAGGACTGTCAGTAACTAGGTTTTCAATATAAAGGGTCCCGGGTCCCAGGGGTGGCCTTTTATATGGGTCCCAGGGACATTTTATGAGTCCTAGTCCTACTTAAATGATGTTAGAGAACAGTACTGAGTACAGTATTGCATCCCAGGACCCCTGGAGGGTAACATGATTGCATCCTTTCTCAAGTTAGTGAGTCTAAGGATGCAGGCCATTAGCATCACTGCCCTTACATTGATTACCCTTACTGGTTTTGGGATAAATGGAAATGTAGAGTCAAACACACTTAAGTAAGAACATATCGAACCTCTATTATAGTTGAGTAATACTGAAAATGTACATGAGGGAGCATTTTTAGTACCAACCTAAATATTAATGCCTTAATATTGGGGAAGTGTTATATGACCAGTACTAACCCAAATCATTGTGTTTGAAGGCAATGGAGGTGAACAACAGCTCTAACACCAGTCCCGGCAGTGCTAATGGCACTAGTGGGCCAGTGGATCCCAATACCATGGGAAGTTTTGGACTTTCTTCTCGCTCCACACTTATAAACCAGGACGTCAGCCTTCACCAAGCCTCACTCCCCAGCTGCAGCCAAGACTTCCCCATACTATTCAACCCCCAGGTGGATCCCATCAGCCTCACCCCGAGGCCTGCCATGCTCAGACTGTCGTCCAGCAACTCCTCCAACGTCAACTCCACATTTGGATCTACCAATCTGACCGGCCTCTTTCTCCCACCGCTCATGAACGGCACCAGTAACAACGTCACCTCCGCCACCCCCATACTGCCTGATCCCTTCAGCACCTTGCTGGAGGAGTCTATGCTGGACGAGATCAGCCTGCTGGACCTTGCCATGGAGGAGGGCTTCAGCCAGGCTCAGGCCTCCCAGCTGGAGGATGAGTTGGACTCGGATTCGGGCCTCTCGCTGGACTCCAGCCACAGCCCCGCCTCCCCGAGCAGCTCGGAGACCTCCTGCTCCTCGGCAGCATCCTCCTCCTCCACCTCTGCGACCTTCTCGGAGGAAGGAGCCGTGGGCTACAGCACCGACAGCGAGGTGACCACGGAAGAAGGTGCCGTTGGGGGCTACCAGCCTGGCTACAGTAAACTCTGCCGTATGAGCTATCAGGACCCCTCCCAGTTCCATGGTCTGCCTCAGCTGGACAGCATCGGCCACAATCACACCTACAATCTGCCACTTTCCTCCCCCTTCTCTGAACACCCGGAGCTCCCCATCTCGTCCAGCAAGAAAACCGTCCGTGACAAACATCACTCTAAGTTCCAGCCCACACAGGACCTGCTCGACAAGCAGTCCAGCCGTGACGAGCGCCGGGCGCGATCTATGAAGATCCCGTTCACCAACGAAAAGATCATCAACCTACCCGTGGAGGAGTTCAACGAGCTCCTGGCCAAACACCACCTGAGCGAAGGCCAGTTGGCCCTTATTCGTGACATCCGCCGCCGTGGGAAAAACAAGATGGCAGCCCAGAACTGTCGCAAGCGCAAGCTGGACACCATCCTCAACTTGGAGCAGGGCGTCCATGACCTGCGGCGGGACAAGGCCCGCCTGCTGAAGGAGAAGATGGAGTTCATCCGCACCATTCGGCAGATGAAGCAGAAGATGCAGAGCGTCTATCAGGAGGTGTTCGCCCAGCTGAGGGACGAGGAGGGCCGGCCCTACCCGCCCAGCGAGTACTCCCTCCAGTACAGCTCTGACGGCAGCGTGCTCGTCATGCCCCGAAACATGGCAGCTGCAGAGCAGAATCGCAAGCCAGAGAAAAAACAAAAGGACAAGAAGAAATGAGGGTAGGCGGGGAGTGCTGCTGTTAATTCTTTCAATTTGCTAAATCAATAAGAAAGATTTCTGCAGTTGCAAGAGAGATGTCCTTTTTTTCTTTGAGAAGATTCTGGTGAGAAGAAAAATAGCGTTGTCGACTACTCTTCCTGCATTAGTTTTTGTTTCCCCACACTTTTCTTTGTGTTCCTGCATTTTTTCCTGGATACAACTTTGAAAACAGAAGAAGCTCTTCATTTGAGTACTGGTATTTCATTACTTTGGTGAAAAAAGGAACAAACAAGGAAACAGAAGGGTTTGAAAGGACTTGAATGAGCTATTTGAAGAAAAGAAAAAGATGGGCTCTAGATCCTTTGGCACTGATCCACAGAGATGGAAGTCGTTGTCCAGACAAGTGAAAGGACTAGTGTCAAGAGAAATGGGAGTATAAAAGACAGACATTGTCAGCAAAATATGGCTGGAACACCTATGCATTGGTCAAGATTAAAAAAGGACTGTTAGATCACTTTGCACCCTGGAAACTTGCCAGCGATCTTCAGTCACTGAGGCTTGTGAATGTCCAAAACCTTGTTTAGGCACAGAAGGATCATCTACAGCTTCTGAGAGTTTAGATACCAAAGGCTAAAAATGAAGTCCATTTTAGGAAATGCCATTTTAACACCACTACTAACCAAAGGTTGTATGGTGCACTTCACCTGCTCTCTAGGCAACGATCTGAAAGCTCCAACACCACACTCTAAATGCAGTGTTTACATTGCAAAAGTCCTAATGATTTTCTTGTTTGTTTTTGACTCAAAGAAAATGTAAAAGACTTTGAGTTTAGAGGGCCTACTGAGATTGGGATTTGACGTGTCTAAGATGCTGGAGGGAGAAAGAGGCAGTGGTTGAGTGTGTATTCTTGGGCTGGCCGTTGACGAGAGGCCTAGAAGTGAGAGATTGACGAGAAGAGCAGATGGACATTTTAGGAAGGAGGCACACCGCATTAGAAACCGTATCGGCTTCCGTATACTAATACATAGCACTGTAATTTGTCTTTCAAAGGCTTGGCTATATGCATTTCGCTGTGTCTCTTTTGCTATTCCTCTGCTGCAGGTTTTAAGACAAGATGCGATTGGCGAGGCTCTCAAAATGTTCATAATCTATAGTATAAGCAAAGTTATAGGTCTATCCACATCAGCATTATATAAAGAGGCTACACCCCCTTTTTGTTAATCTGAACTCTATTGTGCTGAGCCTGTAATCACATTTTAGGAATGCAAATGGTTGAAGGAATACAAAACACTAACTGATGGCCGGGCTAGCAACTATAGATTGTACTGTATGAAGACTACTGGATCTTGATTGACATCATGTGTTGTGATCTGGTTTGTTCTCTTTATGGTGACTGGGTTCTGAGCAATGTTGTAGCAATAGCCCATGAAAGTAACTTATTTGCCAATATCATCCTACTGATAGTTACCAGAGGCAATTGATTCAGTCGATTTTTAACTGCTGAAAGCCAAGCTCTTGGCTAAAATATTTAAGTCAAAACTTTTGTGTTGCTAAAGAAGTAAGCCAAGTAATTATTTAAATGAGTGAACTGACAAACAACAGAATGTGTGTGGTGGACACTTTGTTTTGAATGCCTTTATTTCACAAGCACATATCTTGAATTAAAGGTTTTGAGAATTAATTACTTTTCTCAAAGTAGAAGTGCTATTACTCGTTTTGTGTTTTTGAATGAAGTCTGTCAGTAAATGTATGTTACCCCACTGGAATAATTAGGACGTTTTCAGCTCAGACAGCTGTTAATTTAATATATTTGAGAACGTGGCTGAAAAATGAGAATTTGCAGCATTAAAATAATATCTGTCATACATTTCAGTTTTGAAAGGAGACATTGTGTTATTAAAAGTCCTGTAATTCGGCATGGTATTCAGGCATGGATCTCAGTTCAATTGGAAACATTAATTTCAGTGCAATACCAAGTAGGTTACTAATACTACTACTATCTTAGTGCACTGCTTTTGTCTGTCTAATGTAAATATTTTCATGTTTACTGTTTGTCTTTTTTTCTGTCGTCTGTCCAATGTCTCCAACTTATCACACCCTGCTTTCAGTTTGGATGTATTTTTCTCTCCTAGTTTTAATTTGAATTATTTGCTGGCAATCTGGGATTGTTTTTATTGATTAATAAAGTGTTTTTATTTTCAACTGTGACTGTGTTTTGCTGTCATCAATAATGAACTTTGAAGTGTATTTGTTGCTGGGAGGAAACCACCTAACTCATTTTTATTTATTTTTTTGTTGCATAAATCAGTGCTATTGAACACCCATTATGTCTGTGTTGGTTAAAACGATATTGAACCAATGAAAAGTAGTAAAGAGTTCTTCGGACAAAACCTCAACTCCATTGGACCCTCAGTGTCTACTCCACCACCTCTCCCCCTCATGCAAGTAAATAAGTAATTCACAATATATAAAGTCACAACACCAACTTTGATGAAGCAGTATTGCTTTGTTTTCTTCATTTCCTGAAAAATTAACATTTTGGAGTTTGTTTCTTCCCAACAACAGAGATATAGATCTCCCAAGTTATTCACCTGTAAAGTGTAAACGTAAAAGTATGTTTTAGCAACTATTCTTTGACAGGATTGAGGTGTGGCCAATTATGCCATTGTCTTAGAGTTACGAACATTTGGCATTGAGAGATGACCATCTTGAGAACAATTAGATATTAAAGCTGAGCTCATAATGTCTCTCTTCCCCAATTCACACATTCTACACCATGTCACTGTAGCTAAAATAATATATTGTTAAACACCCCAACGTCTAAATGCTGTGTGGTTCAGGCCTTGCTGGTGTACAGCCAAATAGTTTTGCCTTGGCCAGCTGTCTCAAGAGGATTTGTTGAGTTCATTATGTTGGTATAATGGTGGTTTGGGAACCCAGTGTTTATAATCCAAAGCATAATTCAAATGAAGGACTTGAGCCTCTGTACGTGCCCTTTTGTGGGGAGCCTGCAGCTCTCAGATACTGCCAATATCATGCACACCAAACCACTCTCACCAATCTACTTATGGATGTCTGATAAAGCAATACAAGAATGAGACAACACTTAACAAAAAATGGTTTATTTTCCAAAACAGACAAGCAAGACCTGTTTATGAAAAATGCAACACTAAGATTGTAAAGAGTAAAGTAAATGGAATCAACTAAACTGATGAGCATCATAGTTCATCAAACCATCTGACCACTTCACTTTTAAAAATACAAAATGGCACAAATGTGATAAATGAAAACACGTCTACTACAATAAAATGCAATTTGCAAAATGACTCGGACCTCTGGACCAAGTACTTTGGAGAATAAAAATGATCTTACAGTAATCCATATGATGATCCAACAGACATTCAAAAAATGAACACTGCGTTTAATGATTTCATTTTCCACAGAGTAGGATTTCTTCAAGTAAACCTATAGTATACACGGTAACATGTCATTGTTCCGACCTCCCGTTAGTCTGACTGATTATTAACACTGTCCCAAACCCTAACCTCAGTCTTAACCGGCCACGTAGGTCGCTAACCCTAACCTCAGTCTTAACCGGCCATGTAGGTCGCCAACCCTAACCTCAGTCTTAACCAGCCACACCTCAGTCTTACCTGGCCACGTAGGTCGGATTAACGGTATGTCGGATTTCATGGGCAGTCCCCGTATACACATGATCATATGCAGATAAAAGTTGAGTCAGATGAGTAAGCCAAAAAGACCAAGAAGTCCGATGTTGTCTTGCTTGCCTCTGCCTAAACGCTTGGTGAAACTACAATGTTAAGGTTTTTCAAAACTACCGTTTCTCTCTTGCCCCTCTCCCCTGAGCCCTGGGTTAGTTCTTGTCGTCCTTCTTTTCTTCTACGGTCGGGTACGAGTGCCAAGTGAGTCGCTCCTCGTAGAACGAAATGACCACCTGTGGACACTTCACATTCGCCTCCTTGGATGGCACAAGGTCCGCTTCATCCGAATTTTTCCTACAGGAACAACACAAACCGCACGGATACTGAACTGACGGAAATGTATTTACATAACATTTTATTTCACAGAGGGTATAGAGCGTCGCAGTCCCACCCCCTACCATGGACCAGGAAATGAATCCCAATGCATTTTTCCCATAGACATTTCTAAAAGTATTTATTTAAAGGTTAAGCCAACTCGAGTCGTGACAACTCATGACAACACAAACAATATTTTGGACCAAACAAATAATTACAAAGAAGAAAAACAACAAAAAAAGTGTTGTAACCTGCCGTTTTTTCTTCTTTCTAATTATTTGTTCGGCCCAAAATATTGTGTTTGTTGTCATGATTTGTCACGACTCGAGTTGGCTTTGTCCGCGGCGTAAACGTCTTTAAATAAATACTTTCTGAAATGTCTATGAGGAAAATGAACGGAGAATCATTTCCTGGTCCAGGGTAGGGGGCGGGACTGCAACGCTCTATAGATCTGTGTGTAATTAGGTGTTATACTTAATAAATAATTGCTGAACTCGTTTATACACCGACATGTAATTTGATAGATGCCAGGAATTAAAACCAGTTAAAAGTAAAATGCAAACCATTTCATGAGGAACATGAGATCTCCTGTGGAATCTGTGGCCCCGATGATCCTCTCAGGATCCAGACCTCTTGAGAAACCCCTTAATTTCTCATTCTGAAAAACAAGGTACAATTTTGAGTCAATGAAGATCCCAATCCCATCAGAAATGCAGTGTAAGTGATATTCTTTCCTAAAATAAGTGTTAAATAGCTCTATATTCTGATAGTAATCATTACCAATACCTACAGCGTTTGTTCAGTTCTCCCTGGCTCTGCACCACTTCAGTAAACAGAAAATACATTTTCAGATATACAAAGACAAATAAATAAACAAATAAATGAGCAGAAGTAATTGGAACTGGAACACTACAATTTTTAAGCTGATAAATAAATGGGTACTCTCTCTTAATTGGCTGAAATTGGCAACCCACCTGAAAATGTATTTTATGTTTACAAAAGAACTGGAGAGACTGGTCTATGATATTCAGTTTCACTTTTTGTTATTTATTGGTCTTTTGGGGGGTTATCTGATGTCCCTTCTAACAAAACAAAATCACTCAGTCCTTTGTGGTCTGGGCATTTCTGAAAATGTGTACTCAAATGAGCCGTCTGTTTTCTCCCCTACAGTAACACAGGACTAATGCAATGTAGTTTCAAGGCAGAGTGGTTAACCAGGGTAATGTATGGCTGCTTGTACAATCTCACACATCAATCCCATTATTTCCATACAGGACATGGTGGGAGGTGCGTTTGATGGTTCCCTTTGACCTTAGTTAAAAACCACTGATATAGTAGCAAACATTTACAGACTAAAAAAAGAGTAAAGTAATACGACTCACATCATCTTTTTTCTTCTTTGATTTACTATCATCCCCGTCGGAGGCTGCTTTCCTCTTGGCCTCGTGGGCTGATTTCTGGGACTGCAGGAACTCGGCTATCAGGTCTGGACAGTCCAAATTGTCCT
Source organism: Electrona antarctica (assembly GCF_951216825.1). Lineage (NCBI taxonomy): Eukaryota > Metazoa > Chordata > Actinopteri > Myctophiformes > Myctophidae > Electrona > Electrona antarctica. The sequence continues at coordinate 18,189,256 of NC_136805.1, forward strand.
CAGGCTCCCACGTGTTATCCTCTCTGGGGAGACGAAAAATACACACAGTTTAAGTGAAACGTTCGTTCCATATTACTGCATGCACCGATGGAGTTGGCCACTTGTCGTTGTCGACACACTACCTGGACCTTTTCCATGTTAAATATTTTAAATGGCCTTTCAGCTTTAAAAGATGGAATGAAGTGGCAGGTGATGGGAAGAAGGGAGAAGAAAGGATGCGTGTAACTTTAGACGGATGCATCACAAGGACAACACAATACTATTAGTATTGTTTGTTGCCATGTTTTTCCATGGACTATAACTAAATAATATGAAAGTGAAGGACGCAACTGTCCTAGTCCTACAGTAGGCGCGAGAGAAGCGTGATCATCACAACAAGATATTATGCCTTATCAACAAACATGGAATGGAAACATGTAGGCTATAATCTGTTGCAGGAACATTAATAACAACAAATAAAATACATTCGGAGGCTATGCTATACAGGAAGCATACATTTTTATTTTTTCCGTTATTAATGTGTGACCCCACGTTTGACCCCACCTTTACCATCTCACTGTTCCCCGTGTTGTCCCAACTCCCGACCCATATCTTGAGAATAGATAAACTAACCCTAACCCTAATACTGCAAGACGTGTCATTATAACACTCACTCGGTGAAGCCTTTCCACTTGAGGAGGTATTCCACCCTCCCTTTGACCACTCGTCGATTCAGGACCTTCTCCACCACATATTCTTCCTCCTCCTCCTCCTCCTCTGCTGCTGCTGCTGGTGGTACTGGTGGTACTGCTGCTGCTGCTGCTGGTGGTACTGGTGGTACTGCTGCTGCTGCTGCTGGTGCTGGTGGTACTGTTGCTGCTGGTACTGGTGGTACTGGTTCTGCTGGCACCACAGGATCTTCTGCCTTCTTTTCTTTCTCAGGTGAAGCCGGCATCGTGCTGTCCGACTGGCTGGGGGCTGCTTCTGTTGAGACAGGAGTCAAGGAGTAGACGGTTACTATACGTGAACACATCCACTCTGACGGTGAACTCAAAGCTCTTTAATGTCTGCACTGCAGGTGTTACAACTCAGAAGATGACACAATGGTCCGAAGGAGCCTAGGATTAAACCCTAATTAATGCTTTGTTGCACAGCTGTTTCGCTCGCCAAAGTAACTCATTGTCAGGCAACAACCGACCAAACAAGGACAAGTTAAACACAGAAAGTTGTATTTTGGGAAATAATTATATATGAAACCTTCCGTTACAGGGGGGGCATCGCTAGCGGATTCTGTAGTCAGGCTCATATTCGTCGAGTAGACCTTGGGACCAGCAGGTTTCTGGTCAACGTCAAGATCGTAGCATGATGGAAGCAACCAGGAATCAATGAGGTAGAGAGGAGAAAACGGGATGGGATGTATTTCAAATTATAAATGGGCAACATCTTGAGGCAGTATAGATCATCAAATATGCCAGATAAAACCATTTATTTCATGTACAGTCATGTGGTTTCTGTATACATTTTGTCCCACTTTTATACAGTTTCTGTGTCAGACAAGAGCAATATTGTTAACCTACAGTGCCTCAAAAAGTTACACATGTGCCGGGTACTGTGTACACACTCATTGGGTCTCTCTTTGCATGTGCTAAATATAATGGGATGTAGGCTACTACTGAGTACTGACAGTGACAACTGTATATTAATAAATGTCCCACAAATGTTTAGATGGCGCGGGCTCGGGGGGTGTTCCAGTGTTACATAACAAACGTCCTATGGGCGCGAGATCTCTCGTGAAGCGTGACCATGGCAACAACATCTTACATACATTTCCGTCCTTATTATCGCCAAAGAAAAACGAATTGTAATAATAGAGCTACTATTTCCTTAATCGATACATGTCTGATGTCTGCCAGACTCGAATTGTATGAATCCGCCTCTGCCTGCATCAAAACGATGCAAACGGAGCTTACAGTTGCAACACCTGGTGGTGGCTGTGGAGTAGTGTGCAATGCAAGTTGCGAGAAATGCACGATTTAACAAAACATCAGCAGCTGCAACTGCCAGCCAAGCATTTCGCATTCATCAGTCGGTTGCATTCTCGTTGTGCAAACGAACGGAAAAAATTGTTAATAAGTATAAGTTAGTATTTATTCATTATAGCGTTATTGTCCAACAACGCGGGATAACAAGTAATAGGAGAAGACCCCACGAGTCACGACAAAGGGTGGCTCGAACGAAGGGAACACAGTCACATTCCTCCATGTTGTGTTAGCCTTTAGCCAGCATAACATTATGTTGATGTCTGATCTTTTTGCATGCAGATGCAAGTGGTGAGTAATGTGCCATTACATCTATACGTGCAACTCGACGCAAATAAGCCTTTCAGTCCCATGCTTGATATTAGCCAGTGGCATTCAATCAAACGGTTAACATTATTAGCGTTACCGAAACAACACATGTTTGGTGGGAGGGGGTGATCAAATGATACTCACCTAAATGAATTGGCAAAAAAATAAACCGGATGTGAAAATGATAACGCAGAAATATCTGCCTGGTAACAGGTAAACAAATGTGTTGTTGTGATTTCTTTATATGAAAATAAATACCTATGGTCTTACAAAAGCTAAATGTATCGTCACCGCCCCCTTCGTCGGCTGGTATGAGAGAAAAAACCGGCACAAAACCCGCTTGAACGAGAAATTGAAGATTTCACAGCACCTGGATGGACTGGATAGCGTTACAAGCAAGCAGTGCGATGCCGTGTGTTTGGTATACAGATCTTCCTTCGCGGGCACTCACTAAAAGCCGGAATGGATCTGGGACGGGAGAACTCCTTTTTCAAAAAGTAACAATAAAGGAATGGAATTTTTTAGTACATAATTGCATCAACTTCACTTGGTATTTGTAGTAAACAAGTTATCCTCATGAGCTCTGGAAGCTACTAAACAATCAACTAAGCTATGGTCAGAAACTAAAAACCAGATTTTCGAACATAAACATCAAATCTGACAACACTCTCATCACTGACAACCTTGATGTGGCCAACTACTTGAATATCTTCTTTACAAACATATCAACAACTCTGGTTAACAAACTGCCCTCCCACTCTGGGCTCTTTGGTGTAGAGCACATTACAACCTTCTACAAAAACCTAGGTGTTTGTAAAGACGATTTTAAACTAGTTATGGTAACAACTGATGAGGTAATTAAGAAACTGAGTGCCCTCCAACCCCACAAGGCCACAGGACATGACAACATTCCCTCCAAATTTCTCAGAGACTCAGCCATCTCTATAGCTCCAATCATCACCCACATAGTAAACCTCTCCATCAAACAGGGACAGGTCCCCCAAGATTTCAAACTGGCCAAAGTAACCCCCTTGCACAAGAAAGGGAGTAAATTAGACCCCGGCAACTACCGCCCTATTTCTATTCTTAGTTCCATCTCGAAAGTGATGGAAAAAATAGTCTATGAACAGGTTGAAAAGTATCTTGCCACTAATAAATTATTGTACGAGTTCCAATCTGGCTTCAGAACATCCCACTCCACTGACACATGCCTCCTCTATTTGAGCGACCACATCAAACAAGAGGTGGACGCTGGCAAATACTGCGGCATGGTCATGCTGGACCTCCAAAAGGCTTTTGACACCGTGAACCACTCCATACTGGTTAACAAGCTAAAAGCAATTGGTTTCGATAGCACATCAGTGAGCTGGATGCAATCCTACCTGGAGGGGAGAGAACAGATGGTGGAAGTGAACGGAACACTGTCCCCCCCCCTCCCAGTGAGCTGTGGCGTTCCACAAGGAAGCATACTAGGGCCTCTACTGTTCCTAATATATGTAAACGACATGACTTCAGCCTGTGACTGCAACTTGTTCCTGTTCGCAGATGACTCAGCACTGCTGGTCTCGGACAGGGACAAACTGCAGGTTGAAAATGCCCTCAGCTCTGAACTCGGTAGAATCTGCACCTGGCTCGCTGATAACAAACTATCTTTACACCTGGGAAAAACTGAATCCATTCTCTTTGGCTCTATTAGTAATCTCAGCAAGGCAAATGGCTTCTTGGTTAGAGTGGGTGACAATGTTATCACACGTAAAGATGAAATTACCTACCTAGGTTCCATCCTGGAGGCTAATCTTTCCGGTGATAAAATGGCCACCAACGTAATCAAAAAAGTCAACCATAGAACAAGATTCCTCTACAGGATCTCCTCACTGGTCAACAAAAACACCTTGAAGACCTTAACAGGAGCCCTTGTACAGGGTTTCTTTGACTATGCATGCACCTCCTGGTACCACAGCACCTCAAAGGCCCTTAAAACCAGGCTCCAGACTTCCCAAAACAAACTGGTCAGGCTCCTACTTGATCTAGCCCCCCGAACCCACCTCACCCCTGCCCACTTCGACAGGCTGGAATGGCTTAGGGTCGACGACAGAGTACAGCATCTTGCAATGGGTCTGGTCCACAAGATTCGATACACCACCAAGATACCCATGTACCTGTCTAGATACTTCCTTAATGTTAACGAAGTCCACACCCACAACACCAGAGGGAGTGCAACGAACCATGTACAACCCAGATTCGGCACAAACAAGGGACTAAATTCTTTTCGCTCCTATGCCACTAAAATGTGGAACGCCCTACCAACTGTCATTAAGACATGCGAATCCCTTGACTCTTTCAAAACCGCTCTCAAAGGGCACCTACGGACGGCTGCAATTCGAAACTGGCCCCTGTAAAATCGGAATCCCTCAAACACGAACGCAATGACAACACAAGAGACGGTCGCGGCCACACAGCCAACTCAAGGTATGGCCACTGAGCCAACTTGGGGACCCAACGCAAGGACAACACAAGAGATGGTCACGGCCACACAGCCAACTCAAGGTACGGCCACGGAGCCGACTTGGGGACCCAACGCAGCTCCTCCAAGGAAAACAAACAATTTAACGGAGCTGAACGTGAATCCCCCCCCCCGCCCCCCCCTTTTTTTCCCCTCACTGTATATTTTTCTTTTCCCTTTTTACCTCCTTTTTGATGAATTCTTTTTTGATGAATTCCTGTTCTGTCTATAGAAGTGTCTATTTGTACGTCTCTAAATGTTTTGATGATTTGAACATGGTGGACCCTGTTGGAAACAAGTGTAATGCTTAATTGGGTCGTCCACTCACAGTTAACAGCCTTTGTATTGAGTTTGTGCTTGAAATGTACTGTAATTCTGCAAACTGTTAATAAATTCTTCAATCAATCAATCAATATGTTATAATTATAACCGATGTATCAAAAGTCTTATAATAAACACTGGCCTTACCAATGTTTTGTGTGTGTGTGTGTGTGTGTGTGTGTGTGTGTGTGTGTGTGTGTGTGTGTGTGTGTGTGTGTGTGTGTGTGTGTGTGTGTGTGTGTGTGTGTGTGTGTGTGTGTGTGTGTGTGTGTGTGTGTGTGTGTGTGTGTGTGTGTGGATGGATGGATAGATGAGGAAAAATTATGTCAGAATTACATTTTATATTGTTATGTTGTTCACCTTTTGCCGAGTAGGCGGCAGGCCTATCATTTAAGCGTCAAGAAGATGACAGTATTGTTTAGGCCAGGCATTGGTTCACAAAGTGGGGTCTGGGGTCAGGGGGTTAATATAAAAGTTAATATAGCATCACAATCAGTTTAACCACTTCATCCATGGCTATTCAAAAACAGCAGATCTATCCTCACTTCGTGCTGTGCAGAGAGCTTGTAATAATAATAATACATTTTATTTATAAGGCGCCTTTCAGGGCACTCAAGGTCGCCGTACAGCAAGTTAAAAACAGTTGACACAAAACACAGTTAAAAGCAAAAGCAGACACAATAAAGTATAGCTTGCAGCAGAAAACACAGATCAATCATAGGCCTGCCTAAACAGGTGGGTTTTGAGGTGGGTTTGAAATGAGGTGATTGAGTCCATGTTTCTTATATCAGGGGGGAGGGAGTTCCAGAGGTGAGGGGCAGAGCGGCTGAAAGCTCTTGACCCCATGGTGGACAGACGGGCTGGGAGGACTTTCAGTTTGATGGAGGAGGCAGACCTAAGAGACCGGGTGGGAATGTCGACGTGAACAAGGTCAGACAGATAAGGGGGGGTGAGGTTATGGATGGCCTTGAAAGTATGGAGAAGGATCTTATAGTCAATGCGGAATTTGATGGGAAGCCAGTGGAGTTGGTGTAAAACAGGGGTGATGTGACTGATGACAGGGGTTCTGGTGATGATACGGGCAGCAGCGTTCTGGACCAGTTGGAGTTTATGGAGAAGTTTGTGGGGGAGACCAAAAAGAAGGGAATTACAGTAGTCCAAGCGGGAGGTGACGAGAGCATGAACCAGGATTGCGGCACTGTGGGGAGTGAGTGAGGGGCGGAGGCGGTTGATGTTTCTGAGGTGGAAGTAGGCAGACCGGATGGTGTTGTTGATGTTGGTGTGGAATGAGAGTGTGCTATCGAGGACGACACCCAGACTTAACCTGAGGGGAGGGGGAAACCGAGGTGTTGTCTATGGTGAGGGTGAAACTGGGTTGTTTGGAGAGTGTGGATTTGGAACCAATGAGGACTACCTCGGTTTTATCACTGTTTAGTTTGAGAAAGTTAGAGGTGAACCAGGATTTGATTTCCAGTAAGCAGGTATGGAGGGAGGAGGATTTATATATTTATATAATATGTATTTAAAAACTAAAAAAGAACAACAAACAAAATATATATATTATATATATATATATATATATATATATATATATATATATATATATATATATATAATATTTAATGTACAAAATCTTGAATAATGTTGCAACTGTAGGAGCCAAAATATACATTTTGTTTGTTGATTTTAGTTTTAGTTTTTCCCACGCTTGGTTTTGATGTTCCACTTCCTACTAAATTGATGAACTCCTGCTGTGTGTCTGCTAATCACCTTATAGTTATGTCAGCTGTGTGTCTGGGCAGTGGCATTCAGTGAGAGAATGGGAGTGAGCTCTCTAGGCTTACCGGTACCTACGTTTTCATTTATCAACCTTTTCAGTACATTTTGGACCTTATTTATTGACAGAATTGTCATTCTGTCAATAAACCAAAAGTGTTCTGGATTTGTGTTCCTGCCGACATGCGCAACCTCATATAGCACAGTACTACTTTAATTTGGTTTGATGGGAAGAAGTAGTAGTCGCTACATTAGCATCACTGAGACCTTCTTGGCCAGATGGCCTGGCATGTATGGAGAAGTCAAAGAACATGACCCTCCTCACCAAGTACGATTATTGATATATTAGGAATTAGGATATGCCTTATTTTTATTACCAAGCAAAGCAGCATCACATTCCGGCTATTACCCACAGTCCACACCCGCCTGCATGTCGCGGTTTATGGTTGCGCCATCTATGGGTACAGTACACCGTACACACTACACAGTAGCCTACTACACGTCTGTCTGTTGATTCATTTGTTGAATGAATAATACTTTATTAACAGTTTGCAATTAGTACAGAGGTACGATTTACAATGATTGTTAAAAGGATGGATAACACAAAAAGCCCTATAGGCTAGGGCTTGTTTCCATTTGGTACAGATTAGTATTCGTTGGTATGATATGCTTTATAGTTCATCACTTTACTTACAGCAAAAAAAAATATCCAACTGTAAAAGTAATGGCGTTTTATTAATAATGTCGGGATTAATTAAGACTGACTGACTGTACAAAACTATTATTGTACATTGTCAGTATCGGTATCGGGTAGATACAAGCCTCATTGCGCACGCCTCAAAATCACGTGTTACATCTATACTGGTGATCTATCAAATTCTGTGACTTCAGAGGTCGCTGTTTGCACATTCGACCTAGGCTTATTAAAATACCATAGCTGCTGCTGCTAGCCTGCGGCTACTACTACTAGTCTACTAAGTTAATCATAATAATAATTTGAGTTTTCTTATTTTTTTTACTGACATAAGAAGAAGAAACATATTTTACCGATAATTTGGATAAACAAAAACATATTATGTGGAGTCACATAATTAGACAGGACACCGACGTCAGTGTAATACCGGAAACGGACATGCCTTTTATTATGACGTCACATCATCCTGACTTGCAAAATGGAAGGAAAGTCTGGTGGATTTACAGACCGTTTATTTACAACGATCGAACCTGTCTGGATACAGCAACCATCTGGTTTATGAAAGTAAGTCCAGATTTTATACGGTTCTCCATCTGATATTGCCTTTTTTGTAATGTTACACAGGTCAAAATAATTTGACCAGCAGTAGCCATGCAGGCAAGCCAGCTTGCTGTTTAGCCAAGCCAAGGAGAAGACCGAGATTCTAGCTTTGACACCAAGTTTTCTTTATAAATATGATCTGTGAAGTAAGGTTGGACAGCCAGGTACTTTCAGTTTCTCTCAGTTTGTGCCCCTCGATCGTGTTTGTTACAGTGGCGGCAGGCTGCTGAATCAGCCTGTATAAATCAGCTTAATAGTCAGGCCAATGAGGCCATGTAACTTTGGCAAGTAAACAATTGAAGCCTTATCAGTGTTTTGGTTTCGCCTGCCTGGAAGCTGCTTGTTTTGTTGAAGGCAGTGTGGTTTCAACTAAGCTAAGCACTCATTGGATCTATTTGTACTACTACTACTACCCTGTTGTAAGTTGATGTAGGTCGGGCAATCAAACGTACAGTATGTACTAGGCTACAGTAACTTGTACTGCGCCAAGCTAAACAGATTCCTTTGAATAGAAGCCTGTAAAAGTTAAATGAAGCGTGATGGTTATGTCGTCATTTGGGGATTGTCACAAACTCACAATTGTATCATCTTGATTGCAAGGAAGAACATTTGCTTTACAGACTGCCAAACACCACCGCCCCTGGGTCTAACTGGGCTATAATACATTCTGCTAACTGGACCTCTTGGAACAAAATGACAGGAAAAGAATGGTCTGTTTAAGATATCCTTTCTAACATTTCCCAGGCAACCGAGGCAACAGATACACCGAAGTTGCTGAGTCAGTATTAGGTTTTTTTTGCCCAGTGTTTATCTTTTAAGAAAAGGTCTACATTGAGTCATTCACGGGCATGGCATTACATAATAAAACAAAGTTTAAGCTATTATTTAATCTTATTGATTTGCAGATGTTTCCTGTCCAGCGCACCCGGCTTCGATAGGATGAACAAGAGTCACAAAGAAGATGTAAATATCTGCCATTCTCTGCCTTGTAATGTTTTGTCTGTAAATGCATGCTCACATACTCTAGTCTTGTCTATAGAGAATTTAACATAAATGAAGTCATACAGCAAAGCCTACATTGATGGGGTTAAAAGCAAAGGACATTGCAAAGGAGGCATGTAACATGCTTCCACAGTAATTTAGCTCTCAAGACAGTGACTGTATCCTAATCCTAGCATTACTAACAATGACTTACCGTTATTGGTACAATTAACTAAAACAGGTGTGTTATTTACCTTATGGTAATTCCATCAGCAGTAACACAAACATACACACAGATTTATATAATGCTAATAAACACACACACTCACACACGTGTTGTTTATAGTTTGGTTTGTATTCAGTAGGAATTAATCTCTTTTATTTATACTTTTTTCCCCTCTCTCTCCAGGAGTTTATTGCCGTGCGGGTCCAAGACCCCCGGGTTCAGAATGAAGGTTCTTGGAATTCACATGTGGATTACAAGATATTTTTTCATGTAAGTAACATTTCCTCTACTAACATCAGACTTACAAAGATGTATTGCTTGCTTCAATTAATGAGTACACAGCTTTTAGTGCAATTGTGATGCAAAGACGCTGTAATTGGCTTAAAAACAATGCAGACTTGTGTTGGATGTACAGTAGGTGTTAGCGGGCTGGGTATTGCCTACAAACGCACAATCGATACGTATCACAATACAGAGGCCATGATATGTATCGCAATATGCATTGATTTAGAATAATCACGGCATGTCCTATCAAATTTACATTTAAATAAATACAAAGCAAGGCTTTTGCACACCTACAGGTGCGTAGGAGAGGGTACAGTGCCCAACAATGAAAAAGGAACAAACACCCGCACACTGTCTTCAAATGCAGTGAACCAACTTTTAATAGGGAAACCTGTTTGTTCCTTTTACATTTAAATAAATACAATTATTACGATCGATACGATTATTTGAACCAACCCATACATAGTAGGTGTGCCTAGATTCATGGGAATGCTAATGTGCAAGCATGGACAGTAACTATTGTCAGTTATTGACACACTGAATACGAACACACCCATTATTACATTTATTAGCCACAGCTGTGTTACTTACTGTACATCACAGTACTATGTCAGTCTGCAACCTGCCATCAGGTCTAGGATTTCATCCACGTTTTTAGGCTGCAGTATTCTACACAGACTAGTCTCATTTACATCCATGGGACCTGGAAAAGACAGTTAAAGCTGCCGATGCCATTGTGCCTGTGAACCCTTGGGTCTGACTCCTGACCCTGTCTTTGTGGTTCCCTCTATGGCAGAGTTTGACACAATGTCTTCTATAGTTGAGATTGCTGTGTCAGCAGCAGTATGGCTCATTGCCTAGAGACACTGTTTTGGTGTCGTGTGAGTCATGAAATTAGCTAAGCACATGACCACATTTCAGCATTATTGTTTTCATGTAGTTTCCATGGGACTAGCATGAGGCAGGTTATGTGCTGGTCAGTCCAATGAGCCGGTCAGTGACAAACGAAGGGTAAACTCTGGATTTTTTAAAATTCAGACTGTCAGTTTTCACTGAAGTCCCATTTGTACTTTGTTGTTATGACCACGTCGTTTCCCGGAAATCAGTTATTTTCCAATTTGGCTTCATACGAGACACTCAGAGTTAACATCAACTAGTTATAGTTAAGTGTTCAAGACCATAGACCAGACAAGTCACAACGTGACTCTTTGCTGTTCTGTTGGCCTTCTAAACCACTGCCAGTGGCTCTTGTGGCCTCTTGCTATCTCAACGTAACCCTGTTTTGACCTTTGGAGAGCAAAGGCCATACAGAACATCAATATTCCCATTCTTGTTTGTGTTTGTCTCAGCATGTTTTTTATTTTAGTTGCCAAATATGTTGTTGTGTATCGCTTTGATTTACAACTTTCCTTCACATTGTACTTTCTCAAGCATAGTAAGCAGTTTCATTTTATCAAATCTAAAGCATCACAAACCAATCAAAATTTCTATGAAGATTCATCTCAGAGCACTACAGTTTCTGGCTTGGTCATGAAATGAAATATGTATTGATTTTGGTCTAAATAAAGATATCTAGTGCAGTGCATGTACTATTCTTCATCTAGTGTATATCTCCATACCTATTGTGACTTCCTGACTTTTCCCTTCCATTGTAACTGAGATCGATTCAGGTTCGTTGTTTGATTGTAATCCAGACAAATATGTTGCAGAAAACGCGTTATCTGTCCCTGAAAGGAATTTGTTCGTCTGCGCTACAATGTGACTCCTTCAACGTGACTCGAAATTGATTATAGCTTCCCAAAAGGTTGCTTGTTGCACAACAATGTTTGGATGGTGTCACAGACTAGTTTGCTGTGGCAACTCTGCTTTGAGGGTGACAAATTGTATGTATGTTTAGATCATGCAAGTTGACCGTGTGATACTTTCCAATCCAATGACCAAATTGGTCATAGAATGACAAATGTGTTTTTTTAAATACTGGATACATTTCAAATTGTAATTTGGTTCTATAATCATAGGCATAGGCATAGGAAATAATATTCATCAGCAGTAACACACTCTTTGCTCTTTCTTTTCCTCCCAGACCAACAGTAAAGCCTTCACGGCCAAGACGTCTTGCGTGCGTCGGCGCTACAGCGAGTTCGTCTGGCTCAAGAGGAAGCTGCAGAAGAATGCTGGCTTGGTGTAAGTGTGTAATTCTGCACAATAAGAAGCGGTCGTTAACCCATGCTTAAGTGTTTGTTCTTTACTGAGATGAACCCCCGTGCTACAGAGATAAAGTGAATGTAAACGCATGCACACATGCATTGATGCCATCAACACACATTTCTGTACATTTAATGTTCATGGCAATTAACACGACATATTACGCATGTTACATGCATGTATTGTATATAACATACTGCATCTATAATCTGTTTCCTACTGTATTAATATGTCATCTAGACCAGTCCCAGATCTGCCTGGCAAGTCGCTCTTCTCCTTCAGCAACGAGGACTTCTTGGAGAAGAGAAGGAAAGGTCTTCAAATCTTTCTGGACAAGTCAGTTCCTTCTCTACAACCATTATCACATGTCACATTTAATCTGCTGTCAACATCGTTGTTGTGACCAGTGTTGGGAGGCGTTACTGTAATGCAACTACTTTTTGCGGTAACTAACTAGTAACATAACTAGTTACTCTTTCCAAACGGCAGCAACTCATATTCTTTATGGAGGATGTGGTTTGGGTCTCGGGTGATTTTGAGGCCCTGCTTCCTCACTGTTCTCTCAAATATTTATTGAAGAGAACATGGGGGGCTTATCAATGATAAGTAGTTATTTAAAGTAACTTGCCCAACACTGGTTGTGACACAAACCTCATGAGTCATGTGACTCCTTATCATGTGTGTGTGCTTATTTCTATGTGTCTCCTGACTATTTTAACAAAAAACCTGTCTTATGTGTATTGACTTCACCACAGAGTGCTGCACACGATAGTATGCCTGTCAGACAGCCAGCTCCACCTCTTCCTACAGACCCAGCTGCCTGTGGGTCACATCCTGGACTGCGTGCAGGGCCACACCCCATACACTGTGACGGACGCCATCCTCACCTACGCCTCATCCAACCAGGGCTACGCTCAGGCTCAGGAGGAAGACGACTCCGTCAAGGAGCCCACTTTGACAGTCTCCTATGAGTCCATGGAGAGGTATGTCCAAGAGACATACCATGCTACTAGTTACCTGTACATTGTTAGGGAGACTTTGAGGAATAAGGTTCAAGTTAACCAACTCCCAGTTGGCATCGTTGGAATTTATTAAGTCCTCATCTGGGAGATGAGATATTTATTTTATTTTTTAACTTGTATCGTATATATATCATATATTTCAGAGTCAATTGTTTTGTTAACCAGTAGGCTTCGGGCTCGGTTAGTTTGAATTATTTAAATAAATGGTGTGATGGTAATCTATTCATTTTGAATTGAGTGGACCTATAATGGCACGAGTTCAGTAAATATTCGTCGTCTGTTTTCCTTCCACAGCCCAGCTCCTCATCTACCTAAAGAGACGTCCAACCCTGAGTTACTCCCTTGCAGTGACCCTGTCCACAGCGACGCCCTGTTGGAGATCCATGACGCCCTGTTGGAGATCCATGATGCCGACACAGTGGCGTTACAGTTCTGTCCCGCTGAGCCGTCCTCCCTGAAAGTCTTCCAGAAGGACAACCACCTAGAGGCTGTCGTGGAGAGACACAGCCCAGTATCTGTGATCTTTTTTGTGGGGGACAACGAGGAAGGCCCTGAGAGGCTCATCCCGGTAGAACAGCGAGGATGTCAAATACAGACTCCTGTAGAGGTGCACTCACCCATGGGGACTGGCTTTGAGGCCAACTGTGAGGATTTGGAGATTATGATTGAGGAGGACTGTACAATAACAGAGAGTCCTAGTATGTCAGACACGGGCAAAGAGACGGTTCCCAGCATGAGTGTCCCTCATTTTGACTCCCAGGAAGAAGTTGGTCAAAGAAATGGTCTTGGAGAAGCTGCTGTAGATGATGACAGTAAAGAGTCAGACATTGTAGAACATAATATTAGCTATGCGGAACAGGGTCTAGAACATAATGTTAGCTTTGAGGACGTTCTAGAAGATGGCAGCCACAACAACGATGTTCATAAAGCCCATGTCATCTCCGAGGAGATGGTTCAAGATCCATATGTCAGCTCTGAGGAACAGATTCTAGAACCTGCCGAACAGGTTGTAGAAAGTTTCACTGCCGAGGAGACACTTGTAGAACACGTAATCTCGGAGGCTGTTGTGCTAGAACCTGCTAGCGGCTCTGAGGACCAGGTGCCAGATGACCATTGTAAAGAGGAAACTTCGAGTAGAGAAGGACTAACGGATCCAGGTGAAAAAGAGAGTTGCAAACTGGACTGTCCAAACGAGACACTGCTACTGAATCCTGAACCCAGCCCCGAGCAAGACCACAATGTGAACGCCGGTGAAGAGGTGGGGGGCGAAGCTGGCAACGCCACCCGAGAACTCAGTGCTTCATCGGACCAAGCTCAACAGGAAGGTGATGCGTTTGATCTCAGAGAGCAGGAAGACAACGACATGGACAACCGCTCTTCTTCATCGTCCGATATTGGTGAGGTTAGTGAGGATGATGCCGGTGACATTCATGACGAGGAAGAGACAACTTTGCAGCAGGCAAACGACTTCAAGGAGGCTACTCCAGAAGAGATAATCCACTGCCCAGAGGCAGAGGTCTCCAACAATGGCATTTTAGATTTCCAAATGAACGGAGACACTGGGCAGAAAGAGCACAATTCAGAGGTGACCGATACCTGGGAGGATTGTGAAATTGCGTACACAACCAACGTTGGTAGCTTGCCTAAAACTGTGGAACCAGAGTGCTCTGGGTCTGTAGATGGCAAGGATTTGATCACAAGCAGTGACTTGGATGTGATAGAGTGTAGCGCTTTGGCTGAATCAGCCGACAGTGAACTCACAGAGCAGGTTACCTTGTTGTCCTCGCTGTGTGTAGAAGACTCGGAGGAGAACCACGATGGGGAAGCTGAATCTCTAACGACACTGTCGAGCGTGGAAGACTAGAGCTCTCGCACTCACTGAGCTTCAACAATGAATAGTGGGATGTCCTTTTACCCAAAGATACATTGGCTCATGTTCCCAGCTGCACATGCACATGATGCACAGCACATTTTAAGTTTTATTCCTAAAGTATAATCATTTTGTGGCTTGAAGTTCATCAGTCTGTAGTTTTAATATATAGAGGAACCAGTCTAACACAAGTGTTTTACCAATTCGGAGTCAAGTTGACATCTTTCAAAATGGTATGTCATGTTTCTTTTAATAAAAGCCCAATACATACATAAGCACACACATCCAGCAGCACAAATCACAGTTGAACAGCAGAGGGCGCTCAGGTTCACAATTATGTATGTGTCCTAGGAAGGATTTATATAGCCACAACAAAACCTAACCATACATAGTAATTGATAATGTAAGCCATTTCAATACATCTCTATTTATATGAAATATAAATTATCTTTACCCAAGCTATGGCTAAGCATTTTATAGTGAAGAACAGGGAAAACAATTCAATTATTCAAATAATCAAATGGATCTACAAGCTTGTATTTTCAGTATATCAGATTTATTTCCCATCTTATTAACTTTTCACCTATAATGATCCGAATAGATTATTGTATACATTACTTTATAAGAAATAACTACGTAGTTCCTGTCTAGGGTGTGCTTACGTACACAAGCATGCTTTATCATACAGTCAATGTCTTATCAATAATTGGGTTGGGTGAGGAGTCAGGACAGAATATTTTATCCAGTTAACAGTGCTCTGCTCATGTTCAGGGAAGAAAAATGCATGTTTTTAGAGGAGAGGCAGTCGACATGAACAGCCGTTATCTTCACCTTAAAGGCTTAAACCATAGGTGCCGGATTAAACATGTTTTTCATTTAAACCTCAAACTCTGCATGTTCAGATAGCCAGACAATAATCTCTGAGATGAACGTATTCATGCTCGAGCCTAAATTGTCTGTTCAAATCTCATCTTGGGTGTTTTGACTCCGATATTGTGACATGCTAATTATGCTGGTGTTTTTCCATTATAGTTGAATGCACTGCTTTTAAAAAGGGATAAACATTTTTATAGTGCTGTTTCATACGGAACTGAGCCTTTGGATGTTTTTGTTTTAATGGACAGCCTAGCAATTTTAAACTGATTTGTTGTAACTAATATAGTCTACAGCAAGTTTCATTATGCCTGCCCAGTTAGTAGTCTACACTGTCAAACACAACTGTACTGATTCTGGGTCTAGCTTCTTTTTTTTTTAATGCATTTTAATGGTCCACCTTTTGTTAAACAGGGGAGATGGCATTCTTTATAAAATAAATAATATTTAAAATGTGAACTTTGAGAGGAGAAAAGAGAGATGATATTTTCTAATGGGGATCTACAAGGGCAATGAGACAAACCCTGGAGACTACGTCATGCAGACTACACATCTGTTAAACTGGGTTTTAATTTAATTTCAAATAAATTGCTTTTCACAGCAGTCTTTTGCATGTGTTTTGTCTTTCAGTACTTTTGAATTGCAGACACTTTGGCACTTCACAATTCCCAACACACCTTTCTTGGAGCATGCTTGCTACCTTGTGATTAGGAATGATTAGAAAAACACTGAATTTCATTTGATAAACTCGTGTCAACAGTAGTGAATGTTATTGCACGCAACAGGAATGTCATCTTACATGAGACAATATTATGAAATTTGAAACATTTTTCACATTGTGCACAGCAGTTTATTTGATCTGTGCCAGTGGTGAAACTACAGCTGCATTAACTGAACATAGGAAATCATTTGCTGTACACTTTTGCAGTACAGTAACACATTTTATATATTATGACACATTTCATCTAATTGACATATTCATGTAAGCATTATTAGGTCATATGAATTAATAACCAAAACAAATTTACACTTAGTAACAGAGACTTGTTGAAAAGAAATTATTGAAAAATAATTTCTGTGAGCAACACAGTTGAACGAGGAGTGTAGTATAGTTTATAAAATACACACTCTTAGTGGGTATTCTTTTTCTCTGCCTATAAAACACCTGACAAGTCTGTCTCTTATCGGCCTTAAAGTCCAGGGCAGGGCAGATGTGTCTCTGGCAACTCTGTGGGAGAAAACAGGCGCATGCTATCAGGGAAACATGCATAAATAATTCAGTATTCATTCAAGGCTGTGCCTTGCCTATCTAACTGTATTAGGGAATCATTTTCTTAAATAGGACAACTGACGCTGTAATCATGCTTTTGTTACACATATTCATTCTCGAGCGTTGCCAATTCCACTGCTTGGATGGCTTTTTTGCAGTACTTCTTCCAGCCACCAGATGCCATAAATGGCAGGTCAACGGCTGAATATACCTCAATGGCAATCTGGATGAGCACCAGGGGGACCGTTTCTGTGTATTAGGGCCACGGTAATGGTCCATAATGGTGATGATAAGAGAGTGCCTGGGTACCTGTTGGAGCTCAGAGGATGTAGGCGGGGTGAAGGAAGTCCTTGGGGACAATCCCCACGGTGCCGCTGATCTCGCCGACCCACCAGCCATGGATGTTGTACTCCTGAAAAACCCAAGATGAACAAAGGAAGGGCTGTAACTCCTATAGGCTGAGTTTACACAACAAAGTAATGGCTGAAGTATAAGCTCCGTGTACTGTGTTGATTACCGTGGTTATTATATTTGCTTAACGATAATAAAATAAATATGTAAATTAAAAAGCACTGCCAAGGCAGCAATGACATTTGTTTTTTTGTTTTTTAACAGCTGCAGGTAGAAAACTAAACCCAGGGGTACTAAAAACTGCTAAATGAAAAGAGAAAGAAAACCAAAAGTCAAGGTCACATGATGGAAATCAGCAACAGCATTAAAATATTCATGGAACAGCTTGATGAGATGAAATAAACGCACCGAGTGACTAAATAAAATAGCTCTGATACTGTGATACAGAGGGTGAGGAGAGTTAGAAGCCAAATCTACAAATTCAGCATGCAACAAAACGTATTCTTTTGTTACCATTATTGCTTATATAAATGTAAAGCTTAATAAATGAAATTACATTATAGAATTACAAACAGGACAAAAGAGATCTGAGTAGTATTGGGGAAAATTAAAAAAAACTGTCCTTGTATAAACCATTTCAATGTAATAGAAATGATGCTATGGGCTGTATGTAGCCTGAGTCTGATTGATTGATTGAAATATTTATTAACAGTTTGCAGAATTACAGTACATTTCAAGCACACACTCAATACAAAGACTGTTAACTGTGAGTGGACGACCCAATTAAGCATTACACTTGTTTACAAGAGGGTCCACCTTGTTCAATTCATCAAAACATTTGGAGTCTGACTGCGGTTCTCTCTGCCCTGAGGTCAGAACCCAGGCTCCACTCAATCTGAGAATAGCGTCTCTATAAATGAAGTGTAAAATGCACGATTAAATCATAGTCAAACACACATTATTACTATCATAATGGTAATGTGTGAGATGAAACTACTACTGCCTACAGTTTAACCTCCAGCAACCAGAAAAACAAAATCACGCTGCCTATGAGCCTTCACAGAGCAGCTTGGACTAGGAGTTACAGTGGGGCCAGTCCCGGAAACCATCGGCTATGCCGTCGCATTCATATGCAGATATCTGTTTAAAGAGATTACAGTGGGGCAAAGGTGAAGGTACGGTTATTTTGTACTGAACACGAGTCTGCTGAAGTGAAACCATCTGAATAGAAACAATAATGCTGAGTTTACTCATATGGAAGTATAATTTTCCATAACATTTTCATGTTTTCTTTTCATGTGTGAACCAGGACAGATGTTCAAATAATGCTTTTTGGTCCATACATTTAAACTGAATATAGTTAAAATGTAGACTTCATCTGAATTTGTTTTGTTTTTTTAAGTTGATGATTCTATTCAGTGAATAGGATCACAAATCTGTACAGGTTTATGAATTTGGTTCCCATTCAAAATATATTTGTCTTGGAGAATATGACTTGACAGTCC
Source organism: Electrona antarctica (assembly GCF_951216825.1). Taxonomy (NCBI): domain Eukaryota; kingdom Metazoa; phylum Chordata; class Actinopteri; order Myctophiformes; family Myctophidae; genus Electrona; species Electrona antarctica. Next base: position 18,208,065 of record NC_136805.1, read on the forward strand.
AACTCACCTTTACACTTAATATACTGTATATATAATGGACAAAAAAAATCCCATGGTTTGCAAGAAAATAAATTATCTGACAAGTGACAACACAATGTCACAAATTCCTTGACTTTTCCATACAACTGTTCTGTAAACCCCATTATAACAGACTAGTGCCACACACACATTCAATTGTTTCCACCGTGCCCGGGTTCATTCAGGCGCTTCGTGCATTTATGTGATTGACTTACATCAGCCACCGCATGATAATTTGATCACAACAGTTGGTCTCTAACTACCAGATCAATATTTGGCCAGCGACCAGGGGGGTGGGTTCCAGCTGAGCAGACGAGCGGAGGCACCTGCCCACAGTCATTTTCCCACCCTGATGGAGGGGAAGAGGCCCACCACTCGTCTCTATAGTTGTACGGCAGATTGAGAATGGGAGTGTGGACGCTTCATCTCGGCTCCGAGAGGAGTATCAAGCCAACGGCTGCTTGACTGCGCACATGTTCACATGCGCGTGCGTGTGCACTGCACACACATAGACTATAGCATACATACAGTGCACACAAGCACGTCGACATGTGCAGCAGGGATGCACAAATGTACACACATAATAACACAAAGCCCTCTTAAAAGCACTGGTACAATAGTTTATTTGAAGTGAAAATGTGGTATGGAAATTAAATTCTGTAATGAGCGCAGATGACACGTTGAAAGAAGAGTGTAATCTTTTATTGAAGAGCGCCAGCTGGGACTAGAAGTTCTGATTAAAAGCAGAGCTAAGCTTCATGTTTCAAAGACTGCTTGTCTCCTTCTGTCGACTGCGGCTTTATAGCAACACATGGACACATACGAACAATTTGAGGCCTGCCCAGCGGCTCTGAACGTGTACAAAGTGAATTGTAGTGGTCCAGTTTCTAATAAGGCCTGTGTAATTTGTTCCTAATTGTTTTACAAACACGTTGGCTCACACTGACTCTACACACATACACATATATAGTATTTATATAGCCTGTAAGTGACTGTAAGCTTTCATAATGCACATACACCATATACAGTATATCGTCCTGTCAGGCAGAAACCTCTTATGTCCATATTGAAATGTAACTTTTCGCCTTACGTGGTCATACTAACGTCACACAAAAGCATCAACGCGGCACGTTTCGAGCTTGTGGATCTACTACTTTTAGCAATTTCTTTTTTTTTCTTCATTTGAATCCTGAAAAGTAACAGTTTTGGACACGCCGATATGAGATCTTCCCCCCGACAGAGACGATATGGTAGCTTATGTGCGTGACTCACAGTTTCTTTTAGTAACGGATGGCATGTGTGACGGATGGCATGTCGTCAGTGGATATTCCTGTCATGTAGACCTCTGACACCCCTCTCCTGCCAGAGGAATGAGAGGCAGGCCTGCTGTGTTAATGAGCACTGCTCTGGACAGCCAAGATGGATGGGCCAGTCAGAGAGAGATGGTCCGCCACACTCAAGTGTTCTCAGAGCACGTCGAGTTATACGACTTATACCATGATAAGCAGCTCATCCATCCAAGCCCGTGAGACTGCCCGTGAGACTGCGTACATTATCGTACGTTCTGTCCCACGAAAGCTTGACTGACAAATTCAGACTCAAGCATTTATATATATATAAATATATATTCCCCCCCCCCCCTTTTTTTTAAGAGTGACCTCGCCAAGAGGCAGCATGAAACACTATTACGTATCAATAAACTAAACGTATATCACACACTACATACAAGTGAACACAAAATGTTTTGCCAATAGTACTAATCTCTGTATCCTTTAAAATAGATTTCAATTCACCCATAGTGATCAGCTCAGATAGGTTCAGACCCTTCGGCGTATACACATAATATGTTGTGACTGGCTGACCATGTCAGTTGTCCTTGTCTAGTCTTCTTTGTCTTGTCCTGTTTTTTCTCTTGCCCCGGCCAGTGTAATAACTGAGTGGAGGGCACACTACTTCAATACACACACACACACACACACACACACACACACACACACACACACACACACACACACACACACACACACACACACACACACACACACACACACACACACACTTTGTATATTTATATATACCATACACTCATGCATCATGATGGAGTTGGAATGTAACTTTAACGGTGGGAAAGCACTAGTCTGTATTGGCACTGAGCACCCTGTGGTCCCGCAGAGGAACGAGCTGTATCGTGGAAAACAATTTTGGCTGCCGTACTCAGTGGAGAGGACGTGTAAACCAGAGGAAGAAGTGAGAGACAGACGGACGGGCGGGGGGGTCTGATGGGTGGGGGGGGGGCATCAGAGAGAGAGAGAGAGAGAGTGAAAACAGTTTTTCTCTCCCTTGGGGGCGTCGCAGCACTATTCCACCAACCACGCACTGACAGAGAGTTTTATTTATCTCCGTGGCCCATCTGTGCAGTCGGTCTCAAATTCTCCCCGAGAAAGGTCTTTGGGATTATCAGCACCGCCATTTTAATACAACTGCTACATCACGGGAGTGGGGCGCCAATGGCGGTGGAAGTCTGTCAGGCGTGCCGACGAGTCCATCTCCCTCGCACTTGAAGCCGGGTTCACCCAGAGTACACCTGCTGTAATAGGGACATTCAAAGCACCAGCCACCGAGAGTAAATTATTCAAATGACAAAAGCTGTGCTTTCGAAAGTCTACGGTGTCCTTCTCAGTGTTTGTCTGTTGTTGTCTTTCTATATTGTCTCCAGGCCGGTTCGGCCTAAGATGTGGGGGGAAATTCTAAGGTGAAAACAAAGACAAGACAGTTGGCAGAGCTGGCCACATGAACAATGACAACCAAATCCCCATGAACAGGAAGAGGAGGCCACAGACAGACAGACAGACAGACAGACAGAGATCTCACACTGTAAGGAGTTCTCTCTGGGGTTCCCAAACCAAGTGTCCCTCAGCGGCTAGCCGGGGCTCTGGTCAATGTCCGGCTGTAATATCATTAACGACTTGGACCAGGATGCATGCAGCGCTCTGTGTCTGCACGCCTAATTTGTGGGAAGCAACACGTATGTGACAGCAGTGGAGTGGCCTGGCCCGAACACGGATCAAATCACTGCTCGCATTCCAACCCGAGCTCAGACAGAGAGATGGCAGGGGTGGGGGGGGGGAGAGAACAGCGCCACGCGGTGGCGGCTGGAGAGCATCGACTCTGTGACCTCCCGGTGACTCCTCCGTCGAGAGCGGGTGGGGGGCAGCGTGGGCGGGGCCGTCATCGGGAGCACGTTGCCATGGCAACACCTGCAGTGTACCGGCGCGATCGTTTATTTACCACTCAGGGGGCTGGCTAATGGTGGCGCTCTGATGGGACCCATCGCTCATGTTCCACGCCGCAGCACGGATTGACAGCCAACCGTGCCTGGAGAGGCGGGAGAGGGTCGGGGCCGAGCCCGGGTCGCTGTGAGGGACAAGGACCGACACAAGCGGACAGGAGAGACCACTTTTGCGTCACGCCAGGACAAAGACAGACCCCCCCTATCTCAATTTGAGATTCTGGGTGTCTTTTCCCCCACTTTTTGCATAATCTGAAATCAAAAATCCTGACCGTCACAGGCCCATTTTTACACCCTCAGAATTAAATCAGCACTCGGCACTGTGCACACCGACACAAAAAGACACCTATACGGCGCTCTCGTGGCACACATACATACTTATTAATATCACACTTAAACACACATACGCAGACACGTGCGCGCAACCGCACAGATACGCATGCACGCATGCATGCATGCATGTATGCTCCCAAATGCATACAAACCAGGGGGAGTGCTAATAAGCCTGACACATGAGGCATCTCTCCTCGGCCACCAGCTGACTGAGGCAGGCCTTGGGCGTGATGAAGAGCAGGAAGTCTCTCATTGCCCTGCCGCTGAACCCACCGCCTGGGTGTTACCATCTCTCCCTCCCTCCCTCCCTGCCTCCCTTCCTCTCCCCTCCAACCGCCCCCTCATCTCTTCCTATCTCTCCCTTTCTTCTTCCGTCTCTCCTCTGACGCCCTCTCCTCGTTCTTCCTCTCTGTCTCTCTGTCTCTCTCTCTCTATGTCTCTCTCTCTCTCTTGACTCTTTCTCTCCTTCTCTTGCATAAAGTCATCAGACACATGCACTGCAGCTCTGCAGTTCTCCCATCCACTACTCTCGGCCTAACAAAGAAACATGGACACCTCCGCTCGGCTGGACCCCCTGATCGGTTTAACCCTCAATCAGGTTACAGGGAACCCTGCTCTCTGTCTCCACAGGCAGGCGCGCGCACATGCACACACGCCTGTGCGTGCGCACGTGCACGTGCACGCTCACACACACACACACACACACACACACACACACACACACACACACACACAGGTACGTTTTCAAATGCTCTGCAAATGTCTTGGTAATAAACCGTAAACTGGTGGTAAAGTTACTTATATGAGTAGTGTTCCCCCCCCCCCCCCCCCCAAAGGCTTATAAGAAACACCCCCCTCCACCACCCCCGGCCCCAACCTATCCATTTAGAGATATGAATGATAATTCTGCACAATCAGAGAATGAAATGGCTACTTAGTGTCCGTTCTTTCCTGAGCGGGCTTTTAATTAAATCAGAGAATTGGCTTCAAAGTGGAAACATGACGGAGCATGAGAACGTTTGAAAATATCTCAGGGACGACGAGATTTAATAAAAAGGAAGAACCTACTCGCTCCTTTTGTAATGGCCGCCTGGGATTACGGATGACTCCTTAACTTAATAGCAATTTAAAGTGGATTTGTGTATGCTGCTGAGTGTCTGTAATGATGGCTGTTTACGCCACCCCTCATTTATAATAATTAAGCAGAATGGATCGAGGGGGGGGGGGGGGGGGGGGGGGGGGGTACGCTGGGCACGGTTCTGGACTATTGGCTGGAGCTGAATAATGACCTACTGTAGTTGACCGGGGAATGACCGCTGCCTCCTGCGTGACCCTGCACCCCAGACTCCCCCCCCCCCTCTATCTCTACTTTGGGTGGTAAATAGGATGTCTTGCCTGTCTATAGCGTCTTGGTGTCTATGGCCACAATAGCAGCCGGGGGTCTTTAAATGGCTGTGTGTGTGTGTGTGTGTGTGTGTGTGTGTGTGTGTGTGTGTGTGTGTGTGTGTGTGTGTGTGTGTGTGTGTGTGTGTGTGTGTGTGTGTGTGTGTGTGTGTGTGTGTGTGTGTGTGACAGAGAAAAGCAGAAAGAGAGAGGAGAGACTGAGTTCACACAAAGGGATAAAGGGACCCCCACCCCCTTTTGTCTTGACTTGACTTTTCCATCTGATTGTTTTCCCCCACTTTCTCCTTTCTTGGCCTGCATTCAGGCGGTGTGACCTGTGGCCACATTGGGCTGTCATGGATTGAAGCCGCTATGACCCTAAAAGCCTGAGTTATACTTAGCTATAGCTGCGTGCAGGTGTCGCTCGCCGAAGAATTGCAGATCTACAAGTGTAACGGGCGCGTAGCGGTGCGGCGCGTTGTGAGCATGTAGATCAGCTATTTTCGCTGTGCGACACACGCAAGTACGAATCAGGCTTAATGGAAGATCGTCCCAGGTTCCTTATCCAGAGGCCTACTAGTGGTCCCCCTCAGATATGTCAGGAGCCTGAATTCTTGATCATATGTTTTTTTGTATTATCATTATTTGACGGTTTCAAGACGGACTAAATCAAATTTGAAATGTTCATGCTTTCCACGACACTGAAAATGTCAATGGTGTGCAAGTGAAGCCCTTGTTGATTTAGAGCGAAGCATCATAAATCAACCTTTGGCGTGTGTGGGCTGTCATCTGTAAAACACCTCCTGTTGTATATGCAACGGACGCTGCCAGCCACCGCCACAAGGTGTCAGCGGTGTCCATGTTCTCTTTGCTTCTAATGAGCCATTTCTGCCACTGTGAAAGGGGGCTGGAACTGAACAGAACACACAGATATTACGTGACTGTCTACTTTAGGAAGCTCGTGGGATTGGCTAACCCGTCTCCCCCTCTCTGTGTTTTGGTTGGACAGCGAGGACAGAGGGTTGGAGAGCAGAGAGCGGGGAGATGGAGGGAGAGAGAGAGAGAGAGAGAGAGAGAGGGGTGGCAGCACTCCTTGCCAGAGTTTAAAGGACCCTGGATGGGTTTATGCCATAAATCTCTCCCCACTCCATCCTGCAGTTCCCCATGAGTGCATATGGGAATTCAGGAATGTGACAGCTGACCTGTAGAGCCCATGTATTTTGATTCCGGCTACATAAATTAGAAAGGAGGAATGCAGGACAACGTTATGGATTATTGAGGGCCAGAATACAAGCATTACATATGTCAACGATAGCGCCGTCATGCTGATATCTTGTCATGGGTCAATTTTGCACTGTTACAACGCCATTGTAAATTCTACACAATTTACAATGTGGCATGTCACGTGCTATGTTTGAAATGTAGATCACCATAAAGCAGCGTAAAAGCCGTGAAACATCCAAACATTAGGATCAAGTTAAAAAATCGGAGTACGCCATGTCGCCAAAACAAAACAAAAAAAAAGGAAAAAGAAAATGCAGAGCTCGTCGTATTTTGTCATTACACGCAAAGATGTCAGTGTAAAGCCATAATGTGCATTAGAAAAATGCAAGCTCTCAGAAATGAAATGCCAGAGCGAAAACACAAGATGGATGTGGCCGCGTGCTTCCAGCCCATGTATCAGAGCGCTGAGCAGTACCAGCGAGCTCGCTCTGGAAGGCGAGTTCAGCATGGGTGCAAGCAGCAGCAGAGGCGTGCTACGAGATTAATTCTCCTGAACTAATGGGATTCATATGAGTTGTGGGCTTCCTAATTTATTTACTTTGTCAGTTGGATGCATGTGCGTCCATAGTACACAGCCACAAACAAGTGTACGTACACACACACACACATGCACGTGTGTGCACACACATGCGTGAGTGTGCACACATGTACACGCGCGCACACGCACGCACGCACGCACGCACGCATGCACGCACACGCACGTGCACACAGGCACACACACACACACACACACACAGCACTCACTCATTCACTCACTCACACGCATACAAACACACAAAACTCAGAGAAAAATAACACACAAATACAGTAAAAATGCCCCCACTTTACAGTAAGTGAGAGATCAATAATGATTGATGGAGGTCTTTTATACAATCGGCATGTTCTACTCAGTTCACAGCCATACGACACCACGCCTGTGGCTATCCCATTCTGCACTTCAGCAGTCAATCACATCCCAGCTTTAAAAATAACAGTTTGTTAGCACCATTGATTTAACACTTAGAGCATGTCCTTATTACCTTGTAATTATGGTCAGTGTTGACATAACAGCACAGACAACCAGCCCTCCCCCAGTAGGAGAATTTATGGGCCCTGGTTTTATTACAGCCATTTCATGTGTCCGGGTCCCCAGTTAAGAGACGGACTTGAGCTCCAGCCAAGGGCCCGTATTTCACTGGCGGAGGTCAGGGTTCTCAGGAATCCCCCCCCGTAAAGCTGAGTATTAGTGGCCCTTCCATGTGCACCAGCAGGGAAACCCCCTCCCTGAGGGCTCATTAAAATAAACAGCCGATTATGGCCTATAATACTAATAATGCCACTCAACACTGTAAATGTGAAAACATTACGACGTGTCGCGGGCGGAGTTGCAGTGTCATACTAAACCAAGCATTCAGGAGGACGTCCGGTGATCACCTCTAAATAATTTACGGCCCGCGGGCCTCTCTTTAAATCCTTTCAGAGATATACGGTAGCTACGACAAATTTACACCTAGTTGCGTGCATGTCGTCGTGCACTGTAAACCGGCCGATCATGCTGCTGTGATGCCTTGTGAGCTTGTAGATCAACCGTTTTTAGGTGAGCGACACCTTGCTCAGCGAAGTATACCGAGCCCTTTAGAATACTCTGTCGCAGTCTGTCACTCTGTTATGACTCCGCCATACGGGTGCACAAAACAAGAGTAATCTGTGTCATTACGATGGTGAAGCGCTACAGCTACGCAGCACGCCCAGGCTGGAGTTGGGTGCGCTTTTAAAGTCACCGGCGAGGCAGTTATCTGATCCTTACAGTTGAAAGGTAATATATAACAGGGCAGAGTCCTGGCTGTTTGGGCTGAATTTGTAGCCAACATCTCTCCACGGAGGCGAGTCTCCTTTGTTCCCTTAAGTATTGTGCCTCTATCGTTGCTTATATGACAAATGGTTTGGACGACTTTTCACCCTATCAAGCGGCACACACAGACGCAGAATGGTGGCGTCTCGTTAATTTGACATCCAAGAGCTCAATTAAAACTCTATCATGTGCAGAGAGCATATTTCACCTGTTCCTGTCGTACACTCGCATTTTGTACCATATCGGGGTGGTCGCTGATTAAGCCGATGGTGCAGATCTTTTTTGTTTATTCGTTTTTCTTTTTGGTATGCAACATTGTTGATTTATCCAGTGGATTTTTTCATATAACAAAATTACATTTCAATCACTACTGAATAGTCAGTGCATGTACTTAACATTGAGGCTAAACATGAAACATGCCAGGCTAGAATGAAAGGCACATGCACAGCAGACAGTGGAATCAGATGCCTTTTAGGGTATAGGGTTTTCTACATTAATTATGGATATCAGAATGTTTGAAAAACATCGGTTCGACCTTCCTGTTCTCCAAAATATCGGAATCGTTATCGGCCTTGAAAAATCCATTTCGGACAAACTCTAGACTGGATTCCTGGATTATATGTGCTGTAAATTATGATATCCTTTTGTCTTGTGGTGTTTGATTGTATGTTTATTTATTTATTCATTATGTATTGTAATTTTTCTGTATCTACCATTATGAGGCCAAATACTTATTGTCCATGTGAGGACAATGTTGTTTCCATTCTGAAAGTCTGTAAGCTATTTGTTTAGCTACTAACCAAGCATTATAAGGGGGTTAAAATTCAGTGGCTCAAGTTCATGTTTATTTCAAAACCTGAATTGTTTCCACATTAACCATTCAGTCCTTTTGAGGATAAGAGTAGTCTGAAATGCCAATATGTGTACTTAACAATTACTCTTAACTATACAATCAATTTAAAAACAGAAAGGGGAATACACATGTACACATTACTTGAATTTATGGCCACTGCCCATCAAATACAACACAGGATAATTCGATCGCAAACCGGCCAATGGCAACAAGTCCCACGGCATAGCAAAAGTGCCCAAATTACAATGCATTGATTTCCAGTAGGGATGGCTTTTCAGCAGCAGATACTCTGCATGTAGCTACAAGACGGTCATAAAACACAGCGAAATAGATTGAGAGAGAAAAGAGCTGAGATGCAGGATGGCTTCACCTGCGGTGTATGTCAAACAGAAGAGGAGGGCCTCGCATGGCTGCTCGCTCAATTAACCCCTGTGATATAGGCTCCGTAATGAACAACGGCCCCATTACCCAGCGTCTGAGAGGCACTTCGCCCTAGTGGCAGGGGGGGAATAGACAATGCCACTCCTGCCGCTGCACCGCTGCATTGGGGGGCTACACTGCAGAAATGTAGATGTTGGGGGACCATCAGCATGTTCTCCAAGTGATGTGAGCAAATGGCAATTATTGGAGGTAATGATCGCTGTCGTCGTTGTTTAACCTTTATTTTATCAGAGGCTAAATAACCCGGAACATTTTTCTCCCGCATTTTCTCTGTGCTTCGGCCACTCTTAACACAATTAATGTACTTATTTGGGGGAGGAGGTGCTGAGGAACTTACTTAAAGATGGAGTGCCGTGAGTTTTGTACTTTTTTTGTTTTGTATGCGTCTATGGAGTTAATATTACTCTAATAGACCGCCAGGTGTGATTATAATAATCAAATGTCTTCCCTGTGTATTTTTGGTTTCTTCCTGAAAGCTGAAAGCCTTTGAGTCAAAAGGCCCAATTGAAAATACACCACTTAAGTGATGTCATAACCCTAACCCCTCCCCCATTATCATACAACAGCTGTGGGCGAGGCTTACGTTCAGGTGTGTGGTGCTAAGATGAAAAGCAGGTACACTTAACGAGAAATGGTCGGTGTGGCGACATAAAAACATAATATTATCACTTTCTGTACACTTAAAAAAAAATCTTCCTCATGGTATAATCAATAATCATACATAGTACCTGATGATCATGTTTTAAGGGGGGGAAATCACGGCACTCCATCTTTGAAGAAATAGGGCGTGGGGGAGTTGACAGAAATTGCCCATCATTGTTGTGAGGGTGGTGTCCCGAGGGTGGCATGATGTACGAGCAGAATTGCCACTCGACAGGAATTTCTATGTGGCTGACCTTGCTGAGGATGTAGACGAGCTCCCCTCGGTGGAAGGACAGTTCGTCTGGCTCGTCGCCCTCACAGTCCCACAAGCCCTGGTAGTAGTTGGCGTAATCCGACGACGAGGCTGAGAGTGAAATACAGAGCGTGCCATGAAGAAAACAACACAACCTCCTCTTCCTCCTCCTCCCCGCCTGATCATAATAATAATAATAATAGCTTGAATTTATATAGCGCCTTTCATGAACCCAAGGACGCTTTACAAACAACAATAAGCCTGAGAGAATAAGTATCTTTTCAAGGCAAATTACTGAAAAGTAATAATAATAGCCTACTTAAAAACAAAATGTAGAAAACAAAAAATAAAGGGACCCAAAAAATGTGTCTGTGACCCACAAATGGGTCCCAACCTACTGTTTGGGAAACAATGTTTTAGAGGGTGAAGCTTTGAGTCCCCCCCCCACACACGCACACACACACACACGTATACCCACACACTTCTTACACTTAAGAATTGGAAAGTTTTTCATTTAATTTAGTGAACTTGGGAGGAAAACATTTGCTGAGGGAGAACGATGATAGTGAGTGTAGCATTGCGGAGTGGCCCTCTGACCTGATTTGGAGCTCTTCTCCTCCACCACATCTGGAAAGTCGTCGTCCTCTGAAGACAAACAAACAAACATTAGTATACAGTATACTTGTGAGGACTTCAACATATTGTACGGCAATTTTACAAGCTTACCGCTAACTCCGGCCTAAAGCCTGAGTTATACGGCGGTGTTGCAATGTTGTAGATCAGCGACAACACCGTCACACCAGTGGCGTTTCCAGGAATTACATTTTGGGCAGGCAAGAATTATATTTTGGACAGGCAAGATGTGTTAATTGTCGTCTCCCCGCGCACAATCGTAGCACTAAAGGTTTTCAAAGAGATAGACCTGCCAGACGAGTAGTATACAAAGGCTGAAAGGCTTGCATTTACATTCCAATGGTGATTGAGGGTCGCGCTCTACCGCGACAGCCAATCAGCTGTCCATTAATAGTTCTCACGTCTTGTTTTTGTCCTCTTTTTTCTCATTGTATGGATTTTGGCCAGGCCAGAAATGGATTTGGACAGGCGGACGCCTGGCCTCGCCTTATTGTAGATACGCCTCTGCGTCACACAACTAAATATAGAAACCAGGTATAACTCCAACTCTAACCCACATAAACGCAACCGCTAAATGCCTAATCAATCATAATCCTATAACCCCAACCTCAATAATACCTAAAAAGCATTCTCTTGCAAGAAAATTGTCCTCACAATGTGTATTTCACAAATAGTAATAAACGCACGCACGCACGCACGCACGCACGCACGCACGCACGCACGCATGCACGAACGCACGCACGCACGCACACACACGCACACACACACACTGCAAAAAAAAGAAAAAACAGCACCCTCTGCTGTTTGTTTCATTTGAATTTGCCTCTGGTGGCAGGCCTCAATAGAATGTGTATAACAGGATGTTGGCCCGTTTGGCCGGCCCTCAGCCCTCCACTTCCTGTGGTGTGCCCGTGTTTTCATTCCCACTATCAACAATGTATACATGCAGTGACGTAGAGTCTATGGGGGCCGGGGGGCCAGGGCCCCCATGAGGAATTGGACCAGGGATCTCGGCCCCCATGAGGAATTTGACCTCATGAGGTTGACCTCTTGGGGGGGGGGGGGAGCGGGGCGGCACGGGCCCCCATGAGGATTATGAAAACTATTCGTCCCTGTTACATATACATATACAAATTTCCTTTCCTTTCCTTTTACTTCTACTCCACTACTACGATGCAAATATTACACTTTTACTCCATTTATTTGAAAACTTGAATTACTGCTAGTTTATTCTTTGTCGATTTTGACTAATATTACAAAACATAGGCTACATTAACCACTTCAACCCTGTACATTTCAGCCATTTGAAAATAGCCAATCTACAAGCTTACAGTGCGTATACATTTATACATACATAGTGTCATGGTCCGTGACATGTTGTGTTTTTCTAGTGTTCCTTGTTCTTGGTTTTAGTCTTACTTTACACTTGTGTGCTTTTATTTTGCAGTCTGTTAGTGTTTCCTGTGTTGCTCATGTTACCTGTGTTGTCTCACCAGTACCCTGATTAGCCTAGTGTCTCCACCTTTTCTTGTCTTTTAGCCAATCCTTGTGTTGATTATCAGTTGAGTTCACCTGTGTCCTTGTGTATTTATACTCCCCTGATTTTTCAGTTCCTTTTTGGTAATAAACGTCCTACAATTCCACTACTTTGCCTCTCTGCCTCTGTCCTGCACTTGGGTCTGAAAACCTCCTGCTCGTACTGTGACACATAGTATTCTTGACCTTACTTGTAACAGAGTCTTTCTACATGATTGCAAATAAAACATTTGAGAACCATTAGTACTAGTTGAGACTCCTAATGTGCCATAGTGTCATAATAAATAATTGTCATGCTTATTCTGAAGAAAACCTGGAGACTGACATCCAGTAATTGGGTCTTATGATCAAAATAAGAACATTATAATGGTGTGTAAAAAAGAAAATCTAAAATGTGTCCGTGTACGGACTACGGACATGTTGGTGAACACTTAGAAGTAAAACATGGGTTTTTAGGGCTGGTGGAGGTAGATTTGTCATTGATTGTGGGGGCGTGGTACTCGGCGAGGTGACACCGTGATATCCCTGCTCTCTCTCTCTCTCTCTCTCTCTCTCTCTCTCTCTCTCTCTCTCTCTCTCGTGTCTCCCGCCACGACCATCCTTTACACACTGTCAGCCTGACAGCCACGCCAGCACCAGCCCAGCAACCCTATCCTATCCACCCTCCACAGCAACCTGCCCCTCTGCTTCCAGGAACCATGCAGCCCAGGAAGCACACATGAACGGCCGGGGCACACTCACATTCCCTTTCACACACAAGTACATAAAATGTGCGCTGTGCACACATGCACATATTTTACACGTGGACACTAATCTGGATGTGTATAAGGGTATGCTTGCAAGCCTCTCTCTTCTCTCTCTGTCTCTCTCCATCTCTCTCCCGCAAGCGCGCGCGTGCGTGCGTGCGCGCGCGCGCGCACACACGCACGCAGGCGCACACACAAAAGTATATATGGTGTATATACAGTATAAAGATACAGTAATGGTGTTTGTTTAGCAGTGTTCAAGTGCTGTAGAAAAGGGCATCCTTCAGAGGAGAGGCCACCGGTTTCTATATCAATGTGATTTAATTTTCCACTCTATAAAATCAGTCAGCAGCACCAGTGTCAATACAAGCGCCCTTCTGTATTCTCTCTACGATGCAGCCTCTTCAACAACATGGACGCAGCGCAGCACCTGGAAAATCACCATCTTGGTAGCGCGTACGCACAATAATATTTGACAAAGAGACCAGTACAAATTTGCCATGTTATGAACGAAAACAAAATGCACAAAACGACCATAAGCTATGTTATGCTACAGCTCATGTTATGCTACAGCTCATAGCGCGCCACCGAGTGGCGCGCTACGAGCTTGTAGGTCTGCTATTTTTGAATTTTTGAATTTATTTCAGAAAACTGGAGGATTTAGAAGGATTTTTTTAAATTTTGAGGTCAGGCCTAAATGGGTCAAATGATGAAGGGACAATATCGGTGGCACCCAACTGTATATGTATTTCTGAATCGCATACAGTATGATATGATGTTGCATGTACAGTACAGTACAGTACAGTACAGTACAGTACAGTACAGTACAGTACAGTACAGTACAGTACAGTACAGTACAGTACAGTATCTTTTTTTACTTTGGTCACACCTCCCTTGATCAACCCTATCTATGTAAATAGCCAGTGTCCCTCAGGGATCTATACTATAGGTCCCTCCTACTTTTATCCCTCTCTAAATCTCTTTGTTGAAATAGCCACTCTACAACTTAAGCTACAGGCGCGGTTGCAGCGTGTTTGTGAGTTTGCAGGACTGCTATTTTCCACAGAATGGGGTCACTATATCATTCACGTGGTACATTTCTAATTTCCTGCCATTTCTTCTCTTCCATTCTGAAAGCAACTGTAAAAAAAGCCTGACCATCAAGCAGTGTTCACTCACTGTCCTGTAGAGAAGTGGTAAGTGACCATAGAACGAGGCAGAGTGATTGATAAGTGAAGGGGGTGAGAAAGTGAACGAAAGAGCCTGTCATTTGATATGCCATCTGTGGTCAGGGTCTGTACCCCTTCCCAGATGGCTTTGTACGCCGGCATGACAGTCCCAAGACTGATCTCCCTCTCGCCAACGATTTCGGCAAAGGTAATGCATCCACTGGACGAAACCGAATCTTGATGTATCTTTTTTAATAGAAAGGGTGATGGACGATGGCTGTGAAAGGATCGGATCGCCCCTTTTGTCCTTCCCGGGCCCTGTAGCCACCTGACACGTGGAACTGTACTCGTTTTCCATAGGGGGTTGGGTTGGGCGGATTTGGATAAAGACTATTCTCTCTGTTTTTGCGATTATCCTTCCTCAAGACTCCAGCATCAGTGAAACCGTTGCAGCAGAATAGGATCTGGACCACATTTCTACCTCCAGAGATTTGATTTTCACTTCCTGGAACTACATGTTGTTGCTAGGCAATAGTAAAACTCTGCTTACTGGCTGGAATTGTATTTGTTGCCTGGCAACATTAGCTAATTGAACGTTCCATCAGAGAGCGCTCAGAAACGACTGGGATCTTGCTGATTTCAACAACATAACTCTTTCCAGACAGATGCCTCTGTCCACAGTAATGATGGAGGTTAGGAAAGGGGAGCGAGGCAGGCTGATCTCTAGTCTTCGCACGCTGAAACTTCCCCTCTGAGCCTTCTGCGGTGCTGGAAACACCATCCTCAGCCCCTGACATGCTTATTAGTGTTGCATGATTTATAATGAGAGATCACTGAGGGAGTTGCAGTGATGGGGAGGCACGCACCTGGCAACAGGAACATCACAGCCACGGAAGGTTATCACAGCCATCTACTGGGTGTTACTAGAATTCCTGAGGGCATAGGAGTGTGTGTGTGTGTGTGTGTGTGTGTGTGTGTGTGTGTGTGTGTGTGTGTGTGTGTGTGTGTGTGTGTGTGTGTGTGTGTGTGTGTGTGTGTGTGTGTGTGTGTGTGTGTGTGTGTGCGCGTGCGTGTGTGCGCGTGCGTTTGCTCATGTAATCATCTTTTCAAAGTGTGCATAATCAAGTACGTGTCTGTGTGTCTCTGTACATGGAGAATCCTGATCCATTGCTACACACTCATGAAATGAACTGGGGACTCATAATAAACGAGGCAACCATGTCCTCATTATACCTGGCAGGACCTCATAGATGTCGTCCTCGTCCTCCTCATCACCCCCCCTCTCCTCCTCCTCCGGTCCTTGGCGGGGTCCCGGGGCCGGGTGGTGTCCAAGGCCGGGCCGAGGCTGCTGGGGAGGAGGGCTGGTGAACTCCTCAATGTCATCGTAGGTCTCCTCTTCCTCCTCCCGCTCCTCCTCCTCCTCCTCTTCCTCCTCGTCCTCGTCGTCGTAAGGGATGAAGCTGGAGCTGAGATCTGTTTTCCGAGGAGAGACGGAGGGAGAGCGATCAGTGTGATCAGCAGAGTTACACACTAGAGATGGAAGACACGGCTCCGCATTGAAAGAGCCAGGGGTGGAAAAAAATACTCAAAAGTAAAAGTTTCAATACTGCAATGTAGAACTATAATCTGTCACAAGTAAAAGTCCAGTAATCAAAACTTACTTGAGTAAAAGTACTATATTGGTATAAAAATGTACTTAAATATCAAAAGTAAAAGTATATTCATTATGCAGAATGGAAACGTTTTCAAATGTATAAAAATCTTTTGAAAAAAGTGGTTAATGTATGTTTTTTAATAATAATCCAAATCTACAAAGTAAAAAGTAACTAAAGTTGTCAAATAATTGTAGTGGAGTAAAAGTACAATATTTGGATCTGAGATGCAGTGGAGTAGAAGTAAAAGTATTAGAAATTGGAACTACTCAAGTAAAGTAGGCTACAAATACCTCAAAATTGTACAGTAGTTGAGTAAATGTACTTAGTTACTTTCCACCACTGCACACTAGAAATGGAAGACACAGCTCGGCATTAAAAGAACAAACACATGAATGAAAGAGAGACACGTCCAAAGGGTTTGGGTGGTGTGTACTAGGGATGCGACGATAAGCGTTATCATTGTTTATCGTGATAAAGAACCCGCTCACAGTAATCATATCGCCGCGGGAATTTGAATTATCGTGAAATTGTCCCTCATATACACTGGGATGAATTGGCTTTTGTTCAGCTGCAAATTCAGTAGCTCCCGTTATACTATACGGACCTGTAGGGAGCACAGTTGGTACACTCTTATTTCACTCCAGACAAATCAATTCACCAAAAATAGCAGATCTACAAGCTCACAACACGTTGCGTGTTGTAGATTGGCTATTTTTGAACGTTCCCCCCAGAATAGGGATGCTGGGGGTTAACGTGTTTATCAAAAGTGGCATTCGATGTTTTAAGCATATTTTTATAATCGGGATAATATCGTTAATCACAATTATGTCATGTATTACCTACGGCTAGTGAGGGTTCAGATCCAGCTCTCTAGACCTAGTGTCACACATCATGTCCTCTTATGCTTCTCTCTGTCATGTTTCTCTTGTGATTGTCATTAATTTACCACTTATGCCCTATTTTACACTAACTCTGTCATACAATGGTATCATATGGCGAGCATAGCCGATTTATACTGTGCACTGGGCAATACAATAAGTATTGCCTATATTGAGACAGAATGTCACAAGAGATTAGAAATCATGCTATACATGGAAAACGAGGTTAGACGTCAGCGGAACACATAGAGTGTGGATTCAGGTGCAAATGTAGTCACATAATGATGACCTAATGCTGCAATCTGTAACTTTTATGTCCTACCGGGATTCTAACTCGGGTCTCCCTTATGAGAGACCAGTTTTGTATTGCTCCTCCTCAGGCAATCTCCACGAGGGCAAGGCACGGTAGTAGATGAGTAGATTTCTCACTAACAGTGTGATCTTCTTCAGGCATGGCAACTTGTCACCCGCTATACCTACTGTAGCCGGTGTCCTGGTCTACCCTGAGACCAGATGTCTTCTAAATCATGACGGTGTTCTGAAAAATCTATGTTGTTCCAGGGACCCGACATAGATATGAGTTAAAAAAACGTTTTCTGTGAAAGAATATATATTTAATGATTTGCATGATTTTTCAATAGTAGCAGATCTACGATGAGCTTGTATATCTGCTATTTCTCAACAGCTAAAGTATATAATAATGGTTAAAAGTGGTTTAAGGCTAAAGTGACGCACATGCGTTCCAGGTCTAAAAAGAGAAAGGAGACCACATTTAACCCCTGCAGATACGCTGTTCATATTGCACTAACACACTGTACAGATTGGTTCAAATAACCTCGTATTCATTCAAATGAGTTCCAGATTGCAGCTTTAGAACGTGAACGCTCGGGGCTGTGTTTCCTTTGGTAGTGGAAAACGTGGGCCTGCGTCGGGTATAGCTGAGACAAATGGCGCGGGGGTGTCCGTTACTTCCCGCAAGTCAGTGGGCTGGTCCGAGCCCGTTTTAGAGCAGCCGCCGTTGCGACTGCTCGCTCAGATGGAGGGCCAGTCTGATTGCAGGCGACTGGCCCACTGCAACACAGGGTATCAGGTCCCCTCAACGTACACCATCGGCCGGGGCAGAAATCGATGTCGCTGGAGGATAACCAGAACGTCTACCAATCAATTTCCCGTAAAGCTGGAATTCGGTAGGGTGGGGGGGGGGGGGGGGGGGGGTATGTGGAGGCGGGCGGAGGATAGGAGTCGGAGGTTCGTCACGACGCGGTCGCTTCCGTGACGTGTAGAATGAGGAGGTTCGAGAACTGTGTGTGATTGGCTGAGCCGCCTGATGATGGATAAAGTGTTTTTGAACCTTTTATTTATTTATTATTTTTTTGCTCGATTCGCAGATAAAAAATGTCAGTCTGTCATTTCCTGACCTTTCCTGCCCCCTCAATGCATATACAAGCAAACTTGGGTTGACAACTGTGGAAAAATGAGCCTGGGGAACTATGAGAACAACATTGTCTTCCTTTAACTTCGTTTTCTGAACGGCTCATGCGTCTTTTAAAAACGAGGACATGCAAGCTTACCTTTCAGGACAAAATTGATCTGGTCCACCCATTCTCTGGCCTCCCGAGGACTGCTGGCAGTGAACTGGTGGGACAAAGTGACAATAATACCACGATTTATCATATGACATCTCAGGCTGGGTTTGCATGGGAACAAAAGATCTTAACTCTTTGTGGCGCAAACCCGTAAGTTCTTCATGGGGAACTCGGAACTAGAAGAAAGAAAATGAGGAATCGTTTCCCATCTAAAAGCCATCAGATTTCAGTCACAATTTATCTAATATAGTATATTTAAATTGTTACCTTTTTATGGGTGTTATTGATGTGATTGACTTTTTTAATGATGTGATCAATGTACTTAAATTGTTGTTATACCGATAAAGGCATTCTGTAGATGTATTCATTTGTGACCAAGGTCAAATAACTTTCTGTGTACCTTTCTCGTGTATATAATGATGTTGGTATCATTTGTCAGCAGATGTGCCTGAAGTAGGTATTGGTCGAAACATTGTGTGATTAAACCCTTTCTTTATTGAGCAAGCGAAGACAGAGTTTTTTATTTTTTTATTCTTTGATCTGTAAATATATAGCAGCCTGAAACTCAATCGATTGTTATTGAACCACAGAGTGGCTATCTAATTCAGGGAATATATTATATACAGTGTATATGAAGAAAAGCAAATGATATTAAGGTTGTAATTCTACCCACCTGGAAGGTACGGCGACCAGGTGCACTTAACTCAAAACAGGCATTCTTTTTGGAGTCTTTCCGTAGGTTGGTTACCAGTTCAACACTGTAGCCATTGATATAGAAAGAGCCCTTCTGCTGCCTGTCTGAACAAAACCGATGAATAGGAAGGACATTACTTTATGTTTCACTTTTAAAGGTTTAAAATGTATGTAAATGTAAAAGTATTTGAGGCCAACCTTTTTCACTCCCAAAGTAGTAGAAGATAGTGTTGTTGAGGACACACCACCTCTTTTGCCACTCCATGCTAAAGAAGCTGTGGTCTGGATGGGAGAATTGCAATGGGACACTTGCACTGTTAGCATTAGCATGAACGCACAAACAAAATTCATATTTTAAATGTTGTACGTTGTTGGTGCCCTTATATCTGATGTTTAACACAAAAATACTGCATAAAAATATGGAGTCAGAATCAGGTTTTTTGCCAGGTATATTTGCAAATCAGATTAATTTGTATACTGTAATATTGGTGCACTATGGTAAAGCAAAAGTATAGAAACATTTCAATTATTTTACAATTTGATTAAAATATAAAGATGAGCAACAATATAAAGATGTAAAGGTAAGATATAAATAGATATCAACTATATACAATATTGCAAAACTAATTAGCAATATACAATTATTTACACTATAAATTCAGAAAATACTTCACACTTCAGACTAGTGATTAGTATAGTGTAGGTAAACAAATTAATACATTATATTGTATATTGCATCTTGAAGTTGTATAAGTGTAATAGTATGCATTTCAAAATTCACTTGGACAAATATAAATATAAATAAATCAATTAATTATTGCTTGTTGAATTGACTAGTCACACAGAGGGTAGCAGTATATATACATTCACATAGTAGACAGCACATACATTCCCTTTTATATTAATCTATTTTGTTCTCTCCTGGTCGTATCTGTTAGATCCCCTGAAAGCAGATACTGTTGAACCGTACAATTCTACAGTATGTATACAATACATACATGAAAGGAATTTGGTACATTTTAACAAGAGAGGTAAAACAAAATGTTATTTCCATTTCCAATCAAATCTATACCCAAGTACGATGCCCACAAACACATCAGGGATGATTACACTTGACTTTATCAAATATTGTAGTATACTTACTGTGTTGTGGGGTTCAACAGGTAGTGCAAAACTACTCTTCAATTTTCAGTAAACTATATAAACTTCACAATCTGACTGCGATATTTATGTGTACCTCGTCGTTTCTTTTCCAAGTAGCCTTGCTTCAAGATGTTGTTGAGGTCCTGGGCTGCCACCGCGTCAACTTCCCCGAAGACTGTGGAAAGACACAATGGACATTGTTGACTGCCTGTGTTCACAATGAACTCTTTATTGAATGCTACATCATTTGTTCTTAATTCTTGAATTAAGGCCCCATTGCAACACCCGCACGCACGCACGCAAACACACACATGCGCACACGCACGCGCACACACACGCGCACACACATGCGCGCGCGCACACACACACACACACACACGCGTGCACAGTCGCACACACACACACACAGTGAAATTTGTTAATTTAACTCTGAGAAATGGGTCGATTTTTGCACCCTCAGAGTTAGATTAACACTGGATCTTACAAAGCATACACACACCATAAACATGCAGCCTCCTAAGAATTGGATCAAATACCCCCCCCCCCTTAAGGCTTTAGGAAAGTGGGATCAATACATTTACAGTGCTGTGCTGAGCACTGCAGTCCATACATCTGCTCACAGTGCACTTTAATGGGAATGACTTGCCCGTGGGAATTTTCAACAAGCCTGCATCTGCAGACAGAGATGCACATTTATCGGCACGCATGCTACAATCGCACGAATTGAAATGTCCATCGGGAGACCAGCACAGCAGTACGCCGCACTAAATATTTCACACAATGAAGCTCCTCTTCGACACAAGATCTCCGGCTAGCGCCCTCTTCATGAAGGATAACTGGAGATCACTTCCTAACCTTGGGCCATTAGTGGGGAAATAGCAAAACTGACCCAGGGTCAGCTTCAAGGGCCATCTGCCGCCCTTCGCCTCATAAGGAGTACCTGGCTTTGGCGTGTGTCGAAAACAAAGCTCAACTTCCTCCGCGTTCATTAGTCATCAGGCATTAGCCTTAAATGGAGAAGAAGCAGCGAGGGAGCAGGTGCCGCCTTTTTAGTCTGGAGTACATGGACCATTTAAAGTCCATTTACACTGGTCAGTGTGACACCTCACCCAGGGCACTGATGACAAGGCAGAGGGCCTGGAATCCATCGGCCCTTCCAGACGGCACCGCTTAACTGCTGGGTAAACCAAACATGTCATACCGTAACCGGGTGCTCTTTTTTAAACACGGGGAATCCCCCCAGTGTTAGACAAATAGCCATAGCGCTAGCAGAATGAGCAAGGTGAAAGCGCAGCTGGGTCGAACGCCCACTAAACTTGTGTGACGTTACAGTGTCAAGCGCCTTGTTGCGCCAAGGGCATTTCCTGGATAGGACCCGTGAAATGCTCCTCTGAAAAGGAAAAAAAGGGGGGGGGAAACAGCCTCATGTGGCGGACAAAAATGAAACTTATGACAGCTACTTCCTTGTTTTGTCTGGAACAGCATTCCAGAGATTTATGCACGGGGTCAACACCTATCCAGTGTGTGATCCGATAACCCTGCAGTGCTTTCAGCTCGTGGGGGCCTGACGGATGAGCGGGTCATTGAAGAGCACAGCCCTGGACACCTCGCGGATTCGAACGCACTCACATATCACCGGCCTGCCTTTGTGGATGGACTGACTGGTGACACTATAAATACGGAGGTGCTGAGGACTGTTTTGTCAAAGGAGAGCCTGATTCGGTACATCATAACAAACAGCGGTCATTAGGCTCCCCCACCTCATCCATCCGCCGGCAGTCCGTTCATTTTTCCTGGGCCTGCTTCCCTGTTGCGGGCGCTCATCTAATCCCCTCATCCGTCTGCCTCTCTCGCTCTTCATTTATCTCAGAGGTCGAGACCGGTTAATAGTTGAGGAGTTGCAAAATCAACATGGGATCACTCTGATCTGCTTGGGTCAATAAACATTACACATTTGTGCCTTTGCATCACCTTAGCACTGGAGGACATGGCTCCACCCGATTAGCTCTCTCTCTCTCTCTCCATTTCATTCTAAAATAAAAGAAATATGAAACCTTGGGTGGGAGGAAAATGGGGATTTCAACATTTGACCTGATTTCACCGGCATAATGGAGAGTCTGCTTTATACTTAGTTGCACGCCGAAAATAGTCGATCTACAAGCTCACAACGTATAAATTAGGCTTTATGCTAGTGGGGGATGTGCGTGCCACGTGAACGCTATACTTGGCAACCCTTCCACAGCAGCAGTACAAACCTAAAAGCTGTGCACGGTCGGTTATTCTCACACAAGTCGCCATTGATCCCGCCCACCACCTTGCAAAAACACATTCTGATTGGTCCAGAGTGAGCAATGCCTCCTTTAATCAAATTACACGCTAACACCACTTTGGGACCAAAGTCATTTTAAGTGGATATTCAGAAGTAATCTTATTTGTGAAACATGTATAATTTAGGGTGTTAAAAACAAAACAAGCATCAAACAGTGCTTGAATTGTGTTTAAATGATTTCCTGCGTGAGATGCAGGCACACAGAGAGAGACACATTAATGCATCTGATTAGGTCCTCATCAGAATCACAGACACACGGCACTCTTTCATACAAATCATAAATTGCATTATCAATTATTCAGGGCAATGCGATGACTTCATTTTCATCCTTTTTGTGTTTTAATTACTGCCATCCACAGCTTGGGTATTGACATTAATTTGATGGCAATTTATTGATATTCCCGCATAATCTATTTAGCTTTTAGCCAAGTGCAATTACAAACAGATAGATGGAATGTAATGTTACACTCACGCAGCAACGTTTAGTCAATCAAGGTGAGAACCTGCTAGGGGCATAATTGTAACTGTATACACAATGGCAATGAAGAACAAAAGATTTGAACAACCCCTATTTCAGAAATGGAGAAAATAATCAATAAGAAATTGACCAGAGATGTCCGTTTAACTGATTCTGATGAAGCAACATATTTCCCCATCAGCAAGCCCAACCTGTGCGGCACTTTACTGTGCCATGTTTGTTGCCTTGCTGAACTTGTTTTAGACTCGGGGGACGCAACACAACAACAGCATCTGAGAGCTGGCAGCGGTTGGCGACGGCTGCCATCTCTCATTTGGTTATTCACACTCTCTCAGCATGGTGTTATGAGCTCAGCAGTTGATCCCGCAAGAAAAGGCTGATTTATGTTAGCATGACCAGAGGGAGTTAATGTATTCTCTCATTAAAATCCACTTTAGTTAGGCTGAAAGTCAATCAGAGGCCGGGGCAGAGAGTGAATCAAAATGAAGGGAAATGGTTGGGTGGGAGGACTAATGTGCTACATTATATCTGACTGTGGTCATAATGCAACAAAGATGCTATAGGAACACACTAAATGGCTCAAAAGTGAGGTTGATGATGATGCTGCAGAAGGAGACGCCATGGCAACAACAACAGATTAAAGGACAGCGGGTTGCGGTCCGGTCGTCATGGTAGTGTTTCTGCTTTACTGAGACAAGGCGGGAGTGGACGCAAGCAGAGGGCTTGAACCAGAGCTGAAAAAAAATGGAGGCAGACTTTTTTGCCAGTTCAATTAAGAGCTCCCATGGAAAATGACATACTGTTATTGAAATAAGTAATTTGCCTATATAATCATTGAAAGAGGTTGTGTGCATTTATTCTCTCTAATGTGCACCGGAACCCCCTTTTGGAACCCCTTTTGGTGTTTTAAGCATTATGTTGTGCTTTAGCTATTGAAAAATAGCAGATCTACAAGCTCATAGCACGGCACCGAGTGCCGCGCTACGAGCTTGTAGGTCTGCTATTTTTGAAAAATCGTGAAAATGTGGCGTAAATCTTTGAATATATATTATTTTAGAGTGAACGTTTTTAACTCAAATCTTTTCTTCTGGGGGGTAGCTGGAACAACATATTTTCAGATAGGGGGTCGGCGACCAAATACATATACATTTTTGGGTCCTTGACATGAAATATTGAGAACCACTGATATAGAAACATGAGGTTTTCAGAAAATTGTCCTGATTTAGAAGCCATTTTTTAAATTTCGTCCTCAGGTCTAAATGGGTAAAATCAGTCTGGCCCAGGTGGAACGGATCAAAAGCATCCTCTCACAGCTCAGGTGAGGAGTGGGACTACAGGACCAGTGACCTGCGCTTTCTCTCTCTACTGTTTAAGTCCTTGGAACGCAGGGCGGGGAGGAGGAGGCGGCGGCTTCGGCGATATGCCTCTCGATGCGAGGAGGTATATTGCATTGAATGCAGCATCAGGGGGGCAGGACCTGACCTCCGCCTGAACTCTGCTGATGAGGTGAAACAGAAGGCAGAGAGGCTCCCCCCGGCCCTGGGGGAGAGTGGGAGGGGAGGGTGGGGGGATACGGGGAAGGAATGCTGCTGATTCTGGAGACAGAGGAGAGGCGAGCGGCACCGCAGTCCTCTCCAGATACTGTCCTTGATTAGGAAAAAGGATCCACTCAGTGCACCTTCACCCACCCGGCGCTCAATCTGCACGCAGGCCGGGGCTAAATTGATACATTTTTCCTCATTACAGCAGGAGGGCCTTTTGCTGTGTGTCCCTCCAGCGAGCCCAGCCATCAGAGGAGGGAGGAGAGAGACCGAGAGCCACTGAGGTTAAGGACTAAATGTCTTCCCTGCCCTCCACTCCTCCCCCCTGATTTGATTAGGACTTCAGTCATCGATACATAAACTGCGTATAGAAGCTCTGTAATGCATGCGTTTGAGTAAAAAAAAAAAGAAAAGAAAGAAAGGCATACAGCACATTATGGCAGCATGCATGATGCGTGTGTGGCATCCATTAACGTTTAATGGGTTATGGAATCTTTTTCTTTTCCTTCTTCTTTTTTTTGGGGGGGGGGGGGGAGGGATGTCGATGAGGTTACAAAACAAGGCTGAGTACCTCGCAGAGGGGACAATTTAACTTATATAAACAGACTAATATGAAGAATTCTCTCAGAGGCATGCAGCCTTTGGAATACTTTGTGATGATGGCAACGTTGATGCCAATTAATTCGTCAAAGAAATGTAGTTGTATTTGCACAGTTGTGTCGTGTTCCCAGGATGGTTCCCAGTGTTGGTCAGCGGAGCGGGGAGGAGGGGGGAGGAGGGGGGAGGAGGGGGGAGGAGGGCAAGCTATGTTTTCATTGCTGCTACCAGTGTTGGTTTTGGCAGCAAATTTTGATTTTAGTTTTAGTCATTCATTTAGTCACATTTTAGTCACCTGGAATGTTTTAGTGTTAGTCTAGTTTTAGTCGACTAAATATCACAAGATTTTAGTCGACAGTTGATTTAGTCGACTAGAATGTATTTTGGCGGGCCTTGATGCCGTAATGGCTGTTTTTACACTTGCTGAAAATAGCCGATCTACAAGCTCACAACGTGTCGCAATCGACTATTTTCAGCATGCAACCAAGTGTAAAATGACTTATACTGGATCTCTTGTCCACTAGTCCCTTCCTAACATTTTAGTCGTTTTTATTTGTTGATGAAATTGTATATTTTATATTGTATATTTAGTCTTAGTTTGAGTCATCATAGCCTAGTTTTCATTTAGTTGCCATTTCGTTTTCGTCAGTGGAAAAAGGTAGTCGACGAACATTTTTCGTCTTAGTTTGTAGTCGACGAAATCAACACTGAAGCTATGTTTTCATTGCTGCTACGCAAAAATATATGTCAAGTCATCCTGGCCTATATGCACAATTGAGTTCCTATATACGTTCCAACATCATAGGCCGACCATTGCACAGAGACTAAGGGGCTAAATTTACTGTGTGACATCGGTTTCCCCCTGGGCAGCCATAAGCAGTGTCTACAGCGACCCTGAATTTCCCTTTTGTAGATTTACTACCACTATTCAAATGCTTAACTGCAGATACAATGATCCTCTAATCGCAGGGGACGGTTTTCAGCTGCTTCACTGACACGGACGGGGGAAAGAAAAAAAAGAACTTGAGTAGGAATATAAATACCAACAATGGAGAAGTGCGGGCCCACAGGAGAGCCAGTGCGTCCTAAACGTGATATCAAGCAGTCAACGAGAGAGCCTTGGGGGGGGAACTCACTGTGAAGAAAATCAACACTAAACCTCGAAACGTACAGTTACTGCAAGTTTAGATGCTCTTAACATAGCCACTAAAACACCCTAAATATAATTTGAGCAATAATGGTAAGTAAATATGTTCAGCGCCGGCCTGTTATTGCAATTCTAAATCATTGCTTGTGTGTATTGCCTATTTATAAAACCACAGGTATTTGGAAAAGACGTCCGTTGTTATGGATTGTGCCAATAGACAACAATATGATTCTATTTCTCTAAAATAAAGGGACTTACTGATATCAATCTCTTGTTGCAGTGGCAACAGGTGCTATGGAATAATCGTTTCTGTTACTTTAAAAGAAAATCAGATACCATGCAGCGCAAAATCATTTGTTTTTGTGGTGGCTTGGTCACAAACAAATAAAGATATGCAACAATATAGATTTTTCACAAATGCCTCCATGCAGGAAAAAGTAATAATGTAAAAGAATAATTCAAAGCAACTGATAATTATTGTTCGCAAAGCTATCAACTAATGACATTATTTACTTATTTCTTCTCAAATGTGATACAATTATACACTAAATGACTTTGGAATTATTGTTATTGATAATTAAATGTATAAATCACTAAATTTTAATCAAACACTCACCAATCTAGAATAATGTTGTGATATATTTTATCAAATAGAATAATAATAGAAAACAGAACAGAGTTTTGTATCAGTGATCATTTCTACAGCATTACAAAGCCTACAGTTAGAATAGTTTAACAAATGTGTACATTTAGTCCACATTTTCAGGCCAAACTTTTGTAATTACAACGAAAATTGATCATTCATAATATTAAACAACTAATTTCTTTTTTTTTTTTTATGTTGCATTAATTAGCAGTAATTAAGAATGTCGAAAAACAAAACACAAAACAAATAAATTTGAGTTGGATGTGCGCCATTTCACTATATTTAATTTATAAAATAACGTTATAAGTTATTGTCAGCAGCACACCAAAGAGGTTATCTGAATTGTACGAAACACTAATAAAATAATTTACTGATCTATGAAAAAAGAAATAAATTCATCACTGAATTGAATAAATTGCAAAACAATAAGAGTTACATAGAGTGCTTTTTTTGTATTTCGTTAATTTCACATTCACTGTAACCGGTAATACGTGTAGCAGTTTTGAAATAACTGTGTATATTATATTTGTCATTAATTACTCTTACTGCAAAAATCAATCAATAAATAATACAAAACAAACGTTTACTAAATTACCTTGACCAAACAAATATATATTTAATTTACAATTGTATTTATTTATTTTTCTAAAATTGAGTGCAATAAATCTTGATGTGCGCGACAATGATGATGCTTATTAAAATAGATTTTTCTTTTGAGCATTTTGCACTTTCACTCAAGGAGAGGATGAAGCACCACATAAAACATAAATAGTCGTTCTGTTGTACAAAGTTGTATAGCAGATCTATAAGCTCACAGTGTGTCGCATCCACGACGTGTTGTGAGCTTACAGATCAGCTATTTTTGACACTTGACAACGCGTCATGTATACAGTAAATCAGGCTTACCGTTATACAGACACTAATGTATTCTACACAGACATCTTCACATCAATGAACATAAAATTACAGACACTAATGTGTTCTATACAGACATCTCTGAACATAAAGTTACAGACACAATGGGTTCTACACCACCGTTTCCCATGTGTGGGTCGTCGCGAACCCGAGCAAACATCCCTTTATTTTTCATTTCCTACTTTTCGTTTTCTATTATTGTTTTCTCAAAAGATTTTCCAAAACATGTTCAGCCGTTCAAAAAATGTCCATGAATTAAAAACTATTTCAAGCATTTTCTTTTTTAAAGAATTTAATTCAAATGTATAATTCCTTAAATAAGCGGGGGGCGACACCAAATGTGTCTTTTGGGTCTTGAGCTAAAAAGTTTGGGAACCACTGTTCCAGTTCCACACCACATGAGCATAAAGTTCCAATCCACACACGGTTGTGTTCTACACAGGCTGCCGTCCACAAACAGATACAATGTGTTCCACAGACATCGTCCACACACAGCTCTTTTCCATACAAAGTGATTCCCATTTCCTTGAGATAAGCTAACTTACAACACAGGTCACCATAAATCATTGGTAATAATTTCCATTGTAGATAAGCAATCTTTTCAACAGTACACACTACACAGGCACACAGCCACTCTGTCCCACTTGGCACACACTCGCACACACTCTTACACACGCACACACACACACGCGCGCACACACGCAGGCGTGCTCGCACACACACACACACACACACACACACACTCGAACACAGGGTGCTGTTCTTTTTTTTTTACAGCAGCACGGGGATCCCTAAAAGAGGGATGCATCCTCAACACCCTCGAATAACTCCACAAGGGCATGTTAATGCGCTTAAAGTGCTACATTACAGCAACAATTAAACACAGGCTTCCCAGAGGTATTGGGAGCCGTCCTGTCACTGTCTGTGTACAGGCCAACACATCTCTCCCATCTCCATTTATTTCCCTAAGAAATCAGCGGGGCCACCTGGGCCTGGCATCGAAACTTCATTCATCTCCAGAAATGGATTCCAGTGGAGAGCAAAATCAAATTCTCATTTGCAAGGCAAGAGGGAGAGGGAGAGAGAGAGAGAGAGAGAGAGAGAGAGAGAGAGAGAGAGAGAGAGAGAGAGAGAGAGAGAGAGAGAGAGGAGAGAGACAGAGAGAGAGGGAGAGAGAGAGAGAGAGGGAGAGAGTGAGAGAGAGGAGAGACAGAGGAGAGAGACAGAGAGAGAAAGAGAGAGGGAGACAGAGAGAGAGAGGGAGAGGGAAAAAGGGGGTGGTGTGTGTGTGAATGCAGGAGGTACCTGGGAACGCTAACCTCTGGGTGAACCCGCCGCATCTGATAGTTTTGCTATTTGTCTGTGACATTGACAGCTCTGGGGGAGATTAGGACCCACCCTGGCCCAGCACTGCACTCTGCATGCAGCCTATGTGTGCTGCGTTACAGATGGACTACTGCACATTCCCCCCTCTTTGCCTGAGCCTCCCCTCCTCTCATCCCCCCACCCTATATGTTTCAACATGTGGCTCTCGCCCCAGAGGCAAAGAGAGGGATGTAATTATATATGCAATGCAAATGATAAAACAAAAGCGAAATGAGGTTGGGGTCCGTATCAGAGGGCTTACGACAGGAGGATGCAGGGTAGGCGATGTGGCACGGCCTGTGGTGTGTGTGTGTGTGTGTGTGTGTGTGTGTGTGTGTGTGTGTGTGTGTGTGTGTGTGTGTGTGTGTGTGTGTGTGTGTGTGTGTGTGTGTGTGAGGGGGGGGGGGGGACGTCGCAGAGCAGAGTGATGGATGCCCTTCGGTTAAATACGTCCAAATCCCCCCTTCAAGCCGCCCTCTCTTTGCCGGGCAGTGTGAGTGAGTGTGTGAGAGAGAGTGTACAAGATTAATAGTGTAAACAGCGGAGAAGGAGAGAGAGCGCGGAGGGAGGGAGGGAGGGAGAGAGAGAGGGAGGGAGGGAGAGAGAGAGGGAGGGAGGGAGAAAAGACTATCAGCATCTGCAGGAGCACAGTAGCCCTGGGGGAATAGTGTGAACTTTTGAACCCTGATGGCAAGCAGTCGCAGCGATGCACAGAGCCTGCTCCTGCCTCGTAATGTGTGTGTCTCCACAAACGCACAGAGGCAGAGAGGGAGGCAGGGGAAGGAGAGTGAAGGAGAACGAGGAAGAGCGGGGAGGGGAGGGGGGGTTGTCATTAACATATTCCACGCTTCCTCGCCAAACGAGCCCCGCCGCCGCTATCAAAATGTCACGAAATCCATACGCCAATGAGTGTGCCGAGCAAAAAAAAAGAGAAAAGAAATCTTCAGGCAGAGATGGTGATGGATGGATACAGTATAGATGGCTATCTCCAAGTCCAAAGAAACTTTGTGATTGATTGGGCCCCGCTGTGACAGCTTGGGTCAATCATTCAGACGACTCTGGACAGGGCTCAGACGGGTCGCATCTTGGCCGAGCCCAGGGGTCAGGGGTCACGAGTTCACAGGGTGGACATCATGGCCACTGGCTGAGAGAGAGAGCATGCAGTGAAGACACGGTGTAGCTCTTCTAGCCAAAGATACAGACCAGGTGCTTGATGCAAAAGGCCAGACAATGAAAGAAGGGGGAAAAAATAAATGAAAAGAAAGAGCACACGTACAGGATTGATGCTGCGTTAGCTAAGACAATGTGCGCCTGATGAAGAACAGCTGAGGTCAAAACGTAGTTGATTAAACTACTATGGAAACATCAATTCAGTTGTGCAGGTATTAGTTTTTTCTCCCTCACAGTATTGCACCGGTTCAGGACGTACAAATCGTACATTATGCATTCATCCCATGTTTGTAGTCACTAATCCAAGCTCCACGTTTCGGGATGACTGAGGCTCGTGTAACATTGTAAACAAAATGCCAATATACCCTTCAAAAAGCACTGCGCTGGGGAAAGGTTTCTCAAGGTTCAGCCGCAACGCTTGAATTTTAGATTTAATATTCTATTTACAGGCACGGCGTAATAATGTTCCATGCAGTGTATTGCTCCCTCATATTCAAATGAGAAATTGGCAACAGCGAGACATCACTTCAAATTGGTTATCCTATTGCATTCTATTGCCAGTAATTGGCTTAGGAAATAGTGCCAGCACAGACAGAAGGCACACTCTCCCTTTTTTCCAACCCCTCCCCACCGCCATCCATCCATCCATCCATCCCTCGCTCCCTCCCTCCCTCCAACCTTCCCTCCATCCCTGGGCCTGTAGCGAAAAACGAAATGATCACCACGGGCACGTCTGATCAGATCGATCAAAACGGATCAATACAAAGACAGCAATCATATACAAATAAAGAGACTTTGATGCGGCATAGGTCGTGAGAAATTACATGCTTTTTGGAATATGAAAAATGTATTATTTCAGGCCTTTGTCCTCACTTAGCACAGCATATAAAGTAAATACTGTATAGCATGAACCGTATAATTATGACTGCAACATAGAGGTGGGAATTGGGAAACGTACCGTCTACTGAAAACTTCACTGTGTGATCTGATGCCCTTCCTGTGGGGCTCTGTCATCACTGCAGCACACATCCCCGACATCCAACACTCATCCCCGACTTCCAACACTCATCCCCGACTTCCAACACTCATCCCCGACATCCGACATCCAACATATTCCTTCCAACACTCATCCCCGACTTCCAACACTCATCCCCAACATCCAACACTCATCCCCAACATCCAACACTCATCCCCAACATCCAACACTCATCCCCGACTTCCAACACTCATCCCCGACTTCCAACACTCATCCCCAACATCCAACACTCATCCCCGACATCCAACACTCATCCCCGACTTCCAACACTCATCCCCAACATCCAACACTCATCCCCACCATCCAACACTCATCCCCAACATCCAACACTCATCCCTAACATCCAACACTCATCCCCAACATCCAACACTCATCCCCGACTTCCAACACTCATCCCCAACATCCAACACTCATCCCCAACATCCAACACTCATCCCTAACATCCAACACTCATCCCCGACATCCAACACTCATCCCCAACATCCAACACTCATCCCCGACTTCCAACACTCATCCCCAACATCCAACACTCATCCCCAACATCCAACACTCATCCCCGACTTCCAACACTCATCCCCAACATCCAACACTCATCCCCGACATCCAACACTCATCCCCAACATCCAACACTCATCCAACACTCATCCAACACTCATCCCCAACATCCAACACTCATCCCCCACATCCAACACTCATCCCCGACATCCAACACTCATCCCCGACTTCCAACACTCATCCCCAACATCCAACACTCATCCCCAACATCCAACACTCATCGACACTCAGTGTGCCGCGGGTTCGACTCCTGATCCCGACGGCCTTTACTGCATGTCACCCCCCTATCTCTCTCCCCATTTCCTGTCAGCCTACTGTCTGTCCCCCCCCCCCCCCCTCCATATAAAAATATATATATAAAATAAAATAAAAACATTAAAAAAAAACTCATCCCCAACATTCAAACACTCATCCCCAACATCAGGCACACATCCTATCATGATTAGATGATGATAGGACTGACATTTATCTGCTTGACCTATACTTGACAAGTTGACATATACGCGTGTTGAATCTGCCTAAGCACATGCTGATACCCTTGATACCATGACCACCAACTACTTCATCAGATCGGCTGTGCACACAATGATACGAGATGCATCCAACACACATCCCCGACAGTCCAGTGCAGCGGAAACAAACATTACATGTGCAATTTGACTTTGTACATGTGACCCTTCCAGCTCACATCTGTGTGTGTGTGTGTGTGTGTGTGTGTGTGTGTGTGTGTGTGTGTGTGTGTGTGTGTGTGTGTGTGTGTGTGTGTGTGTGTGTGTGTGTGTGTGTGTGTGTGTGTGTGTGTGTGTGTGTGTGTGTGTGTGTGTGTGCGTGTGCGAGCGTGCGTGTGCATGTGAGAGTTAAGGTTGGAGAATCTGTGCACAAGCATGTATTTGTGCATGTTTCCTGAACAGGAAAGAGAGAGAGAGAGAGAGAGAGAGAGAGAGAGGGAGAGAGAGTGAGGGAGAGTGAGAGAGAGGTGGTGAAGGGGGCAGACAGGACTGGGTTGAGGAGGCTGCAGGCTCGCGGTCAGGTCACCGGTACGGTCGGCGGGTGAAACTCAGTTCACATTAGCATGCAGACACCCGGGCTAACAATGGAGGCTCCATCTGTTCCTGTCAGCCATTACAAATCTGGTGTCACCCAGTCCACTGGAGACAACAGGCCACCTCCATCTAATGAAACGGCACAGGCTCCTCCTGCGTGTAAGAAGCAGCCATCGACTTCACACTCGCTCGGTCATTCACTCAACTCTCAGCTTAGAGAACAGAGGGCAGAGGGAGCCCAGGCAGCAAGTCGATTACCGCAGATAATACCTCCTCCTCCGAGTCACAAAGTCTCTATTGTGTACAGTAGAGTAGAGCTGGGGGGGAGGGACACACAATTAGAGATGATAAACCAAAGTACATCTGTGTGTATATTTGCTTTCTCCTCGTTACCTTATACAGCGATTCTGTAAGTGGTTCCCAAACCCCTTGTGGTGCGCGAGAACCTTCTAGGGGGTGCGCGACATGAAAAGGCTAATGGTGGTCTATGGTTTTATTTTAAATATATTAACATATTATGCCAATATATGGGAAGTATATGCAGAATATAGCCTATGCTGCATATATAAGACATATTCAGGTTCATATATGTGCATATATGTGGATAAATAGGAAATGTATGTCCCTATATAACAGTGTAAGTAAGGCAATAAGAAGAAGCAGCAGGTTTTCCAAATTAAGCCCTGATTTAGAGTTCACTCTGTCGTCCTGTGAAAATAGCTGATCTACAAGCTCACCACGTGTCCAGTGGAGAATAAATTAAGCATAAGCGGTTCACCGTTGGCTTCCTGATGATTCTTGCTTTGTCATTTTCAGCTAACATTCGCGGGGGGAAATTGAATAAAACCCGAACCACAAGCCATGGATAATTGTTCCTCCTAAAATGCCACTGATTTCATTAGGTGGCCGTGTCATTATTTCCCATGCTGCACACCCTCCTCCTCTGCAACGGACCGCCCAGTGGAAATGTGTTGCCTTCCCTTTCAGTTTGCAGTGAACAGAAATTGAACTATGAACTCCACTTGCCCCTTGGTGAGGACACAGCCCATTGGTGCGTCCACGTGGTCACCACGGATGAAATCGCAACGTAAGGTGTTAACTTCCCTTGGAAAAGGAAATGCATTGAATATTGAATATGGAAATAGAATATAGGGAGGGATTCGTCTTTTGGTGGAAGGCAGATATGGCTGACGGTCTAATTCCAAATGATATTCAATGGAAATATTGAGGCAAGCATTTTTATCAGTATTGCCTTATGATACACAATGTATGTATTTGTACACTGTAGCTTTCATATACTCCAGCATTACAATGAATTCTACTTTTCATTGCTTGAATTATTATTATTTTTTCTAAAGGACCGTAGCATTAAAACATAGTTTCTAGAATTCATTTAGCACTTAAGCCATATTTATTATTAATTTAATTTGAAAAAAGTTCAATTTGTTTTCACCTACAGTATAATGATGTGCCCAAATGTAACGGCAGGGATAAAGTGGTGCTAATAAAAACAGTTTAATAATTCTAAAAAATAAATAAATTATTAGATATATATGACTTATTTTCTGTCTTTCATCTGCCATATTCTTTAGATTCATGGAGACTCTTTGTGTGGGCGGGTGATGAAGCAGTTCATTAGGGCCTGTTCCAGATAAGGGAAATTCTTTGATGACGTCCACCTGGCATCAGCTCTCAGTGCCACAAGATTACTGCAAACCGCAATATTATATTACGATGGAACACTTCACAAGGTTTTTAGTGGTGCCTATGCCTATGGTGAGACAACTGGAAACGGTAGCTATAGGCCTAGGTAAAGATGGGCACCCGGGGCACCTGAATCAATAATGCCAACCTATAGCAAAGTCAAGTCATGGGCTATTAACTGTCGCAGATAGTCGGACATACAAAAAAAGAAAAGAAAAAAAGAAAAGTGTGCAGGGTGGGTGAGAGGGAGGGAGGGTAAGTCAGAGAAAGGAAGATAGAGGGAAAGATTGATAAAGGGGGAGAGGGATGGAACACACATGGCCCCTCAGGTACAGTGTTGTATTTCAAACCCGGTTGTGAAAGGATAGAGGGGGTTTGGGTCAATCAATCACATCATTAGCCTGCAGCTACACAGCCTTCTCTCTGTGTGGGCTGGCTCTGTGCCTCAGCCAACACACACACTGCTCTGGGCTTGGATGGGGGGTCATTACTATAGAGCTGAGGTCTCACCACTAGAGGGAGCTCTAGGTCACCGATCAGTCCTCTCTGGGAACAGCAGACTCTGCCTCCGAGGTGTCTTGGCCAAAAACTACCTGCCAACCACCTCCTAGGAGGAGGCGGCGAGAGACGGAGGAGTCGCTGATGTCACAGTGTCACAGTGCTGACCGAGTTACGCTGCCAACGCAGCAACAGTTCTCCATATGGTCAGATCTTAATTCAACCATTAATCCCTATAGACACTTTGTCATAATGACAAATAGGCAGTCAACAAGCTGGCCATGTGTCGCATCACCACACAACACATTGTTTGTGATCATGTAGATTTGCAAGTTTCACATTTTTCTTTTTCATTTTTTAAATAAGAACTACCATAAAGAACACAGTGGGTGTTAAATTAATGCCACTGTGTAGTTATCCTACACCACCACCACAGAGTCTCCGGTGACATCGATGTACCCCCCCCCCCCCCCCCCCCCCCCCCCCCCCTTGCGGGTGTGGGACTCCACCCTCCACCTTTCCCTCTCCCTCTTCCTGACATACCACGATCTTCACAACAGAAACACAACCCATAGCCCCCGAGGTCACAGACGGTATACACCTATAGCTTATATAATATCTATGTATCTATCTATCTATAATAGTCCAGAGGCTTAGTGCACTTTTTTAGGAGAATAGTGCACTTGCGGATAAAAGCGCCAAATTTTGTATGAGGCTTCTTTATGTCATGCTAAAGGATTTTAGCCTAGGAGCCCTTGTCAAATATCTATTTTAAATATCAAATTGCAAGACTATCAATATCAATGAAATTTGTGAAATATGTGAAAATCCGCCTAGTATTTTTCAGACTATATACATCATAAAATGATCAGATTACTTCCAAATGTGATAAAGTTGACTTATTTTGACATTATTAAAGTCACAGAACATGAAATATCATCAATAACACCTTTATTGCAATGAAGAATACAAATGAATATGCATCATAGTGCGAAACATGTTATAGAGCTGTGCGCATTCTGCCTAGCTGTCACAATTGCATTTGCAAAGTGGGGAACAGTCAAAATTTGCATCGCTGCATTGGCAGGTATACATCACCTTTACAGGTGCATCTGATCAGCTCTCTGCAAGCTCTGGAAACCTTTGGAATGGTCAGTAAACTAGCACCCATGACCCTTCTTCCTTGGCCGATAGTTTTGTGGAGAAGGAATCATTTGATGGCTTTGTGTGCTGGTGGCCCAGATGCCTGCTTGGTAGACTGCCCGTTTCACATGTGAGTGCACCCTGGGCGGGAGGTAATTTCTCTATCGTTCGATTTTGTTCACAGAAGAGTTATTTTCTTTTTTCGTTGATGGAGCTCAAAGGACTGGATTTGTCGTACAAAATTACTGTCAGTCTTTCAAGCTCCCGGAAGTGCTGGCAGTCAACATCTAGTTGCTGGAAGGGATGCTTTGCCAGATTGACGAATGTTTTTGTCGCAGGCAGCATCATAGGCTTGCCAGGTCCGCCAAGCTGACCTCTTACCCTTTCCATTAATAGCCGGGGAGCGGGAATAGAGATGAACCTGTGATGTCATGACATACTTTTTATTTGTGTTTTTTCTATTAACTTGGTCATTATGGAACACAGAATGAGAGGTCTGCTCTGACCAAATGAATAGAAAAAAAACACAAATAAAAAGTATGTTATGACATCACAGGTCCTCTCAAATTTTGGGTGACTGGCTCCCCGGCTATTAAGGCATATGTTGTGTCACAACCGGAATATGCGTGAAACATAGGCAGGGCTCGAGATTTGGGTTCCCCTAGGCTATTGCAGTCTACCAAGCGGGCATCTGGGCCACCAGCACACGAAGCCACCAAGTGATTCCTTCTCCACAGAACTATGGGTGGGTTAAGGAAGAAGGGTCATGGGTGCCAGTTTGGCTGACCATTCCAGAGGTTTCCAGAGCTTGCAGAGAGCTGATCAGATGCACCTGTAAAGGTGACTGTAGTGTAGTACCTGAAAATGCAGTAATACAAATTTGGACTGTTCCCCACTTTGCAAATGCAATTGTGACAGCTAGGCAGAAAGCACAGCTCTATAACATGTTTCACACTATGATGCATATCCTTGTACTATAATGGAAAGGGGGAGCAAACCAATATATTTATACGTCCGGCTTCTCCTATGAAACTTGGCAATTCTGCTCAGCAAGCCATCCTGGGAAGCAGTATAGGGGAAAGCCTCTCGGAGGACATGAACACCCTTTCTTCATACCTGAAGGACTGCCGCCTCAAGCTCAGTGTTGAGAAGACTGTAGCAACAATGTTCCACCTCTACAAAAGGGAAGCAACTCGCCAAATCAACATCATGGTCGACGGTGCCCGGCTACAGTCCCAGTCCTCACCGACATACATGGAGTGAAGCTCGACAGAACACTGTCCTTTAAACAACACCTGGACAGTGTTAAGGGAAAGCCTGTGCCGCACTGATACAGCATCTAGCTGGCACCACGTGGGGAGTCACCACAAAGACACTCCACCGAGGCCCTAGTTTTCCCTGCCGCTGAATACTGTGCCTCAGCCTGGAATCGCCCCAGCAGAGGTCAGGCGAGAAGCAGCCACACTGTCCCTCACTCGGAAGGCACAGTTGAGCAAATCTCACCTCCTCCACAAGGTCGTCACGGAGACACCACATCGTACGCATCTCAAGTCCCGGCGGCCCTTTGCCACACAGGCCCAGGAACTGCTCGGCACAACACCAGCCGACACCTCCAAGGCTTCCTGGGTGAAGGCAAGATGGAGGGACCAGTGGAAGGCAGCAGATCCTTCCAGGCTTCACTACTACATCGAGGATCTCACAGATGTTCCTGGCCAGCGCCTCCCCCGCAGGGAGTGGACAACCCTCAACTGCCTGAGGACGGGTGTGGGACGCTTTGGTGCATCCAT
Source organism: Electrona antarctica (assembly GCF_951216825.1). NCBI lineage: Eukaryota > Metazoa > Chordata > Actinopteri > Myctophiformes > Myctophidae > Electrona > Electrona antarctica. The sequence continues at coordinate 18,246,385 of NC_136805.1, forward strand.
GCAGAAGTGGGGTCTCACAGACAGTGCCCACTGAGAATGTGGGGATCCATTACAGACTGTGGAACACGTGCTGACCAGCTGCCCCACATACCGGCCACCAAATAGTGATCAAGGCTTAATTGACCTAGACAATGACACACTGGACTGGCTTGCTGCAATGGAGCTGAAGGTCTAAGGACATATACGACAGAAGAAGCACAAACAAATTCTACATGCCACAGGAATCCATCTGCACTACATTGCCTCCGCTCACCTGTCATATGTATTGTACAAATATTGCTTTTGTGTGCCATACTGTTATTGTGCAACATTTTGCTGTGACGCAAATTATATCACAATTTCCACATTCACTGACCCCTCCCCTTTTCACTTCACACACACACACACACACACACGCACACGTACACGCGCACACACAGCAGCACAGTATGGTACAGTATGGTACGATACGGTAACGTACAGTCTGGTACAGTACGGTACAGTAACATACAGTACGGTACAGTAAGCTACAGTAACATACAGTATGGTACATTGCAGTACAGTACAGTACAGTACAGTACAGTACAGTACAGTACAGTACAGTACAGTACAGTACAGTACAGTACAGTATGGTTCAGTACCGCACCCAAAATGTAGTCTGACTGAACAAGTGGGCACCCTGCACAAGTGGCCACCCGGACAACTGGCCACCTGGATGGTGTGGCGCGAGACCGTCCGATGGCCGGTCGAGTTATAGTTCATTTGTATGTATTCTTCAATGCAATAAAGGTGTTATTGATGATATTTCATGTTCTGTGACTTTAATAATGTCAAAATAAGTCAACTTTATCACATTTGGAAATAATCTGATCATTTTATGATGTATATAGTCTGAAAAATACTAGGCGGATTTTCACATATTTCACATATTGCATTGATAATAATGTCTTGCAATTTGATATTTAAAATAGATATTTGACAAGGGCTCCTAGGCTAAAATTCAATAACTGACCATAACGAACCATCATGCAAAAAATTACGCTTTTATCCGCAATTGCACTATCCTTTCACTAAGCCCCCGGACTATAAGACCCATTCTACTGTCCCTGGCAAACCGGGTTTACCAGCAACAAACAAACGAACAACACTAGCGCTGCACTGATGAGGTGCAAACCAATGCCACCAATTCAAAGGCACACCTGTGTGTTGAGAGTGTAAAGATAAAGAAACATGCACTCTCAAGTGTAAAGAAACATACACTCTGAGTTTGTAACACGTACTCTTGTTTGCTACTGTAACATATTGTTCTTTTTTTCAGATAATGAGGGGATTTCATCTCATCTTTATTCACAGACACACACGCATGCATGCACACGCACGCATGCACGCACGCACGCATGCACGCGCGCAATTCATACTGCAAGAGGTAGATAGAAGATGTTTTCTTCATCCTGTATAGACAAGACCGGAGACTCAACGGTTGCATTGTTGTTGTTGTTTTTGCTGTGCACCAGTGTCTTCTGCCCAGCTTGTTGAGGTTGTAAAGACTGTTTTATACTTTGTTGCGTGCCAGAGTAATGCACCTGAAAAGAGCCTAATATTTACAAGCTCACAACAGGAAGGTCGTCTTCCTGTCACGCTGGGACGCGTTGTGAGCATGCAGATCGCTTGTTTGTTGCACGTGAAAGTATACGTCAGGCTTAAGTGTGCCATGACAGAACTACCATCAAGAACACAGTGGGTGTAACCACTGTGTCGTTATCCTACTGCCACAGAGTCCCCGGTATCCCCTCTCCTCAGCTAGTGTGTTTATGAACTCTAAAAACAAACACCTGTATTCCTGCAGTTCACTGTGTCATCTGAAGCAAATACAATGTACTCATTATTAGACGTACCGATAAGAAAACAACATGCAGTCCAGAGAAGCCCAACTCTAAACCATACTGTACATGGGCAACTCGCGTCCCGGGGGCCACATGCGGGCCCACATTCACTTAATGTGGCCCTCAGGTTAATATCGCATATTATTGATTTCAGCTGTTATAATTCCAAACATGCAAACATGACCCGCGTTAATTACTTCAGTCTAAATTAGTTAATTATTGTCTTTTTTTATGTCCAATGTATTTGTACCTATAGTTCATAAAGTTAACATAACTATAATTAAAGGCATTTGAAAGGCATTTGAACTTTAAAAAAAAAATTCAAATTCAAATATAGCAAAAATAGCTGATCCACAAGCTCAAAACGTGTCGCATTGCTACCACAGCAATATAAATATGCAATGAGGCCCTCTGGAGTGAGTGTGGAAATATAGTGGCCTTCTCCATTGTCAAAGTTGCATTCCATCCCTGCTCTAAACCAATGGAGAGAAACTCTCTTCTCCATGGTCAATCGTCATATCCACTGGCACTCAAAAAAAGAAAAAAATAGCTCCTTCGGACAGAGCTGCACTGCACCTCTAATGAAGGCATCAACACCCAAACAAAAGTGCTTGAAAATCGCTTCAGACAAAGAGGTTATAAGTGTCTTGTATTAACAATGCTTCATCACATTTCTCCACCCTGTCACAAACTGAATACATATCAACTACTCCGACAGGAACAGAACACAGTGGTTTGTGCCATTCAGAATGTATCCAAGGACAGAATGTAATCAAAGAACATTGGCATATTGTCAATACGGATCCAGTCTTTCTAAGCCCCCTCCTGTGGAATACAAGACACTTCCTAGCCTACATAACATGCTAGTGAGAGCACAACTTCCCCCTACATCACCCTCACATTTCCTCTGGAAACAGCTCTGTTTCCTCTTTAAAATAATTACCCATTTGGCAAACATGTCACTTCACACACAAAAAATGAGGTAAAATAGCCGATATACAAGCTTTTTTTTTTGTTTGTTTTTACTTTAGAAAGCATTTGAATTGTTTCTTTTCGACAATAATGACATGGCCAAAGTAGGGAAACCAAACTGAAAGTGGTTTATCGATTAATGCGCCTAGTAATTCATTTTCTTTTTTTATGAAAAAAAAAAATGATCCCCCGATTTTGCAACCCATTTTTTCACCCAGTGTCAATTATCTAATGTACTCCTGGGCGCTACACTTCCTCTGCCAACATGGGGGGCAGCGGACTGACCTCATGCTTCCTTCTATGCCAAATTCCCACCTGACAAGGGGGAATTTGCTACACCCGGCCGGATGTAGCACGTGGAAGAAGGAACACGTTATTCCGACCAGTTCCTTTCCCCTCCATCAGGCGCCCCGGCTGGCCAGGGGGAGTTATAGAGACCAGGATTACTGCATGTTTTTGTGAGGGTACCTACCCTAGGAGACACGGGGAGAACATGCAAACTCCACACAGAAGGGCCCTTTCACCAACCCCGCCTCGGGTATGGGCACTGATGACGCGGAGGAGGGAGCACGCCCCCAGCACCCACAGCGTCCCCCGGGGGAATTGAACCCAGGACCTTCTAGCTGTGAGGCGACAGCACTACCGACACTGTGCCCTAGTAATTCATTTTCAATGAGAGGCCTGCAGGGGGTTTTTTTGTACGCGCATTGAAGTTGAGGGGCGACAACACACGCCTGTGACCTGGAGCAGACCTGTCGTTGATCCAGGCAGGCGACAAAGTCTGCGTCACACGCTGCCCATCTGAAAGGACCTTATTGAGGATTTTGACATTAAACCAGTTTATCCGAAGTCTGACGAAGAGCCTGTGTTGCTCAAACATCACACATCAACACACACTCATTCACACACAAGCAGGCCTGTGGCTGACTCACAATGAAGCGCTCCTTCGTCCTGGCAGTCAGAGGCCAGTGAGGCGTCATCCGAGGGAGCCGACCGACCCAGGCTGTTACTACGGTTGTCATCAGAACTGTCCTCCTGCCTGGATTCAGCTGAAAGTGTGCATGTGTGTGTGTGTGTGTGTGTGTGTGTGTGTGTGTGTGTGTGTGTGTGTGTGTGTGTGTGTGTGTGTGTGTGTGTGTGCATGTGTGAGTGTGTGAGAGATAGAGAAAGAGAAAGAGAAAGTGAAACATCTTGGGGTCAGGAAGCTATTGTCACCACACAATGCCCGGCGTTGCCCGCCCCCCGACCACCCCCCCAACACACACACACACACACACACACACACACACACACACACACACACACACACACACACACACACACACACACACACACACACACACACACACACACACACACAAACACACACACACACAGACATTGAAGTAAAATAGAGTGTATGTAAATAATATGTGAAGAGTAATTATACTTTGGAGTGTGATTACTTACATTGGACCGGAAATTCCTGTGGATTTCTGTAAAATGAAAGTGGCCGTGAATCAAAATGTGGCACTGAACATTAGCACTTTAGCCACACATAATATTTAACACATTTTGAATTTCAGCCTCTCCTGCTGCTATACCTACAGTGGTTTCCTGCAACAAAGGCCACTAAACCACACGTTTTCTCTGGCAAGAGCACGCAGCCCTTTATCATGCAGTGCAAACAGCAGCGTGTGCGCTGGTTGCTTCCGGAGTAAGTCATTACATGCTCTGCTTTTCATTAAGCACATTGTGTTGCTCGATGGCTGCACGACAAGCACCTTGAATCACATCTTGATAACTGACATTAATCTTGGTCCTTGTGATATGGACAAAGAGTATTGCATTCTTGACGATATACATTTTGTTTTAAATTAGCCAAGAATGATCTCAAATAGTAAAAACTGTAGATAGATCTGCAGCTATTAGTACTATTGTTGGGACTATTTTTGAGTGGTTAAAGTGGTTAAAATCATGCACCCAAACCAATGCAAACTGCATGGTGCAAATGTTCCAATTTTCTGCTGAAAATACAATCTTTACATGAATTATCATGGATGACTGAGTGACCTCTTTCAAAATAATACATTTGTAATTTATCGCAGGTCATTTAAGGATAAAGTTTTGGGGCTTTAATAATAAATAATGCAGTGTTGGATAAGGGCATCAGGAAAAATGAAACAGTGATACCACAACAATACAGATGTGGCCTCTTTCTGTCTCTCTCGACACATTAATCTAGTGGAGTCCTGCTGCTTCCAGAGGTCAAAGTCCTACCGATTGTGGACCACTCTGAAGTTATTCAACAAGATGTCCCGTGTCTCTCCGGCATGTTCACTGAGGTTCTCATCCTGCAGGATGTCCGATACGAACAGCTCACAGTCTGAGGGAGACGAGAAGATGACACAGTCAGCTCAGCATGGCAGTACTCAAGAGACTCTGGGAGACCAGTCTCACAACACAACCCTCTCAGAGTTAAATTGACACAATAAACAGACTCTTGAACCATAGCATCCCATTGCGTAGAGTGAAAAATGAAAGCGGGCCAACCGGCCAAATATAGATCCCAGTTTATATAGGGTTTAAATGGTAAAACAAAACAATACGTTGACCATTGTGTTGTGCAGTGTGTGTGTGTGTGTGTGTGTGTGTGTGTGTGTGTGCGTGCGTGCGTGCGTGCGTGCGTGCGTGCGTGCGTCATGATTATTTCTTCTTGGCTTCCTTCCTTTCCTTGCTTTCCACGCACGCACGCACGCACGCACGCTCGCTCGCATGTGTGATATAACTTATTATAATGTTTTTCTTAATTTTTTCGGGCCAAACATTCATTTCGTAGTTCATCCAACTTTTAATTTAAACATACATCACTGACTGTAATTCTGTAGGTAAACAACAAGGCCAGTTATAGAGTCCACCCAGATGTACAATAAGAGACCATAGGATCAAATAACATTACATGAGAATTATATTATCATATCATGTGACCAAAAGTCAAAACCTTACAACAGTATGACTTATATAGTATACCCTATTTCAGTAGGGTAATAAACACTCCAACCCGAAATTAGGCCTTTTTCTATGTGACAACCAGGCAAAACATGTTGGACCTGTCCAACAAATCACTTATCTGATAAAAAGTCTTTATTCCACATAGGTAGTACACAGAGATGCCAGTGTTCTTATAAAGCCACATTTTGCCAACCTGGCAGTAAATGCAAATATAGTAAATGCTAGGCAGTGGGACTCAGTGAATGAGATTACTATCTATGGAAATCTGGTTTTCCATTGTAAAGGCAACCAGACACATTAGCTTGTGACAAAATGTTGCAGAGCTAAACAGTAGCCTATGTGTCAAAATTTCAAGATTTGTAATTCAGAATACAAATTAAAGATGTGAACATATGTAAATATTACATGTTATGTATGTGTGTACACCATACATGGCATCGCACGCACACACGCACACGCACACGCACACACTTCAATTCAGCAGCTAGTTGTTCTGTAGTTACTCCAATAACACACTTCAAACTTCCTACAACATTGTAGCATTACAGAGAATGAATTAGAAAAGCAGTTGACCTTACCCTCCAAAAGCCTCCTGATGTCCTCTGAGATTGCCCCCATCCTTAACTGAGCCCCGTACAAAAAATACTTTGACTGTCAGTCTTGCCAGGCTGTCAAGAACGTCAGTTCTCTCTTCAGCTGTGCTGTGGTAGCCTACTATACACCTCAAAACTCACAGCCCTATGGTAAAGATAGCAACGACCTGGAGCACATTCTTGCAGATAAACGTACACAGCGCCTGTGCATCTGTGACCTACTGTTCTGAAACAAAAGTGCCGGCGTACGTGTCTGCAGATTTGCACAAATTGGGGTGGAGCAGGTGCAGACAGTGATGACAACTTCCTCTGTGCTTTGGTCTCAAATGCCAGACAGGCAATGTTGATTGACGGAGTTGTCATCAGAGTGTATATTGTATCACCACAGTGCCTGCAGTAGGAATAAGGACACATGGAAAATTGCCTGTAAATGGTTATGTTGGTCATAATTTGGTCAGACTTTATTGAGAGGATAGCCCCTTGAGATGCAGCATCTCAGTTTAGAGAGGGTTAAACATTACATACAAGGGGTGCCCGCGCTGGCCTAGTGGTCCAGGCGCATGCCACATATAGGCTCTGGCCTCTGTAGGATGAACAGAGTCAAAACATTGATAGCTCTACAAATAAACATAGACATAATTTGAAAATTATTTTAATTTTGAAAAGAAAAAGTATAGGCTACTGACAGCAGCGGTTGGAGAATAACTACTAATCACAGAAGCAACTGGATTTTGTTCTGTTCCAAGTCAATGCCTAAAAAGGTCTCTGCAGGCTACCATAAAGGTAGGTGTTTTGGTAGAATGGATGAGTAGATAAAGTATGATGTAGGGCAGGCTATACTTCCTCACACAACGGTGTCGCACCTCTTACGAAATCTACAAATCTTCACCTCTGCATGTTTCAAGTAGATATAGGCTACTCTGGGGGATCCTGCCACGTTGAGGAATGTTTCTCCCTTGTCAGCTAGGAGGCTGCATGGTGGTTAAGGACTGGAAAGCTTCATCTGCACCTGCACCCACTGGTACGCTTCGCTTGGACAATTGGACGCCTATACGATCAACTGTCATGCAGGATGCTTAATAGGATGGACAAATACGATTTAAAGTGTATCGGCATTCTGATGTCGTTTCAGGTGTTGGATCATCTTTCCACTCCCCGTCAGAATCTATCGACAATCCACCGTTGTCCCCGGCTACAGAGCGCTCCCCACCGGTGTCCCCGGCTACAGATCGCTCCCCACCGTTGTCCCCGGCTACAGAGCGCTCCCCACCGTTGTCCCCGGCTACAGAGCGCTCCCCACCGGTGTCCCCGGCTACAGAGCGCTCCCCAGCGTTGTCCCCGGCTACAGAGCGCTCCCCACCGTTGTCCCCGGCTACAGAGCGCTCCCCACCGGTGTCCCCGGCTACAGAGCGCTCCCCAGCGTTGTCCCCGGCTACAGAGCGCTCCCCACCGGTGTCCCCGGCTACAGAGCGCTCCACGGTATCCGGAATTCCGCTCCACACCCGCCTCTCCTCTCACTGTCCCCGGCTACAGATCACGATATATAATGTAATATATAATATATATAATGTATGTATATTTGTACACTAAATAGCCATATTTTTCCACTCCCGTCAGAATCTAACTCCCGGTACTCACATTGAAGACAGACAGCCGTACAAATATTAACCTTATATTAAATTATATATTACATTATGTAGCGTGATCAGTGAGAGGAGAGGCAAGGGACACCGGTGGGGAAGTTAGATTCTGACGAGGAAAAATGAGACGAGATATGACACCGGCTCTGAGTGAGCTGCATCTTTTGATAGTACTTTTGGAGGACTTGAAGTCTGGAATTATGGCTGAGGTGCATGGGCTACTGTATAGCCTATGCTTTTGTGAAAATAAATTGTTTCGCTTTTTTTGTTTGTTATGCGTTTTCTTTTCCGTCTTTGTCTTTGTGGCTGTTATATGTTGATGTTGTTATATACAGGTATGTGAAGTGTGTTTAAACCAGAAAATAAATATAGTACAAATCATAAAAAAGTATATAGGCTACTCACACCTTATATTAACTGAATGGTAGGCTAGGCTTAGGCTAGGCTACATGGCCTACCTACACCACTTGTTTAGCCTACTGTAGCATATGGGGTATGCATGTGACATCATCATCATACCAGGAAGTTATGCGGGAATGCCTACTGAGTGGCAAAAAACTACTTTCTGGCCTTGACAGCCCATACATCCACACAGAAAAGTCCTATTTGATTGCATTAAATTACTTTAAACAACATTAAATTCACTTTGTCACTCACTTTGCCACTCAATCTGCAATTCACTTTATGCATGCGCATACCCTCTATACTGCCTACTACTGCCTACTACTAGGTTATTTGTTTTGGCAAAGACCAGGGAACACACACACACATGTATATAGCCCATAACTAGGCCTTGTTCGGGCAGCCATGCCCATATTGACAAAATAGTAGGGTAATAATGTTACATCCATAAGAGTTGGTTACATCCTTGATGATCCCCACAGGTGTGTTAGTAACTGATACTAATTAAGGCTCTGTCCCATTCAGAGCCACATGGCTCTGTTTCCATTTAATGTAGCAGATCGAGCCTTTAGTTTCAAGCATGCAATACCTCCCTTTGACCTGAATGGTAGACTATAAAAACATAATTAGTAGAGGCCTATCATTGGTAACACCTGTGTGTTTACCCCGCCAGGCCTATTTAATTCCGTGCAGCTATCTGTCGTGACGTGAAAATGGTCTTCTACTAGATCGGTCACAGGCAGGGCCTGGAGTCTCTCTTAGCTGGACCACTGTTCTCATACTTATTTTCTGTATTAAACATCTATAAACTGCAAGAATTCGGTATGTTTTGTTTATGGTAATTTAAAATAATATATCAGGCTAATCGTATAAATAAAGGGCTACTAGTAGCCTACGGGTAGCCTACTATACGGGTAGCTAGGCTAGGCCTACAAACCTGTTGAAATCGTGCATGAGACCCGTCTTGATCCAGGGCTAGCTGGTCCGTCCACTGTATCTGTTAAAGATTTCACGTTCTGTGTTTCTGTGTATTTTTGAGAGGCGCTAGCCCCTCCTATATACAGCTTTTGTCCCCGGCCCACATGTCTCAATATTTGCCATTGACAATGAAAGGAGAAATTAGGTCAGATGTCCGCCAAATGTAACCAACCAATCACATAAACTCGGTTGTTCAATCATGAGATGATGTATAATGATAAGAGCGCCCCTCACTTTTACTATTTTCTGAAAACATTAGAGCCTACAAACCAAAGAGACACTACACCATTCAAATATAGGCAATATCCATCCAAAAACAAAACGCGCCTTCCAATTGGAGGCAGGATGCTTAATAACAACTGCCTGCCTCCCTTTAAAACTCAGTAAACTGAGTAATAAAGTGTCACTTGTAGCATACTTTTAGCAAGTAAAACGTCTGTACGCCTGTTGCCAGCAGGGGGCAAACGGCAGTGAGCTCTGAGCTGAATTCTGCTTGCTGCTTTCCAACAGTGACACAGGAAATGTCTAGTCAGTGGAGGGGTGAGGGGGTCTTCAATGTTTTTCAGGCCACGAGAGAGAGAGATGAAGAGAGATGAAGCAGCTACTACATAATGTATCAAATTGAGTTGCAGATTATATTTTTCAGAGATTTCAGATAGCTTCGTAGACTTGTTTAACAGCACTATCGTCAGTGTTGTGTAAATTAATGTATTTATTTGTTTTTTACACATACTTTCTATTATTAATATGTTGGATTCATGTTCATGAACCTACACCAAATGTCTTCACTGAAAATAGCAGATATACAAGCTCAAAAAATAAAGTCCTATCACACAGAAATGTGTTGCCCCCCCCCCCCCCCCCCCCCCCCCCCACCCCCTGTTGAAGAGGTCTAGTGTACAACTGGTCAGAAATGTTTTTTTTACCACCTAATGTTGTAATGTGTACACCTCAAAGGCACATACAAAAGACCAAAAATACCAATATCATAGAGCAAAAAACGATTTTGTTTATTTCTTCACAGGGAAATTTTGACTCTAGGCCTACTATATATGCTATGGTTACTTAAGTTATCACTCTAAAATGCATTGCTGTATACGGTTAATTTAAAATTTGCAGAATCAAATGCCTGGTTATCCTAACATAAGTGGTGCTTAATTCAACATCTGAAATTGTATATAACCCATGCAAAAGAAAGTGAAAGATTGTTGCAGTAGGCTATTTCATGTCTGTATTTTGACCCCTGCATTTTCGTCTGCCATTGACCTCACATTATTTGATTAGGACAGGGGTTCTGCCGCTTGCTTTTGTGCAGCTAGGCTTACAGGAAATGGCCAATTTGCACTTAATTGTTGTAATCAGCCAATTCTGAGATTTGTGGAAAAAAGATATGAAAGTGAAAAATGTTGCCTATATGTGTTAGTGATTCACAGAAAATGATAAAAATAATAAATTGGGAACTGCCCATAATCATGTAAAATATAAAGAATGTAATTTTTATATTTTTTTATATTTATGATTAAAGAAAATCAGTGAAGGCTAAAGCAGCTCCCAAGAGTGGACATCAGTCCATCTGATGCACAGCGTCCATTTAATTCATGTCTCATATTTCCTGTATTTCTGTCACTTCCCCATAGGACGCCATGGGGTCAGGCTGAGTTGAATCCCATGTCAGGATTGTCCCCACATTGACCTGCTCCTGACTGCATGCCCTCCCAGCAAAAAAGCCCCTGTGAAGGTAAGAGGAACTGGGGGTCCCCTCCCCTGGAAAAGAGGGTCCCTCCCTTTGACAGCTTCACAGAGCCCCATGCCACCTGCCTGCTGAGCCCTGGTCCATATGAAAAGGGAAGCCTTTTGTAATCCGGCAGGGATTACACCACCCAACAATACTCTGCTGAAAAAAGCGACAAAAGCCCCTGTATCAGACGCCACTCAGGGGGAGCGAGGCTATGATCTCCCACTACTACCAACACTGACTCCTCTGCTAGCCCCTCTCATCTCCCCAAGAGGTCCCCCCCCACCTTGAAGCATTCGTTGCCTCTGTCCTCCTTCTCCCCTCTCATCTCAAGGATCTGGTCTTTTATCAGCGCATTCCTTTTCATTTGCATTGCGGTGTGGGGAGGGACGCAAAGGTCTCTGATCTGATAGAGAGAGCACAGAGAGCCTGGAGGAACCTCAGGGCGCTCGCGCGCACACGCACACACACACACACACACACACACACACACACACACACACACACACACACACACACACACACACACACACACACACCTTTTTCACCATGTTGCATTCTCAAGATAACCATAGAGACCTCCAGCAGTTCAGGGTTCAGAGTGGTGAAATCAGACGCGTTTTGCCTGTCTTTCAGGCTCTGTAAAACTTGTATTAAGATGTGGTAAATCTATCTGTCTAGAAAGTATGGATCTTTATTAAGGTCTGAAAAAGGATGCACGGGAAAGGCCTATTAGTTTCAGCAACAGCCTGTGCTTTTGTTCAACACGAGGGGTTCCGTTTCTAAATCCTATAAACACATTTTATAATTAGAGCTGCTATTACCATTGTCTATGTCTAAGATATCGGCCAACGTCTCAAGTTACCTTCTATCCTTCAGTTGTTTTTATTTTGTGCTATCCATCATTTTGTAGGAGATTCTTTTATCCCTTTTTTTGTGGATATCTTATTTTGGACCACATTTATTTTTAAATTATTTTTACACTCTTTAAAACCTTGATCAAAAAGTGTTTGACCTGATGCTTAAGAGCCTTGTTGTAATTGTTTGTGTTACTCAAAGAGATACAAAAATGTGCATGGTAGTTTACCTTTAGGATTTCACAGGATCATCATTGTATTCCCAACCCACCCATTGCTCAAACACTTGTCAGAATAGGGGTTTGGCCTTGCAAAGGTAAAAAGTAATGATCGATTGAGGACACAAACAACAGGAGAGCAAATGTGTTGCACTAAATCTACAACCTTCAGTCAGACAGACATTGACTTGTATGGGTGGGTACATCAGCTTTCGGCTGTACTCGCATCAATGCGATCCCTGAATGCATATAGAATGGAAAATCATTCAAAGCATATTATGTTAGGATGTATGAGCCATTTCAAAATATTAATTCAGCATTATTTGAGGTGTCCGTTAAAGATGACAGTCACAGCTAGAAGGCCGTTGACTCAACTGAGTGATTCCATACCTCTATTACACATGATCTATGAATGTATGAGAGGGACCGATTTTTCATTACCGAGACATTGTCCCTGGAGGCAGTTGTTAAAGAAGAATCTGTGAATTATCCCCCCATGGAACAACTGGCCCTTGTCATGAGCTGAGTAGAGAGGAAAAGAAGAGAAGGGAAGGGAATGCAAGGGAAGAGAAGAGAAGAGAAGGGAAACATAGCAATGCACCAGAGTATTGATAGTAGTGGTCGGATTGAGAGACTGGAAGGACGCCAGAGGAATGTCTCTCCCTGTGCTTGTGATCCTAGCTATTGCCGCCTCTCCCTCTGTCCAGTTAATTGGAATACAAAGCAGAGTGGGGTCGATGAGAGAACGGGTGGAGGAGGGGGTGATGTCTGTCTCCAGCAACACTCAACCTTCACTGCTCGCTGGGAATTGACTGGGGAACCAGCAAGCGAGACCGACACACTGTCACTGGTAAAATGAACTGTCACCTTGCATTTCTCAACCTCCTGGCAGCGTTGAATTGGCTGCTTTGAACCATGTGACGTGACACTGATTGAGTTCTGGCTTGCGCCTCCTGGGTTCTGAGGAAGGAGCCCGTTTAATTTTGAGGATACGGCCCCTCGATGCAAAACACCAAGGTACGGCACGGGAGAGTCGGTGCCGAGGAGCATCTTTAGCCATGTTCTGCACACCAGAAACCACTCATGGCAGCACTTTTCTTTCTCACCGCCCCTCATTATTTCATTGTGCTGCTTCGTTACTCTGCCTCTCAGCTGCTCTTGTTTTTCTTACGCCATACCGTCATGGCGGTCTGACAGGCACGTGGAGGAGGAAAACTATTAGGGGTAGCCATTTGGATCCTGGAGGCAATCCCAGGGAGTATTAAGACGTTAACCCTGGCCAAGTCACATGTCTCTCTCGGTTACTATGCTGATGAAGTGGGGAACGGATGCAGTTGCAGGAGGACCCAGGAGGCTGGGGCTTCAGGTTGGCCAAGGCTTCCAGATCCAATAGAGCCTGACTTGGAAGGGGGGATGGGTGTCAAGAAACTCTCAGCCTTGGCTAAAAGGAGCCTCACTGCTGTAACAAAGGGAAGGAATAAGGGAGCATGCCATGATCAAGTAGGCAGCATATTTTGTCAACCAGGCCTCACTGAACAGTGATGGTGGATATGCCACAAACTAAAATTTGCACGCACACACGTATAGTATACGCACACACTCGCGCGAGCGTGCACACACACACACACACACACACACACACACCCCCCTCCAAATTATGCTGTTCTCCAAATCTTTGTTACAATATGAGAATGACACAAATTTCTCAAGTTACCACGTATGGTTATTTTTGTTCTTATTATCAGCACTTCATAACCTTGAGAGGTGCATATATAATATTATACTAGAGTCATTACAGTATTACGGTATTAATATTCCTCTACTTTTTAGTGAGTGAGTGATATTTATTTATTCATTCATTTAATTACAACTCTCTTAATTTAGTTACAACTCTCTTAAACATGTTGCACAACACTAAAATCCTTGTTAATATAATTCAGAGTGTACAGAAGGACCCAAATGGACGCTTACCATATTTCCTATTGTAGCCACGTGAGCCCTATTTATTTATTTCATTGTATGGCAAAAATAGCTGATCTTCACACTCAGCGCAACACAATGTGATGTGATGTGATGTGTTGCGTTGTGAGCTTGTAGATCTGCTATTTTCATCGTTTTTGTATATTAAAAAATATCTCACATTTTGCATATGATGCAAAATATAGGGACACCAGGTTGAAAGTAGTTAAACGAATGATAATACCTTTTGTTTGATATCTGTCAATAACAGATGAGGCCCATCTGTGGTATCTCCGAGATTCCCACCGCCCCCTTATCCCATGAATACCATAGCCAGCGTTCCTTTGAAGCCCGGGGACCCTGCAGAGTGACATGCGACAGAGCCACTGGTAGAAAACCGAGGAAGTGAGCCTGGCAATAGACTTGTAAAAGAGCCTGCCACAGATGCAAGCAGCATGGGGTACAAACAGGACTGGTTTGACCTCAAACAAAGTGCAGGAGGAGGAGGAGGAGGACGGTGGGGTGGGGCTGGGGGGGTTAAAGATGTATGAAGATATTGGAAGTGAAAGAAGCTGGCTATGCAAAAAAGGCTAACTAATTAATTCAAAAATAGCAGATCTACACGCTTAGCGGTCCATGCACCTTGACTGGAAATCCAGCATGACAGTGTGTCGCGGGTTTGAGTGCCGATCCCGACGACCTTTGCTGTGTGTCTTCCCCCCCATCTCTCTCCCTATTTCCTGTCTACCTACTATCAATTAAGGCAAAAAGCCCCCCCCCACCAAAAAAAGGTGTGTAGGCCTAGCCTAGCTACCCGTATAGTACCCGTAGGCTATAGCCTATATAAAAAAGAACTACACTTGAGGTGTGTGAGCTTGTAGATCTTGTTTTTTGTTTTGTTTTCAGCTGTAATGACATGCCCAAAATAGTGACACCAGGGTTAAAGTGGTTAATGGCTCCTATTTTTATTTTTTTTGTTTGTGCCATGGCATGGTTGATTACCAGGCTCGGCTTGTTTTTCACCATGCCCGTATACCGCATGCAGGGTTCATTGCCATCCTCTCCTCCTCTCCTTGCCCTACATTCTCCGGCAGAAGGCAGAAGGCTGTGCTGATGTGATGGTGAAAAACATCCTCCTCCTCCTCCTCCTGTTCTCTGGCTGAACATCTGTCTCTGAGGTGTTGGTTCTGGTGCCGA
The DNA here is from genome assembly GCF_951216825.1 of Electrona antarctica. Classification (NCBI taxonomy): domain Eukaryota; kingdom Metazoa; phylum Chordata; class Actinopteri; order Myctophiformes; family Myctophidae; genus Electrona; species Electrona antarctica. The sequence continues at coordinate 18,261,789 of NC_136805.1, forward strand.
CGCTGACACCTCCAGATGGAGAGTCCACTGGGAGCCCTGAGGTATTACCCACAGAGATGACAGGGATTGCACCCCCAGAATGAAGTCCCACACTTTCTTTGTCTACGTCCCCAATTATTTTATTTTCTTTTGTTGTTGTTGGGTCTGTCAGTATTCACAATATCTATTCTCCCCTCTCCCCAGTTCTTGCCCTTGTGACTCATCCCAAGAAGAAGCATTTGCTTTGAGAAGAAATCCACAGGCTGTGGTAATTAGACAGCCTTTTACCTTTGCTAATATACTGTAATGAACATTCTGGTACAGTATTTAATTCTGTGGAGATGTATTAATATAGCTGGAGAGAACTTTGAACTCATGCAAATATTTTGAATGATCAATTCTATTTATTTAACATGGAACCTCTTAATTTGGGGGGATGGCAAACATGAATATAGAAATTAGAACACAATAGAACATCCTATAGGCCTAAATAAAAATAAGAACAAAACTACCTGCAAAAACTGAGGAGAATGTGCATGGGAGGCCTAGAGTTGACTTCTCTGGGCCATTCTGGTGTCTTGACAGATTGACTCTGAATTCATTTGTGGCTGAACTCTGTGTGAACCGCAGCTTTAGGGAAAGGGCAGGCCAGATCTGTGTGCAAACCTAACACCCAGTGCAAATATTGAAACTGCTGTCCCTATACACCATCCGATGAAACTCGGTGGGCAGGTCTTGCAAACGTTTAGTCGGGGGTGGGACCAAAATCAGGGTATCATATTGAACCATCAACTCAACGCTTGCATTTTTCACAATTAGGTTGTAAAAATATAAGTTCATATACAGTACTGTGTGTAAAAAAAAATGTATTCCATCAATTGTATCCAAATAGAATTTGGGTAACAAATCAAGCGTGAAACCTGGCTCCCTGGAGTTTGTTGTCATGTTTAGAGCCCCCGGAGGTATTTTGAGGTGAAAAGGTCATCAAGAGTCACCCCATGTGTTGTGAAAGATTCCTCTTGTCACATCAAGCAAGGATGAGCGAAACTACAACTACAAGCTAATGTAGACTGTAGTTAGACTATAGTCTTTATGTAATGTGCCAAGCAATGTAATGTAATGGAGGCAATATTTTGGAAAGGAAAAAGCTGCAGGGAAAAAAACAGTCTACACAAATAGGCCTATACAAAAAAATGCTTTGATACTAAAGTTTGGTTAATTGCTACCATTTCTCTGTTCGTTGAATGCACAACTTCCAAACATTTTTGAGACAACAGGGTTTTTTTTGTTTTGTTTTTTTTAGCTAATTTTTATTAAGGTAAATCATCTGGACATATTTTGGAAAAGAACATGTAAATAAATAGTGCAAAACAATGACACTGGTGATAACTCCAATGCTGTAACACAAAAACATATAGAGGAAAGGAAATGCAGCAATAGAAAAGTTATCAGAGCATCTCTGCATCAAATTTCAGAAATTAATGCATTAAGCACAAATATACCCTGTAGTCCTGCAAGCAATTGCACAGTTCTGTCTCAGTTGTTGTGATTTAACACAGTGATGGATGTGGAAATCGTTCGAATGGGCCCCACAATGTGGAAGTCTTCAAGTATCACAAAGTTCAGATTCACTGCCTTTCACCGTCAGATTGCACCTTCGGGGAGGTATCGGGCGTGGGGACTTTCTCCAAACTGACCGGGACGCTTCCTCCGGTTTTCTCGCGCTTTTTCTGCTTCATCCTGCGGTTCTGGAACCAGATCTTCACTTGCGTCTCGTTGAGATCCAGGCTAGCGGCGACCTCGACGCGCCGTGCCCGGGTCAGGTACTTGTTGAAGTGGAACTCCTTCTCCAGCTCGGTGAGCTGCTTGGTGGTGAAGTTGGTTCGGATCACGTTGGACCCCGGCACCCCGTACTCGGACATGATAGCTGTGTAGGGGGAAATGGAGGATGAGTGAGTGATGGATGTAGAAAGCATGGGTCTGATGAAAATAAATTAAAACGAAATTGTGCGTGGTAAAATGAAAGTGTGCATGGGAATGAAAGTTAATGGGGACAATCATGTTTAATCAGTAAACAACATTCTGACAATATACTTAAGTTATACAAATAGACAAGTCTAGGCCTACGTTTCAGGACACGGAAGTGGTTTTGATTAATGTTGTTACGCACACCGCTCCAAGATTTACGCACAGCTGTAGACCTACACATTCACAGCGTCAATACCCTCCCAGGGTTAAATTAACACTCATGGGTTTTCGCAGTGTATAGGCTACATTCCGGGGTCATGTAGGTTAGGTTACTCTATAAATGTCGCCAGTCTGAACAAACCTGTTTTGGGAGGATTCCTCTTTACTTTCATCCAGTCGAAAGTTTGTGATGGTTCTGTGTGATTCGATTCATTGTCGTTATTTTGGGGCGTTAACCTCGAATAAACACTGTCTGAGTATTGTTGCTGCCTCTGTTCTTCGCTGCTGAAGTGGAGATAAGGCGCAGCTCCTCCGGGCCCGTAATTATCCCCGCCGGCGTAAGAAGGAGCCATGTTTGCTCCTCCAGTCGGGGAAACTTGCGAATGAATGAACCCTCGGTCCTGTTCGTGGCCGAGGCCATATTGGTGAAGTCCGTAATCCAAAGTTGAGCCAACTTGCGCTCCATATATCGGGTTTGCCGGCGTGGGAAACGGCAGGTCTAAGTTGACGTGAGTCTGGTGTTGGTGAAGAGGGTGGCCCAGAGTCGAAGTTGCACCGACCTGCAAGCGCCCGTCGGATCCGTAGCTTTCACTTGTTGCGCACGGGCTGGATGATAAAGGAGACATGTATCCGTGGTTCAAATTGTGGTATCCAGCCTTGGCATTTAAGATATTCGCTCCCCTGTTGCACACGGAGTAGTCTAGGTAGGAGTTCATCCTGCCGGCCTGTTGTTTAAGCAGAATTGATGAGCACTGAGCAGTCATTAATTGGTGCTCGCCTTGCCCTAACCTCTAGGTAGTATGTCAAAGCTGTAAAAGTGCCTTCCACTCTCATATCACCTTCGTGACAGACCATGTGACTCTCCACACGCCAATGGCCAGCGACCTACAGCAGTCTGTCAGGTCTGGAGGGTCGTCCATCAAACGGATCACATTTACATGACAAACGCTTCAATCAAACGCGCCCATCAATCTGATAAGGCTACAAATATCAAGCCACATACTATAGGCTGCAATGATTCACACTTTCACAGTAGCTTGAATGTATGGTTTAAAAATAATCATAAAAGTCTGACAAAGAAAATCAATTAGGACCAACGTATTTTGTTGCCTCGTCGTAAATACTTGTCACGCTGGAGGCCAATTGTTCGCATTATTTACTAAAGGTGACAAGTTGCATCCCATAATCACCCTATCATCATGGGCAAAGTCCTAAATTATATTATGACATAATGCTTTTATGGGAATGCATTGTTTTAACTTAAACGTTTTGACCCACCTATTGATTTCATAAATTGGCCTATAGGTGATGTGGCTGAAAACGCAATATTTTATTTCTCTTGCTACTAGCCTATTTGTGTTTGTTTTTATCAAGCATTGATATCGTCGTGACTCGTGACGTCGTCATTGAAATGTGTTGTAACTACAATTACTAGGATATAGGAGAACAAAATTTTTTGCCCCAAAACCAATTTGCTAACCGAAATGGTTTGGCCAGCTGAAGACTCAAATCGTTGCTTAGCATTTCACAGAGCCTGCTATAGGCCTACCATACATGTCTGAATCAGACAGTATCGCAGAAAAGAGAAGCGCAATTAATTCAGTGATCAATCATGAGCTCTTTTAAAAGATTGACAGCTTCGGTTACCCATTTTGCCAATGAAAGAACAAAGACGCATTTGAGAGCTATACTTCTCAGTCCCCTTTTGTGCCTCATGCATGAGTTGGAATACCATAAAAAACAGGGCCTGTTATATCATGGTAAATCACAGTAAATAAACATTCTGAAGTTTATGATATATTGCAGGCCCTTATAGCTAATTGGGTTAATGCATGAAATGAAGATTACTCGTTTAGATAGGCATGATATCCGAGGGCCAGTGAGTGGTATAGCCTTAGGTTGAAATTTGAACAAATTGCTTTTATTTATAGCAGTGGACATTTTCGTTTAAGATGCCATGCAGGCTGAAGATATAGAAAGTTGTGTTGAACGAATATTTTGAGTATTCAACCGACGCACCTTCTATAAGTAAAACACAACAAACGCCGTAAACAGCATGAACAAATATAAATAAATATATTACATTTGGAAAGTGGACAATTAAATATATATATATGTTGTAAATAAATAAATAAATAAATAACACAAATCAATGAGACGTATGGTATGCCTAATATGTTTCCCCACAATGATTTAAACTAAAGAATGAAAATGCATGCATTATGCTCAAGCAGTATTCTCCTTATACTGCTGGGGTTATAGTTATAAATCATCTGCTGTAGGCAGCATCGGTAGCCTAATCTATAATGTATAGTCTAAACCTGTTTTTTAAAGTTTGAAATTGAATTAAAATGTCTGTGCTAAAAAAATTAAAAAATAAATAAAGGTGTCGCCTATTATGATTAATGTGGCACACAAGATATGGAAACCACCTATATGTCCAATCATTTTCAGCTCCAAAAACGTATATTATTACTCTACAAATGAGTCAGTTTTGGAGCTCGCATGATTCTCTCCTGAGAACAGTAGCTCTCTGAGAAATATGACACGTTTTGACCACTTATTCCGTCATCTGCAGGGGTCGATATTTGGGAAATGCTGCATGTGGAATTATTGTAGTTGACGTCGTATTGCGGGCCGTTCGTTAGGTGATCCCGAAGGCCTCTGGGATGATCACACTGTGAGTATTTCTGTGCAGGGAACGAGTCGTGGTGCTGCTGTGCTTTTAGGGCTGCAGGGTTCGACGACAGTGACTGCTTTGGGGGCTTCAATGGCGGCGGTGAAACGGCCTCGTAGTCGCCGGCGCCCAGATGGACATAACCCAGGCTGGACAGGGTAGTAGTAGGGCTGTCCGGGCAGGAGGAGGGAGGGAACGAGGAGGAGGAGGGGGTCGCGCCGCTCAATTTATCATCCTTCTTCTGCTTCATCCTCCTGTTCTGGAACCAGATCTTGATCTGCCGCTCGTGCAGGTTGAGGGAGCCGGCCATCTCCACGCGCCGCGGACGGCCCAGGTAGCGGTTGAAGTGGAACTCCTTCTCGAGCTCCACCAGCTGCGCGCTCGTGTACGCCGTGCGCGCTCTCTTATTGGCCGCAGCAGCGGCGGCTGTCTGCGCGGTGGTAGAGGAGGAGGTGGTGGTGGTGGGGCAACACTGGTCTGGCAACACAGAATCAAAACAAGAACCACATCACTACACAGTTAATTCAATTTACTGAGATGGTGCTGTGTCACACCATCAGCTGTTGTTGCTTAATTGGTCTGACCTATATATGTCTGCACTCTCCACTGCACCTCCTTCATATTTATTTCAAACTGTTAGCCTTGAAATATTTCAAGTGAAATAACCAGTATTTATAACAGATTGGCATAGACCCATGCATTTTTAAGTTGATTCAGAGTCCAAAGGCGTGACAGTCCTCATGTGTCTGAAATTCTGAATTATCATTCAGACCTTGTTCACCATACAGGCCCCAGCCTCCAACCCCTGCATACTCCTTCAGTTCAGCTTTTTAAAACAGATTGCTTTTATAGCATACCAAGGATTTTGATGTTCACTTGCATTATAGTGTCTATATATTTAACTGGTAAAATATTATGCAATGAGCTACATATGCTAATTCATTTGACCCCTGTGGGTAAATTGTTGCACTCTCTGCAGTTAAATTAACCCCATATTTTACTGTGCATCTTCATGGTGATGCATGCAGGCCCTGCATGAAATCACACTGAATACCTATTGTCTGATTGTGTCAGTATAACCTGATTTGTGCATGTCTGAGTTTATTCTAATCTGTTGTTGTCTGGAACTCTGTTGTGCCCTGCCTGAGTGACAAGTATTCTATTTATTCAGATTCTGGCGCAGTTATAAGCATTTGAACTTGAGATGACTTGGACAATAGTAGTTTTGGGGTTAAATATCACAATCACATGATTTATATATAGGCCATGCTGACATTTTAAAACAGACTGCTTAATTGTTTTATTAAAGCTATATGCTATATACGCACCTGGGATTATCTTGCTACATTTCTGATCTGAATGTCTGGACTCTTTCATCCAGGGAAAAATCTTTTTGTTAACGGTTAATTTAGGGCTGTTGTTGTTGTTGTTGTTGTTGTTGTGCTGTTTGGATTTTCTCGATTTGTGGTCAAACGACTTCACTGAGCAGCAGCCAGGTGTCTTTGACTTGTTGTTGTTGCTGCTCTCCATTTGTCCATGCAGTGCTCGGTGCATCGTTGCCTCGCGACTGCACATAAAAGCATCGACATCTCCACAATCGTCCTCCTCGAACTGAGTGCTTATGAAGTTGTGGTGGTGGATGCTGTAGGTCTGCATGTCCGTGGAGGAAGGTCTCTCGGCGCCCTTCTAACCTCCTCACAGAACATTGGCAGCTTTCCAAAGACCACTTTGTTGCCGGTCTGAGAGGATATAGAAAAAAAGGGGGTAAAAAGACAAAATCAGGGAGGAGACCGCATGATCCATCTTATCAATTCAATAGTATGGTGACATGAATAGCGAGCCTCTCTTGTCCACAAAAGCAAATGGCAAACTGGTCGTATGAGTCCTAGATGAAAATCTGGGCTCCCTACTACAAAATAGGCTACAATCTATACCAACAGATATCGACCACGTAAATCTAATTAAATCTATGTATAGGACTCCATATTTGTTTTTGTTTTCATAATTGTTTATTTTCGTTCACGTCCTGCATGGGCCTCTCAGCGTGCATTTTATTTCATGGGTTCAAAATGCACCTTTTTGTTAGTTTGTATTAATTCAAACAATAGCACTACATGACTGATAAATGGACATGTTCATATTATTTAGAATGTTCTTCTTATACTCCATTATAGCTCAGCAGTGTTTTTATTAAATTCTGAGAAAGCATAAGAGAACAAAGACCATAAGACTAATAATAAACATCCCAATTAGACTATGTTGTGTAATAACACATCATACATTTACCATTGTTAATTTGTTAAAAGTAATATCATTATTTTAATCTGTTAATTGATATATGTAGGATTTTCTTATATGGCTGATGTAAATATAAACAAAGAAACTAAACAAAGCAGCTACACCAGACTATATTCAACGGAAAGCAACACGAATACAACATCTTGAATACGCAATTTAAATGTGTTTGCATATAGTCTATATACATCTGTGATGTAGCATATACGTTGTATTGTAATAAAACAAAGGGCTCGGCAACATTCTCATTTTCTGCATATAGCCTAAACCTCATTTTAATCCCGAGTTTGAACTGTCACATGCAGCGAAATCTGGTTGAACGAAAATGGATGCAATTGAACATTCGTTTCTGAGGAGCACGAGCGGAGAGACAGAGAACGAATGTAGAATAAGTATGGAGGCATGCAGCTTTATGAACTCTGGTTGAACCGTCGCCGGAGTCAGGGTCGTAAATCATAAAGACACATAGCCGAGTCCACACAGCACAGCCCCGGCTTGCTTACCTTCCGCACGTACAGCGGCGCGTCACATTAATTTCGCATAAAAATCCCCTCTGAAACAAATAACGATTACTCTCACCTTTGGGAAAATACCGGGGGAATATTTCTAATCCAAGTCCTTTGCACTGGCTGGTGGATGCAGGCTGGCTGTGCATGCCAGTGGTCGAAGAAGCAGAGAGTGGACAGTGTTTCTGATCTGCTTGCACAGTAGACCGCCCTACATCTCCAGACATAGCCTTTCTGCTGATCATGCATGCCCAGCCTCACATCACACCACGGATGATATGGCTTGTGATAACATAATAATAATTGAATACGGGCTATTGTAATGCCTGCATGGCTATTCTGGCTAAAGTATTGCCTTTTTCGTCTACATTTTGTGCATGGATTATATAGGGCAGCAATTTGTCAGAATTGGAAATTATGGTAATCTAAGACGCGGAGGAGATGGGTGGACAAGGCTTGTGATTCGTGCCTCGGGGGCTGGTGGGGAAGAAAGGCCAGCCATTGCTCTCATATTTTGGCACTGAATCACAATTTGCCTCTGTCGGTTCAGGCAGAGAAAATAAGTTATACTATTTTGGTTTTGTCTATGGGTCCATATACCTCAGAGTCATAAGCAGAAATGCCGAGTTGAACTAATTGGACTAGATTTTATATTAATAGTATACCGGTAATGTGTTTTATTTTTATTTAACAACGTTAATGATCACGTGGAACTTGGAAGTGAATCTAAATGCATTTCCTCTTCAGCAAATCTGCTTTATAGCCTATAGTTTTTGAGAAATTGCAATCCAGTGCTGTGAAATGGAAAACATAAACGGCTACGTCTCTATTTGATTGAAACAGTCCTGGTATCTTGCCCATGATAATGAATTCCAACATGGCCGAAGTCCCACTTAGGACTAATGCCAGATATGTCAGAGATAGCTTAGCCAAGGGCTTGAGGTGTTTAGTCTATAGTTCTACAGATTGAGCAAGTCTCATTTTTACTATACCAACACATTCGTATTCCCATGCAGCGCATGAGCATAATATTCTATACTTGTAATTAGATTGTATCATTGTATGCTTTCTAATTTCCTTGTTACATTTTTCCATCTCGTTCGTGATAATCTAGTATAGCGCCCGCGTTGTCTGTGCATGCAGTCCGATGACATTTTCAATTTTGTTGCGACAATTGTTAACATTCATTAAAAGCTGCGCGCATGTCTGTCCGCGAAGTTTATAATTAGGCCCATGACAATCAAAATGCCGCTTGATTGGTGCAGCGGGTCGATGCGGCTCTCTGGCGGTGCTTTGATCTCTCGTGTTCATCTTTCAATTGAGGATGCTCAATCACTTTGATTGGTCCGCACAGGGAACGCACATAGGTAATATTTAACTAGTGACACAGAGTAACACAAGTGAATGTCTTTGATCTTTCAACCATGTACAGGACAGACATACGACAGTCATATAACTATAGGCTATTTGGTTAGTTATTCAAAAATTAAACCAATACTACGTGGTGTGTCCATACATACATATGTCCATGACTAATATGCTTGGTCTAATTAAACTTTTGGGCTGAAGTTACCCTGATAGCTCTTTAACTTGATGCAGCCATGAGCGACGATAAGTGCACTTCATGCTTCGCTATCAGCGCATTATAGCATATAGCCTACACAAGAAAACATAATTGCTTTGCCATAGTTTTGGCAATATGTATAATGGTATAAGTATATAAGATCAGATATTATTCCTCATGCTTGGTTCTTTAAATTGCTTTATTGAGTTGCATATAGATAGGCTGTGAGTCTGATGGAGAAATGATATAGATCTCATAAAACATATTTAAAGGAAAACTACATCTGATCTGCAAAACAGTATAGGCCTGGGGAAGTGAAAGATCAGTTTATAAACATAGCCTAAATGTCATAATGTCATGTTGTAATGCGTGATCTCTGCAGAATATAGCTGTCACCTATATGTGTCATGGTTGCCATGCCGCTATGACGACATGCACACCGTGGTCATAAACAGCTGCAGTTATCATATAAGTTATATCACATCATCATCATCACAGTCATACTCCGTCCAGAGCCCGTCCAAGCCCTATACTATTCGGCCCATCGCTGTTTATCCGGTGATGGATTCGCTACTTTGTTGGGTTGAGGGATGGCACATTCTTGACGAATGCACGTCACAGAGTATAGTCTTGCTCACAATTAGCTGAAGGAATCACTTGTCGATGAGATAGAACAGTGGTTCTCAAAGTGGGCTCCGGGGACCCCCAGGGGTCCTTGAGGGGGCTCCAGTGGGTCGCCGGCAAAATGAGTTAATAACCTCAAAATCGGTTTAACCACTTTAAAACCGCGGCTATATTTGAAAAAAGACAATCTACAAGCTCACAGGGTCGCCATGCCATTATTACAATTACAATGTGAGCTTGTAGATGATAGATCTGCTATAAAAATATAAATAATAAATATGACACAAAACATTTTCAGATGGGGATCCGCGATATTGTGGAAATATTATGAATTTGGGGGTCCTTGATGTGAAAAGGTGGAGGAGGAGGATATGACCTCCATGACAGGCACTAGCCTATAAGGAAAAAAATAAATAGCGCATCTATTGTGAACAAGTGCAATTCTATACCTCAACAAACACAGTTAGCTACACCTCACAAGCAGTTTGAAAGTACTAAAGTATAGGCTATAGGGTATAATGTCGAGGTTCAGAGCAGAGGCCTATAACCACATGAACCACATATTGCCTTGTGAGCCTGATCGTCAATTTTTGGCAAAAATATTTGGTGTAGGCCTATAGGGAAAAAAGTACTCCAACATACACTTGCATCTCAGGTCTGTTTTACTGAGGGTCATGTATAAGTGCGAGAAGATCAACGTTATTTTTTGGCTAATGTGCAGGCAATATTTGCTGGAAGCTGACATGAAATCGTAATCTTTTTTTGTAAGGCTATACTATTAATCACAATTGTGATGGGTTTATCTCTCCAGAATAGGCCTGCACACTCTACATAGTTTATTCCTCAGTAAATCATCACTGTAAATTACCAACGTGCTTTGCCTGTATGCTACCGTATTACCCCACAGAACTGATAAAAGAAAATCTATAATAAGACAACTTACTTTTTTCGGTCTCATCTTCCTTTTATATATATCTGTTTCACACAAGACAGTTTTTCCGTCCTCTCAGCGACTCTTGGAAAGTGTCCCTGCCCTTAGCCCTAAACTCCTCCTTGATGATCTGGCATGGCAACGGACAGTGGACCGAGGAGAGGAGTTGATAAATGATTACCCGAACAATGCCCACATTGTAGGCCTCCCCGAAACCTTCCACGGATGTCATATTCTCAAAGAATGTTAGCGCACGTCATGAGGATGTGCATGCTCTACATATAATACACTATATTCTGCGGTGGATGGAGGCCTATATCTATATCTGACTATAGGCTAATCTGAATAATATAATAATAATTTAAAAAATGTGTGTGTGTGTGTGTGTGTGTGTGTGTGTGTGTGTGTGTGTGTGTGTGTGTGTGTGTGTGTGTGTGTGTGTGTGTGTGTGTGTGTGTGTGTGTGTGTGTGTGTGTGTGTGTGTGTGTGTGTGTGTGTGTGTGTGTGACTGCATGTGCGCGCGTGCATGGAACATAATAATCATCTCGTGAGGCGGTGAGGTCGTGACCATCTTCTTCAATCGACCATTTTCCCCTCCTTTTCATCCTGATCCTGGCGAAGTGTCATCAACTACATACTCCCTAAGACGCGAATTTGTGGCTGCTTGTTGTTAACACAAATTCGGATCTACAGGGTAAATATAGATGACAGGTGGTCAGCGTCGACCGGCGAGGAAGTCTTATATGTTCCCCTTGACATTTGAATGTGAACATTTTACAGAATTCTTTACATTTTGTAAATAATAATAATAATTATATTAATTATTATTTAGTCCCCTTTATTCTTTATATGCTCACAATGCTCACATGTAGGCTATACATATGTAATAGCATAGCATAGGTTGGGACCCATGTGCACATCTTCAAAAGCACCTCCTCAAATGTGCAATGATTTTATTTCCAATGATTTGTTGAACTTATAACCTGATTTAATTATTATTTTTAAATTGTTGCTCAACGTCCAGCTGGCCTACTATAAAATAAAGAATAAAATATTGAAAAAAAATAATAATTGAATCTTGAATTATATCCTCTCATGAATGGAACCCGATCAGCCTTATAGCCTAGCCTATAGAACATTTATAATCATCTAATTCAATTTAAAAACTTTCATACAACTTTATTGTATGAGCTCTCTTTAAGGGGCGCATCTATAAAAAATGAAACACACAATGTCCTGTATTTCATTGGGAAATTATGCATGTTACAGACAGATGGAGAGCCTACACACTGTAATTTCTAATCCCTGATCGATCGCTGAACGGAACCTAATGGCGTTTGATGAACAATCTGACACGGCACGGCTTTGACGTCTCAATATGCGTTGACACTTTGACCCGTGTTTCACCCCTTATCCGTATAGGATCTGCACGGGAACAATTTCTTACGGACTCGCGTATTTGTATTAATATATAGTAACCTGCTTTCTGAAACAAGTCTCGGTTCGCGGCATTTGGTTGCCAGGGTCAGGGAGGGGAGAGCGAGGGGCAGTGGAAATATTTCCGTCTCAATAAGTGTCTGTCTGCTATAGGGTTAGACAAATGCCCGCCACTTCGACTGAAGAAAAAAAGGCAGAAGATAAAAATAACAAACATGTTGGAGCAGACATGGGCTTTCTATGTTCTGCCTTAACCTACATGGCCCCTAATGATAACAGCCGTGGCTGAGGAACCATCCATCAAAAGCCAAGCCGGTCTGAGGCGCTCTCTGCTGGCGTAGAAGAAGCGTTACATCATCATCATCATCATGAACACAACTCTGACTGGACTCTGTGAATGGCGACAAGATGGGCTGCAAAGTGGAGACCGTCTATTAAGAATAAACTAAATATAGGATACGTGTTAATCCGTTCGCCAACACGTTCCGGGTGACACATGATTGGGTGCATTTATTATTAAATCGGAAGGCCTATAACAATCACCAAATCATAGTCTATAAATAAATAACCACAGTGAAATGAAATAGCATGTTATTTAGATATATTTACACACACACTTTGTGATGTGGAAATATTGTGCATATAGGCCTATAACATTTAAAACGTATAGGCTATATAATGTTCAAGATGGCCCCATAGCTGTTGGTATAGGCTATTGGGCGGATATGATTTGAAATCAATATGTAGCCTATTGCTATTATCCTTATGGCTATTATTTTCCAGAGCTTATATACTTTCCAAAGCTGTCAATTTAAAGTAAAATAAATACAGTTTATACATTTATTTTATTGTATTAATTATGTAACTATTATTATGTTGTGTGTAGGCCTACTGTGTAGGCCCGAGTGTTGAGCGTGACAGTGCAATGTCTGAGCGAAGGCAGAGTCCTGCTTTCGGTGCAGCTGTGGTAGTAGTCTATCGTCTACTGACCCAGCGATGATCCCGACACTATGAATTATGCATGAGATCCGGGTACAGATTACCCCTATCAATATGCAATACTCATTACGCTGGTTAAATTGCCACTTAATAGTTATGAATATGTGAAAATGTCTGGACCCTTATAAGTTATATAGCCCAGCGTTTGGTTTCACTTGAAAGTGAAATGAGTTGTCAGGGTTTTTTCGTGTCGTTGCAGGTGAAGAGTAGCAATGGCTTTATTTTTTATTTTATTTTTTACATTTTATACAATTCTCCTTTTATTGATATAGACTAATAGACCTATAGCTTTGAGACTGTGATGTATTTATTAAAACAACTGAAGCTGCTCTCAATGAAGTTCCAACCCTAAGTTGTCCGATAGTTCACCTCTGCCCGCTCTGTGACTTGATAGATCAGGATAAATCACTGGGGGACCTCGCTCAAGTTCGTTTCATGGCAGCTCCATAAAAGCTCTTCACTGGACTACTAAAGGTCCAGTCTTGTTGTTTTCTCTCTCATCAATATAACGTATACTTCGGAAATAGAAACTCGTTGAATTTCGATCTCAACACGACAGGATCATGATGTTTCTTATAAATATATCAACTGCAAATGTATTTTGGCTAGTTTTTTTTTCATTAAACAAATAATAATAATAATTTGTTGTCCTTAATTGAATTCGGATTCAAGATTTAAGAGAAAATATTTCTGTTCCACAATCATAACTATCACGGAACAAAAAAAAAAGCATATTAGGCCTAATATATGTAAGCCATTAATTAGGCCTAATTTTTCAAGAAAGAAAAAAGTATACTTTTTAGATGCAGTTTTAAATGCAATGCGCTTTCTATATTTTTGTTGGAACAATAATAAGTCCACTTTCCCATATGATGTGGACATTACGAGCTCCCTAACTGGACACTACTCCAGGCCACCCTTTCGAATCCCATCGATGCAGTTAAGCCGTCACTTTCATTCAAGGTTGTGAATTATATAGTACATTGTCTACTCCCCAAAACCATAAAACCAACTTTATGGACCTCACGTGACTTTTCAGAGTCTGTAAGTAATATAGGCCTATACAATCTTTGGTAAGGGGGATTTTTACGAAGTTGGTGCTCTGTCCATATACCTGTAAAGACCCAATTTTGGATTTTATCAACACGATATTCTAACAGGCTTATAGGCGTCTAGCACACGAGGTCACGAGAGGTAAGTTTGGAATGCTACATCTTAATTTTCCCTGTGTGGGTATGCGTGTGTGTGTGTGTATGTGTGTGTTAAAAAAAAGTGGCCTAAAGGTAATCATTCAATAATTTGACCCACTCTTCAGTTCAACAACTGACAAAGTTTTTTTTTAAGGCTAGTAAGTCATTAACAAATCTGTACCACATGCGGCACGCGAACATATAGCTTAAAGTTATTGCCATGGGTTCCCGTGGTGGGTGCATGTTATTCGTATACTGCCCGATATAACTTAACTATATATGGCAACTTTGTTTTAATATATAGGTAATTGATAATATCATATTGGAACACATTGAAAGCAATTGAGAGAAACTTTATTTCAAGCGCTATGAGTTCACTTACAAATACAAAAAGCTTATTGGCGAAAATGCTTACATCACTGTTGCCTATATATATCCACATAATAACCCTTTGCACAAAAAATGTATCACATTGACAGGTTGAATACATTTACATTGCTCATAATTAGTTCTAAACAATAGATGCACAAAATGGTTCTATAGCTATACACATTGGCATGTTTATGAAAATCATGATCTGCCCACAAGATAACCATCAAAAGAGCATTGAAACTTACACTAAAGCGCTTTGAATGGCCCCATCATACATTAGGTTTACATTCAATGAAGAGCAGCATATGGTTTGGAAACGTTTAAACTGTACACTGAATTTTACTCCTGTTAGACCGTCAAGAAGTTACACAATAAACAGCTCAAGTGAATCATGGCAACCTTCAAGAGAGCAAAAAGCATGGACATCAATTACCCCAATAATATTTACACATCTCTTATTATTTTCAAATGACAACTAAGCTATCATAGTACAACAGTCAACTAAAATAGTGTTTTAAGACCACAGAATACTTCTTTGTCTATCACAATAACATGCTGAAAGGTGCTGCGCTTTCCATAGCTTTACAGTACTCATGGATGTCCCCCACCCCCCTCAAACGCCATCATCTCTGGCAAGTTATTCAAAACTCAATTGTGGAAGGCGCTCCCTCCTGTCACAAGGCTCATGCTTTTCAGTTTATTGTCCTTCTTCCATTTCATCCTGCGATTCTGGAACCAGATTTTGATCTGTCGTTCCGAGAGACACAGCGTGTGGGCTATCTCTATCCTCCGCCGTCTGGTAAGGTACCTATTGAAGTGAAACTCTTTCTCCAGTTCTAGCGTCTGGTAGCGGGTGTATGCAGTTCGGGCCCTTTTCCCATCAGGTCCAGTCATATCTAAATTTCATAAAAAAGCCAGACATTAGCAACGGCCATCACTTAACAACACATGGGAAATTGTTGCATTTTGGGGGGCTGCACAATTATTTATAGGACGATGACTATACATTGGGGAAGTGTTCAAATGTGCTTATAAACATGCATCCAATATATTCGCACCCATTTCAAATGCTTACTGACTTATAAGCCTATAATTAAACCTACAGCCTGAGCCAACATGAGCCCAATCGAGTTCCAGAATTTTAGTACAAAATTCCATCAAACATGTTTCACAAATTCACTTAGATCGTTATGGCTAAATGGTATTCTACTACATGAAGGTATAAACTCTAACTGACCTGTACCCTCATCAAAATCCCTATCACACAAAGACTATACAAACATCATCCTCACTGACCTAGGCTTACTCATGCAACACTTGACAGATTTATGACACTTCGCCAATCGACAGCATGACCCTACTAAAACACAATAGTGTAATTATAGCTACCGTGGCTTATGTGCAGTTTCCTCATCCAGGGGAATATCTGTGGCGTTTGGCAATCATTCGATGTTGGAGTTGAGGAGGTGGCGTTGGGTTCCTGGTGCTGCTGCTGCTGCTGCTGCTGCTGCTGTTGCTGCTGCTGCTGCTGCTGCGCTCTGGGTGCCGTGCCGGCGCCGCTGGTGTGTGCACCTTCCTCGGTCTCGGTGGCGGCGATGGTGGCGGTATCCTCTATCTCCGTGAAATGAGCGTTGTTGTTTTTGTTGAGATTGTTGCCGCCGGTCGAGGTCGCGCTCCGGTCAGACGGAGGAGAGGGGCTTTTTAGTTCCAGATCCTCGCGGTTGTTGGCCGTGGCGCACGGCACGGAATCTGGAGACGACAGCGAGCAGTTGGTTTGTCTGTACCGGGCGTCCGGCCCGAAGCCGCGGGCATCGTCTCCCACAGCCCCGAAGTGGCTGCTAGTGTTGGTGCGGTTTACGGTTAGGTCCATGCCATTGTAGTTGTAGCCGAAAGACCCGGAGTGCATGGTGCCAGGGTCTCTGAACGAACCGTTCACGGCGCCGTTAGTCCCATAATTTAGTAACTGATAGTCGGAGCCATTTGGATAGCGCCCTGAGAACGAGTTTACAAAGTAAGAGCTCATTTGCTTGGTTTTAAAGCCTCGATTTGTAGATCTTTGTCGCTATAATCCTGTGCTTGCACGATTTATGATGCAATCATGAATTATAGCAATGAAGCCCTACTGTACTTTGCCAGGTATGCGGCCAAATATGGGAGAGCGTTCAGGAATCACGTGCCTTTGTTGACCAGTCGTAAATTCTCACTGATGACTTCAAGAGGTAATTCATGCTCTATGGTTACAAATGATGACGAAATGATGGTCGTTAGACCCCAGTCAATGGTGCCTCCCCATTGCGCGCTGTGGTCCGTATAGGTAGAGAGCGCCATCTTTTGGTGAAATGGGGTATCGTCTCACGGGGGCGGTATCGGGCCCTATAACCATTTATCATTTATGTAACGTAGTGATTATATAGGCCACAAAAGGCTCAGGTAACTCATATTAGAGACTTGCACACGCAACTGTAGGCAACTGTAGAGACTTGCTAACTAAACTGTTGGAAACTAGAGACGTATGCAACTATATTATTGGCAAATGTATGTTTATTAGCTAGATTTATGAAATTGGAATCATGTTTATCGTAGTTGAGAACAAACTCCATGCAGGTTTCAGAAAAGAAGGAACTTGAAAAGTGCTTTGTAATTTTATAATATTGATGATAATACTTATAATTATTAATCATAATAGGCCTAATAACAATATTAATCATAATAATAATCATAATTGTATTGATCATAATTGCAATAATAGTTTTAGTAATATAGTGAGAATAGTAATAATGGTAATACAAATATAATAAGAATAAAGCACATTCAGCAGCATTTTGTTGTGGCATGCGCCAATAACCACCAGATTTCCAGTATATTTACACAAAAGCTTTTATTTCTATGTACAATTACCTAAACAAAAATATTGCACATGAAATCCAGATGTGCATTAATAGACACATGGGTGAAACAGCAATAAATAACATGGATTTGTCATCTGTACAAAACTTGAAACGTGTTTTTTATGGCACAGCTGTAAACAACAAGCCTACAGTAGAACATACTAGCCTATACACCACACAATGTACATGAGGCCAAAGCCTCGGTGAATGCCATGGGGAAGAAAACATATAAGAGGCCATACGATAATGAGGTATAACAACATGGTCAGAAACTAAAAACACCAAAACAAATATTTACATTTGGCAAATTGGCACATTTGCATATAAGTCCCCTCTAAACGCACTAAGCACGAGAACAAACAGAAGAGCACCAGCATGGTTTGAACATAATATAGCCTACATACATTAGCGTGCAGATATTCAAATGAAATCTACTACTCTACAAGTCTACACAACATGTTTCTCCACTGAGTTATACGCAATTATCTACAAAGAAATTATACATGGATCTTCACATTTCTGAACGTGTACACAACAGAGTCCCGGGCGGCTCATTTAACTCCGAGAGGGCAGTGAAAGGGTACCTATAGTCGACATATAATGGGGCCTTCATGGACGCAGTGTTATGGGCATATAGAAATCAAATAATCTGTGTAAATTTGTGTAAATGTGTCTATTTGTAACTCCCAGAGTGTATAAATGCAACCAAATGGCCCCGCACGGGTCCAAATGCTTACATTGGCACACCTGTGTAGCCCAGGCCTATCCGTTTTCACTCAATCAGGAGGTTAAATCAACACTCGGGCATTTTGCTGTGATGGGCTATAATACTTTGAGTGCACACATAAAGGCCAACAGTGTCTTTTCAGTTGGACTTTTTCTCTGTCTCCTCTTCTTCCTCGGACGGTTTGGAAGGTTGGAGGAGTTTGTTTTCCTTCTTCCATTTCATTCGACGGTTCTGAAACCAGATCTTGATCTGGCGTTCCGTGAGGCACAGGGCATGGGAGATCTCGATCCGCCGACGCCTCGTCAGATACCTATTGAAGTGGAATTCTTTCTCCAGCTCCAGAGTCTGGTAGCGGGTGTAGGTCTGTCGGCCCCTGCGTCCAGTGCTGCCAAAAGTTCCTGCATGCGTGGGGCAAAGGAAAGGCGAGAGAAGCGTTAATATCCATGCTTCATTAAAACAGACAGTGGTTCTCAAAGTGGGGCCCAGGGACCCCAAGGGGTCATTGGGGGGGTTCCAGGGGGTCCCCATAAATTAGTTAATATAGCTTTTTTTCTTAAACAGTTTGACCCTATATATATAGGCTATATGTTGGCTATTTCAAAATAGTCGATCTACAAGCTCATCGCAATGCGTTGTAGAGCTGCTATATATTACAAAAGATATATGGCCTACATCTTAAAAATGTGGAATATTTTTGAAACATTTTACAACACACATGACAACGATACACAACATGTTTTCAGATCCGGGTCCGTGGCCAAATGATATTGATTTGGGAGTCCTGAACATGAAAATGTGAGAACCACTGCGCTAAAAGCGGCATTCTTAACATTGTCTCATTTGTCTCAATTGACCCATTAATGTATCATTAGCCTATTGCATTATACATGCAATAACTTAATAATTTAAGAACAACATTGTGTATTTCTATTTTGCCGATTTCAAAGATACAATATGACTTTGCATGGCTTATGTCGAGGCCCATGGGTTGCGTGTCTAATGGTGATATTATAGCCAAAGTCCCGGGGCATATGACGATCATAGCCTACTATTCGGGTTGAGATGGCCTCATCAGTATAGCCATTAATAATCTTAAACGTCACAAACGGTTCATGTCAATACTAATCGCTTCTTTATATATGTTTTATTTCTTTTGTGATGCTAAATGAAGCTGTTTAAATGTGATGGCAAAGTAGGCTATACGCTTTTTTGTTGTTGTCCTTATATATGCCATGCGAAGCAGCGCAGCTGAGGATGCGGGGAGGATACTGTATACTCTATAGACAGACAGCATGACATGATACAGTACAGACTCTATCCGATATACACTAACACGGAAACTCAAGAAACACAAGCCTATATATACACATGTGTGTATAGCTTCACTCACCGGCAGTACAAGCGTTCATCCTCTGCATCCACGGATAAATCAGAGACGAGGACTTGTCGTCAATACTGCTGCTCATGTTTACATTGTGCTCCGGGCAGTCCGACTTGCGCTGGTCCTGCGTTACGAACAGCGGCTGCTCCGCGTCTCGACTGGCGGCGAACGCGCAGGCTCCCTCACTGTCCTTGTAAAAAGTCCCGACCGCGTTGTAGTCGCAGGGCGCGCCGCCGTTGGCTCGGCCGTAGAGGGCAGCGGCGGCGGCGGCGGCGCTCGTTTGCTGGTAATATGATGCCGGGTAAACCTTCTCCTGCATGTTGGCCGCGCCATACGTGGCCGCATTGGAATAGTGTCTTAAAGGGTCGGTATATCCCGAGGAATATAGCGGTATCTGACCCAGGAGAGAGTCCTGTCCTCCCGGTAGAGACACGGGAAAAGTTGAGTTAACAAAATAGGAACTCATTGGACGGACAACTGGTATACTCCGGAGGAATATGATTTGTTGTCTTTTATAGTCCAAGTGGTTTTGCCATTACTTTATCGGAGATTTGGTTTTTGCTGAAGGGGGTTGCGAGGTACCACTGAATACAGAGGGGAACTGTACCATCTGATCAGCGTCTGGCCAATCACTGGCGTCTGTGGTTGCACTATTGCACCCATGGGGGGCTCTTGTTGCGTGCAGGGGTCCCCAGTGAATCGAAATGAAGCGCAAGAGCTTGTCGGGCTCTCAACACACAATGAGATGCCTGGATTCATACAAAATGACCATGCTGCTTATGAAAATATCATATGAAATAACACATCATTTCGCTCAGTGCTAGTATCGCACAATACAATAAGACTGGCCGAAGTAGCCAATACCCCCCCCCCCCCCCCCCCATCGTAAGCAAGTGCGCGCGCACTTGCACACACACACACACACACACACACACACACACACACACACACACACACACACACACACACACACACACACACACACACACAGTTCTTTTTTTATCCACAACAGAAAAAAAGGAACTAATCACATCGCAAACACTTTTGCGCATGCAGTGTTTCCTTTTACGCACGAATTACGCACGGCCGACTCTCTCTCTCTCTCCCCCCCCTCTCTCTCTCTCTCTCTCTCTCTCTCTCTCTCTCCCTCTCTCTTTCTCTCATCCTTGCACTGTCTCCTGTTCATTCTCTCTCTCTCTTTTTGCTCTCTCGTTCTTGTGGTTGAAATCAATGTGCATCCTAATTTCCCCTTTCAGTTTTGTCAAAGCAAGTCCAATAACTACAATATAGTTCTGCTTACTGTAACTGTATTTACAGACCGATTGTCATGCGCAAAATGTTTATTTAATCAATCAAAAACTAACCGCAATTTGCCTATACTGTATGTATGCCATATATATACACCAAAACACACTTTTCTTTCTTATTCCCAATAGTATACGAGCAAGACAGAAGGATGATATAGACGACTGTCCACCGACGTGGACAGAGCACGGACACATCAACCTTACCAGCAGTCGTGACGACGTGGACATTTCTTACATTAAAAAATATTAGACAGCCTTCCCAGTAAGTAAAACAGCGGTTTGTTATTCGAATATATAGGCATAGTGCTTAAAATGCATGCAATGTCATTAATATTATCATTACATTATTAGTATCATTGTTATTGTTATTACGGCTATAATAATACTAGTAATGATGATACCATATAATATAGTACATTTGCGTTATTTCAGCGCCTCGTCAATGAAGGCCTTTGCGTTCTGCAGTTTGGCCCTACAAGATTTCAGTCTTTCCTTCTTTTAGCTATTGTGTGTTTTATTTTATTTCTATTTATAGCCTACTATAAATCCACATGTGCCCTGAAAAAATATACATCCAGCCCCCTGCAGCTCAATGTATACACGATACCATTGTTTAAAACTCATTTAAAAAGTAATGAAAATGGGGGAAAGTTATCTGAATAAATGGTCTCATATTTATACACTGTTGTGAACGATTGAATGAAATGTGCACATATTTATTTAGGTATATATATCATATATTTCCTCATTGCTTCTCCATTGCTCGGTCCTTTTGCATCCAGAAATGGCATCCATATACAATGCATGCATCCGGCTTGTACAATATAGGCCTACATATTCATATATTGCTATTAGACGGCGGTTGGACGGTTCCATGTTTTATTCCACATGTAAGAAAAACTAACGGGGAAATAATAGGCCTACAACTTATAAACCTTTAAATGTCACACACCTTTTGAAAGAAGAGACTGCATAATTTGGAAATGGGCCAGAGAAAACGAATGTTGGATTAATTGTACGTCATAAAATCACAAACAGGGCCATGCACATTCAAACAAAGAGAAACAGGCGCTTTATAAACATGCGAAACTGACTATAATGGGTGGGCGAGGTGTTCCATGTGTGGAATATCGTTATATTTTTGATCAGTCACATTAAATAATATTCAGTCTGATTCGTTAACTCGTTTTAAAGTGTTAAACCAGGTCTCACCAGTAGAGCAGGCCCTCGCCATTACCATCATTACCATCACCATCAGCATCATCATAGTCCAGCTTGCATGCATGGCCTATACAGTTAAGCCAACGCAGTTTTATGCCACAATACATTATTTCAGCCTTCTATAGGCTATACCTCAACCTTGGAATAACCATTTTTCTTCTATATTTTGGTTATTTCAACATCTATTTTGGCTTTCTCATATATAGGGCAGCTCGTGACGATGCTGCGGCATAGAGTGCTCGTTATACGTATACAAAGGTAAGCAGCCTTTTTTTGTGAATAGCGCGAATAACGCTTGAATCCACATATAGCATGAAACACTGTAACGAATTCTAATTATACTGTTCATAGGAAGAAGAGAAAAGCTTATATCCATTTCACCAAAAGGTAAACAAAAGCGCCGAACACCATCCCGCGAAACAAGATCACAGCAGCATGGCGTCGTGAACATGGTTGCCCTTACCTTTGTTGATAATCCATCATTTGGAGTGTGAGTGACAGTCTGGAGGAGCTCCGCTTTCCTCGTTCCAAGTCCAACGCACTGATAATGCATGTTTAGTGCATTAAGTGATTCCAGTAAAGATCACTCCACCATCCTGTGGGCACTGATTTCCCATTTTCACCAATGCAAGTGGAAGTATTAAGCCACATTATGGCGGTTGATGCTGAAAGGTTGCTGCAGTATGGCTCCATCGCTCAGGTTTGATCACCAACGGACGTTCCCAAAACTGACCACCTTTTCATTACACACAGGAATGGACGCGTATTGCATAAACAAAGAAGAGCCAAGGACAAAAAAACGTTGTTAGTAGTGTTGTTAACTGAATGAGCGGTGCATAGCAGCTGCAATATAACCTCATGGGAAATAAGTTCCCATTCCTGCTGTTCACATGACCGTCCGCAGCCAATCCCAGAGCCCGCCGAGTCGTAAAGTTCCAGCGCAAAGTTGTAAATTTTCATAAACCAGCACCCCGTATTTGTGCTTTCAGGGATTCTCTGCTTTTTCCCGCCGCCATCTTGATTTTTCTTTAGAAAAAGATAATATATATTTTTAAAATACGTAGCCAAAAGGCGCTATACACGATCAAGGTGCGCAATACTGTAAGAGAATAGGGTGTTTGTGGCGATTTATATAGGCATGAGCAGATTGATTTAAAAAGGTCTATTGATTGTTTGACACTTCACGAGATTATTTGGCCTATTAGCTGATACTCTGACTATACCCATAAGTGTGCCTTTGCGTGCATATATAGGCGTCATTTAGTCGATCATAAACATTTAGCTCACTGAAAACAAATTAAATAATTGTCCAAATCAGAATTATATTAGTGTAGATTGTATAGACTGTAGACGTCTGGTATAGCGCCTATAGGCCTACTATAATTTAAGTGCAGTAGCCTATAGTCTGTTGCCTTTAAGTGAGTTTTTTTTACTCTCTCTTTACTCAAATAGCCTACTTTATAGACATGGCATTTTAGACAATTAAGTCCCCTCCATGGAAGAGTACTAAGCTAGTAAGCGCCAAAAGTAGCCTATAGGCGAGTTCTTTCAATCAATGCAGATCAGGTTGGCATTGACCGTCCGTACCAGGCCTTGGTGAAAGATGGAAATTGTAGGCTGATTGTGTTACTTGCGATCGGCCAATTTAAGGTTCAAATTCAATGTCCATGAAGCAGGATTTGTTTTTCCACATAAGAATATACCTTTAAAAAATAATAAACTTGTAGTCAAGTATAGTGATGCAATTCTGCTCATGATATGAACATATATTCTAATTTAGGCTACTCCTCGTTTTTAACCGCTCCTTTTGTAGGTTGGTCTGCACTGAGCATCTTCCGTTTAATTCACACTAACAACGACGATGTCCGACATTTATGGACGCAATAAAACCATAAATTCCTTAAATAAAGCTCACACCGCCCGCCTATTGAGACTTTTGTTGAGCCTTTAGATTTCCCTAGGAAGCACTGGTGGTGAATTGACAAAGTGTCAAGTGAATATGTTTTTGCTATTTTCCCGAACGAGGAAAAAAAAGTATAGCAATAGGCCTGTTAACAAGCTGTAATACAATTCATTATAAAATAAGGCATTTATTTATTTAAATGTAATTTAATGTTTTATACAGTCATATAGGGAAGAAAAAAGATCCAACGAAACAATTAATTTAATTTGATCTTATTAAATGGAATATTTGATGTCTTTAAAATATAGAAAAACGTATATTAAATAAATACCGGTAGGCATAGGCCTATGTGTGTATATTTTTCCGAAAGACGAGGTGTTTTTTCCAGGGCCAAGCATGATTGTTTTCTGAATATTTCAAGTTCGTTCATTATTGTGTAGTTTCCAGTGCGCTTGCAGGCCCAATTGAGTTTAGCTGAACTGAATTTGAACCCGTTATTAGCCTATATAGTCTCGATTTATATTGAGACATATCTTAACCGTCTCAC
Source organism: Electrona antarctica (assembly GCF_951216825.1). Classification (NCBI taxonomy): domain Eukaryota; kingdom Metazoa; phylum Chordata; class Actinopteri; order Myctophiformes; family Myctophidae; genus Electrona; species Electrona antarctica. Next base: position 18,286,524 of record NC_136805.1, read on the forward strand.
TATACAGACAACATGTGTTATGTCAGGTGTGGAGTTAATTGAGGTTGAGCTGCATGGCTGTTTTGTCGGCAAATTAGTTTAGTTAGCACACTATTTCGTTATTGTCACGTGATTTGTTGTTCAAATATGTTTGTTGAGGGAATTAATGAACCTAAAACATTAAAAAAAAATAGTCTACATTTAGTTTTTCAGTTAAAAATAAATCTGCTTGAATGTTGGTCCAATATAGGCTGAGGACTTGAGGTTTTGCTTCAGTGTCCAAAACAATGGTTAAAAATAGTTAAAAAAAAGAAAACACTCGGTCATTCTCTTGCGCACGCACGCACACGCACACACCCTCATGATTACACCTGTTCTCATTTTAAAATAAATTAATATAGGCCTAAAGATAGGATATAGGCCTATCAAAAAAAATACAATTAAAAAAGATGTGGATTCACATTCGAAATGCAAAAACCTATTTTATTGACCATTAGTGAAAACATAAAACTATTTTATGATATTTATTTTAATTTCCCAAAACAAATGCCCTCTGCAAAGTGCAAGATGTATAAAAACAGTCCCTCTACGCATGTTTAATTGTGACATTCATGTTAATAATTCATGTGATTCACATCAAATTTGCATTCATGAAGTCAATTAAAACACCTGAAGCAAAATGCCACAATCACAGGCAGCTTAACAAGTTCAGAAGAATTTAAAGAGAATGTACACAATTTGGACACATGCCATAACATCATCAGCCCTTCCTGCCTTTCTTCCAACATTTGGCACATAGTGAAGGTTCGCAAAGCTTTGCACTTAACAAGATATTATCCTGTCTGAATGGAAATCGTCAAAATGTCATAATAATTTTGTTCGTACACAGTAAAATCTGGAGTGTTGATTTAAGTCAGAGTTTAAAGATGGACCCTTAAGTCTCCACATATTTTGTCAGGGACAACAGTAGCATAAAAAAATATCTTACAAGCACCAAGCAACACTTATTAGGCACAATTGTTTCTATATTTTCATAATATAAGGCCTTGCTCCGTCTTTTTAAGAATGAGTTAAACACATCATCATAAAACTCATGGTGCAGTTTGTGACAGTGTTATGATTTATAGGAGCTGGCTTTCTCATGCTGCGTTCACACGGGGCAGATGCAAAGATACAGTCTACCATTCATTGTCAATGGAAGCCAGTGACATGCATGAACATACAAAGATACAGTCTACCATTCATTGTCAATGGAAGCCAGCGACATGAAGATACAAAGACGCATCCGACATTTGTAGCTGCTGTAAAAGCTACAAAGCTACACATTGAAGCTGAGCTGGGTTCAACTTCCAGAGGCAAAGCTACAAAGACGTCACTACGGACGCACGCTTGATGACGGCACGACCGTGTGGGCAACGATTTTACAAAGCAACAACGTGACAAATTATGCTGTAATCTTGGCATATTTAGTATATCTGTGTGAACGCAGCATTAGACTCCACAAGTGACAATGCACATCAAGAGTGTTCATCAAACCACTAATTTCCTAATAAAGAAACTTGCATCATCAACCACGCCAAGGTTCATCAATATTGGTGTCCCAATTTTGGGCACGTAGGTGAAAATGGTCAAACATTGTGCAAAATTCGCGAAAACAGCCGCACTGTGAGCTTGTTGATCAGATATTTTCGCTATAGCCATCGTATACGACAACATATATCAGGCTTTTAAACACTCTTGGTATTACAGTGAGGCAGCTGTGTTTTTGAAATAAGCTCCAGTTTGTCTGGAGGTGCATGGTGCATGGCGGTGCATGGTGTCACTGTTCCCCGTACAGGACCCTGCTCCGGGCCGGGGGGGCAGCTCTGCGGGAGGGTTTGCTGTGGCCTGTGGTGGTGGTGTGAGAGTAGCCAGGCCTCCTGACCAGGGGGGCCGGAGTGGAGATGACAAACAGGCTCTGCAGGGCCTTGGGGTCATGGTGGGACGTGCCAGCGGCGGCGTGTGGCCGGCCCCCCTGCAGGAGCGCGTTGTTGACCCGTGCTCGCGTCTCCGTGTAGGAGCTGCTCAGACAGCCCTGCCGCACGGCCTGCAAATAGCTGCTCACTGACACACACACACACACACACACACACACACACACACACACACACACACAGACAGACAGACAGACAGACAGACAGACAGACACATTATTAAATTACCATTGGGAATACTCCATGAAGGGCTGCGTGTGTAACATTGGTTGGGAACGCATGCAGTGCTTTCAAATATACGTGACCTGGCACAATAAATTGGTCCATGGCTGCGTCTTAGTTTTCAGTCTGTGGTTTAAGATGTGTGGAAAGCCTCAAACCATTTCATTTTTTTATTTTTAGTTGAATTAATGCCTGCATTCAAGCTGGAGGTTAGTGGCCAAAGAGAGGGTTCTACATTGAGGTCTCTGCTGCAGAAGGTTCAGCTTCTTTTTGTAGCAGTCAAATTTATTTGTATACAATATAGTAAAAATCCCAATTGGTGGAAGTTATTCTGCTAAAATGACTGATAGGGCACAGTAAAATCCTGAGTCTTAATTTAACTCTGGGAGTGACTATGGGGAAATAAACCTCACCTCATTGATGGTAATTAACAACAGTAATATCCTGTGTTAATTTAATTCTGACAGTTGTCACAATGTATGAAAAACAACAATTATTGTTCCATATTAATTGAGTTCACATACTTCAGTTACTCCAGAGTTCAATTCATACGGTGGATTTTACTGTGTGGCCAGTATAACCAGGCTTCATCCATGCTCAAAGGAACCCCCCACCCTCCCATATGACATGTGCAGGATATACATTATACAGTCAAATTGTGAGTGTTAATTTATCTATTTGTAACTGAGAGACTATAAATGTAACCAAATGGACCTGTAATGGTCTGTAACTCAGAGAGTATACAAATTGTTCCTACCGTGCAGAAATCCCATATCTCCATATTTGAACTTTTTATGTTTTTGTTTTTCCCTATACTTCATACTACAGTGTCACACAAAAATAGCAAAAAAAAGATGATCTACAATTCAAACTTGCCTTATAGATCAGCTATTTTTGCTCAAAGTGAAAGTGGTTATAAGTCTGTGTGGGATTTTATAAATATTGAACCAATGAAAAAGTATTAACAAGAGCTTGTGAAGTCACCGTTTTGGACATGTAGGAGGTTTCCACCCGTCAGCGGGTTTTATCAAAGTTCAATTCAAACTGAGCAGTGCGGAATGCGGATGGAGCAGTGTTGTTTTCGTCGACTAAAACTAAGACGAAAAATGTTCTACTTTTTCCACTGACGAAAACTAAATGGAAACTAAATGAAAACTAAGCTATGATGACTAAAACTAAGACTAAATATACTTACAATTTCGTCAACAAATAAAAACTAGACTAAAATGTTAGGAAGGGACTAGTGGACAAGAGATCCAGTATAAGTCATTTTACACTTGGTTGCATGGTAGATCAGCTATTTTCAGCAAGTGTAAAAACAGTTACTACGACGGCATCAAGGCCCGCCAAAATACATTTTAGTCGACTAAATCAACTGTAGATTTAGTCGACTAAAATCCTATGATATTTAGTCGACTAAAACTAGACTAACAGTAAGACATTCCAGGTGACTAAAACTAAATTAAAAACTATTCAAGAGACTATGACTAAAACTAAAATCTAAATTTGCTGCCAAAAACAACAGTGCGGACGGAGGTGTGCTGCTAACCTGGCCAGGGGGGCCCTCGCTGGGCGCTGTTGATCCTCCTGAGATGTGGTGCTCTGCTGCGGCCGGGGAGCTCCGCCAGACGCTCGTCTGCAGGGAGGAGGCACTGCAGGCTCATGGCACATTCTGTCAGGTTCCTCTGGTGGAGCACAGCGCTGGAGGAAGGTCTCATGACACTTATGTGGGAGTGGATGTACTGCATGCTTGGCTTGGCCCCTGGGGGAACCTAGAGAGTTACACAGATTGAGACACAACTCAAATCATTTATCGTTCTAATAAAAAAGGTACTATATACGTCAAATGTGTTCATATGAAAATTCATGTAGCCCCTAATTATGATACATCTAGTAATAACCAAATATAGCAGCGTGACAAAAACAAAACCATTTTTGGGGAAAGAAAACGAGGAAGAATTCAGTTAAAGCCTCATTATGTAACTTTCTTTTGAATTAATAAAATGTAATTTTGTCCAATATGTATGATAGAGTAATACTCATAACTCATAATTGGGATGGTTGTATTTGGTCTCCCTACTGTTCCACATTTATATTGTGTCAAAGATCATGTCTCACCTACTGTAGACACAGGATCTGACACAGATTTAGACCTGATGGTCAAGATTCAATTTATCCCCTGAGCAAGCAGGTCGGCTTTATTAGCTTAATGGTGAAACATGGTCAGAAACCAGGTTCAAATCCGGGGTAGAAGAGGAAAGTTACATGGTGCAGATAAATAAAGTGCTTTCTATATAGGGCAACAAAATATGAATTATGATTATGTTTTCCTTCTATAAGCAATCCATATTGTTTGGTTAAATGCATATGACACTGCTAAAATATATTTTTTATAGGGCAACAAAATCTCAATCTTGATTTTATTTTTTCTACTTTACAGCAATCCAGATCCTTTTAAAAATAATACATTATCTGACTGGTTAAAAAGTTTGTTGTTCTCCATGGCCTGTGGTGAGATACCTGCTGCTGGATAATGCAGTGCTGCTGTTTGGGCCTCCGGGAAAAGTCTATCAGTGATTCTAACTGAAATGACAGCACAGTAAAACACACAGATGGCATTCCATCAGTAACATGTCTCTCTGAGTGTGCTGTCAATGATGCTGGCTCATTCCAAAGAGATGGCAACTTCATGAAAAAAATGATGAACGTTGGCAAGAAAAAGGCATGATTGGACATTATTGAAGTTCTCAGCTTTCTGGAGTCTAGTCCAAAAAGAAAAAAAAAGAGGATGTACTCTACTCACCTACATTAATAATAATAATAATAAAAACACTGGATAGAGAATTGTTTTGTTCTAAATGGAATGAAACCTTTCAAACAAACAACTGACGTAAAGCGGCTTCCCTGCAGCACAACGGAAATGTTACATGTCCTTACCTTGGCCCGCTGAGGTCTGCGAGGGCTCTGCTGATGGTGCTGGTGGGACAAGGCGCTGCAGGCCTCGGTGTCGCCCGTGCCGTCCTCTCTTCCACCTCCACCATGAAGCAGATGGTAGACCTGCTCCACCACCCCCAGCTCTCGGAGCAGCCTCTCCCTCTGCAGCAGCCCGCTCACCCTCTCCTCCTCCTCCTCCCTCTCCTTCTCTGCCTGCTCTCGCCTCTCCTCCAGGTTCCGTTCCTCCTCAGAGTCCTCTACGGCGGCTGTGGGAGTCACCGTCACACTGGACACTGTGGGGAGCTGAGTGCGAGGAGAGAGAGAGAGAGGGAAATAAAGAGGGAGAAATATTGACATGCAGACAAACAAAAGAGGTGCCAAGGGAGAGAGAGACTTCACTTCACAAGTGCTTTAATAGATTTACTTATCGCTGTTGGCTGGCAACCTTGTATGTCCAAAACAGTTATTAGAATCTTTTTTATGTAGGCCTAATAGTGAAAATGGCATGCAGGTATCTGCTATTTTTACTACTTCTGTTACACTCTTGTATGATGAAGTAGGGCATTAATTATGATTCATGAAAGAACGTCAGATGAAGGATTTACTGGATTACTTTATAGGTATCTCCGGAATTCATGTTAACTCCAATGGTTAACCCCCATGTATTAAATTGCTGTCATTGAAAACCAGCACACATTATGAATTATTAGTCATGAATTTAAATATGAGAGAATACGGTCTTGAGATGCATTTTACAAAAAGTAATAAAATATCAAATGTTTTTGTTTGATATTGAATGCAGTGTTTATATGTGGTGTATTATAGAGTAGAAACTATCTGCCTATATAGCCTATTTATTATATGTTTTGAATATTACAAAATTATTTATTAAATCATATTAATGTGGTATTAACTACAGCAAATAAATTATAACGTGCATTTAAGGAACTTGAATCCATTACAAAAAGGAATAACCAAGATTAGTTCCGGAACGTCAGCTGAATCATGGGAACATTATTTTGGTCACGGTCTATGGATTGAAATGGGAAAGATGTTTGGTTCCCTCTTGTGGTCTTAGCCTGACACTGCAATACAAAAATCATTGACGGCAGCTCGACTTATTTGCTTAAAACAGCAGCACTAGCAGACATGGAAATCTGATGAAAGAAATAGCCTACATTTACTAACAAATATAAACATTTTCCTTTAGTTTTATTTCAGTAATACCTTCCTTGGTTATCGTGTAAAAGGCAAAGTATTTGTGTTTGCATTTGGTAACAATGTTTAGCTTTAGATTTTGTTATGCCCTCCTTTTAGTTAGTAAATTAAATTAGTAATTTTAAATTACTAATTATTCCAATACTTGTCAATACTACCTATTTAGCAAAGATATACAGTGAGGAGCAGATGCCATACAGAAATAAGAATGTAACAATCTGTGATTGAGCATAGATTTTTTACAACAAAATTCATTGTGCAAAGCCTGCAAACACCAGTAAACTGTAATGCTGTGTTCCTTCCCTTCCTAACAATGTAAATAAGCCTATTAGCGCTTTATTGTGTTTTTATCCTCTGTGATATTTTGTCTGCTGTATGTTTTATAATTCAAAGTTAGAAACGGTATCACACGCAAACACACACACACAATTATGTTCTTTAATTAAAGTAACTCAACTAGTAACTTTAACTAATAGGGCTATCTGACAAAGGTAACATTTTCAATTATTAGCTCAATACACTATATTGTATGAGCCTCAGGAATATAATTTTTGAGTCAAAATATGGAAGTTCCCTGGCAAAATGGTGTTACCGGTATTTATCTTTGAAAATACTTTTGTTTTTGTGATGTTTTCTGGAGAATTTAAACTTACTGGGAGTATACACCACTGTAATGTGATGTCTTACTTGGATGAGGCAAAATCAACAGGGAACGAGACATACTATCTGAAGAAGGTGGAGAAAGTAAGAACTATAAAGAGACATTGGACTAACTGTAATCAAACTGAATCCTAAGTCTTTTCCCAACAAGACTGGGAGCACTTGAAAAAGGACATCACGGAAATAGGGGGACATTGTTTTTGGAATGGCTTGATTATTTTCTAAATAAAAAAAAACATTGAGAGTGTAAAAATTGATTCTATAATTGGCACAAAAACAAAAACACACTCCATATTGTATTACCCAGGGGTTGTGTTCTGCGAACCTAGTTGTCAGACAAGGAGCTGGTGTTTTGCAGGGCCAACAACACCAACGTGACAGACTCACCGTGAAAGGCTGGCTTTCAGAGTGGGAGTTGTCGGGCTGCCCTGCTGCTGGTGATTTGTGTGGTTTAACTCTCTCCCCTGCAGATTCCCCCTGCAGGTCTCTCTTCCGACTCCCCGTCTGGTCCCTCTCCTTCTCCTGCTTGAGACGCAGCTCCTGCAGCTGCTGCCTGCACACATGATGACACCAGATAAACGCTAGCTTCTCTGTCTGGCTGCTTGCCTGCCTGCCTGTATGTCTGTCTGTGGTGTGAAGTTAGGGTTTATATACTTTAATCCTTTGTTGTCCAATACTGTTCCTTTTCAGGAAATGGAAGAAAAAAAATGTTTCAATGGATCTAATGTAGTTATCATTTAATGACAAGATATTGTTAATTCGTTAAATATTTATAAAACCCACAGACACACATATTTACTTTAATTTTCAATTGAGAAAAATATCTGATCTACAGGCTCAAATCTTCTATTTTTTCTACTTTTGCAAAACACTCATGTGGGACAATTCACAAAAATCAAGTTTAAATATTGAGATAGAAGGTTTCTGCCTGACAGTGACATGTTATGTATTTGGCTAATTGTCCAGTGCTTTACATATATGAACATAGTTGTAAGTAATTGATGCAGAGTTTTACTTTCAACATCGGTATGTGATAATAATGACTAATTCATATTTCATCATATGAATTTGCAGGGACTTTTACTGCTTGTACCTGGCACATTCCTCCCTGGCCTTGGAGGCCACGGTCTCCTGGAAGAGGGAGCTGCTGTGTTTGAAGTACTTGTCGTACTTCTCACCTCCCTCTCTGGGATAAATCCTCTTGAATCCTCCCAGATGTTTGGCCTCGTACCTCTCCATCTGTTCCACGCTGGCTGCCTGTGACTGGCGCAGCTCCAAGCATCTGGGAGGTAATCAACAAAAAAAAATCTATTCAAAACCTTTGTCTATAATATGCAAGGTTGCCCTGAATGGCATTCCAGGATTACACCACTAGGGGGAGTAGAGATTCATTTTATGCATCATCATCATACAATAATTAACAATAATTAAGCTAATCTTAATAATAACTTTAACCTTATGATACCGCAGTCATTTTTTCATTGTATTCTTGCTTCCACATGGCTGTATCTACCTTAAAACGATAATGCCAAATGTCTGTGAAGTGGTACTGTAGATAAGGTAAAACATTACTGTTCCAATGTTACTTGTTCACAAAACACCTTGCTTATTGTAAGTCACTCTGGATAAAAATGTCTGCTACACCCCAAATTCATATATTTATGTCAATATCTTATATCAAGAAAGGGAACTTGATGCACATCGACTGGTGGTGGGTGCTGGGCTAAAGAGGCTTCAGTTTACAAATGGTAGAGTCCGCACACCATCATGTACATACAAAAAAATCTTTATTTGGCTGACAATGATGACGTTGTCAGCCAAATAAAGGTTTTGTACCTATTGTGGTGTGCAGGCTCTGCCCTTTATAAACACAATCTCTTATATCAACACACATCCAACCGGCAACGTTAGTATTGCCCAGAGCAACCATTGTTTTTCTCCCAACATGGAGGATAATTGGGCACGCATTCTAAACATTCTGTGAAAGGCCTCTATTTGGCACCATTTCACCTGCCACCCCCAATCAACTACTAAAACCAGTTGAAACCCTAGCATCCCTGTTCTGGTTAAGTGTTGAATGTCCAGGATGCACATTTATTTTCATTAGGAAATAATGTTATTTTTTGTTAAATAAAGGAGAAAACAAATGAGTCAGTATTACTGTAGGTAAGCTTTACCTGTCCTCTCTGGAGCGGTTCTGCTGCAGCCTCTCCTTCACCCTGCGTCTCTCCTCCTCGGTGATCTTGCGGCGGTCGCAGACGCCCAGGTTGATGAGCACCAGCGTGTCATACAGCAGGCCGTCCTTCACCTCTCGGTCCAGCTTAGAGTCAGTGGTGAAACTTGGGGAGTGGTTCACCTAACATTCACAGATTCATATTAAATTAGTAAACAGTATAGCCCATATACGGTACACCTACATAACATGTCATGTATGATGAACGCATGCACAAACAGAGATATTCAGATACACTATTACTATAATGATTTGATATATCCATAAGAGGGTCATTGTGTACTCACTCAGCCAGTCTTTGCACGTACCACACAGGCACATCATGGGTTCACCTCTAGCTTATGTAGTGCTCATCCCCCCTCTCTCTGACTGTCTTTTTTTCAGTACATTTTTCCCTCTAATATCCATAAACCACTTTCAACATGGTGTCCATATTTTGGGCACAGGTTCAAACATTTTCAAAGCTTTTCACCTCCAGCACCCAGGGTCTGAGTCTGTGGTCCAGTAGCACGTCGAAGCCCAGGATCTCAAAGCAGGCGCTGCCAGTAGCGTGGTTGGGGAAGCAGGTCTGATAGTTGTGTTTGAGGATGGGGTGAGCAGAGATTAGGGTCTTGATGATAACGTCCTCGATGTCGTTCCACATTCTCTCTGTATTGTAGTGCATGGACTCCAGTTGCTTGTTAAGTGAGGACAGCTTGCTGGGAAGAAGGAAAAAAAACGAGAAAGACTGAGGAAATGGGACTGTATGTTAGAATAGTGGTTCTCAAACATTTTCACGTGTATTTTGAGCCAAGGACCCCCAGAAGAGAACAAAAGTTTTATTATTAAAAAATGTTTTCTTTAAGATTTTGGTGAGCTTGTAGATTGGATTTGAATAGCCAAATTATTAAATTGTGATTAACTGATTGTAATGCTATATCAACACATTTAGCTGGGGACCCCCTGGAACCCCTTTGAGGACCCCTGGGGGTTCCACTGTGTTACAGCTCTAATAATCCCAGAAACTGAGCCAGGAGGAGCACTGGTCGGTCCTATACCGTTTGCTGCCGCTGTCGTCATCACGGACAAAGTTTTCGCTGTGCTTGTTGATGGCATAGTTGGTCAGATGCATGCACACGTCTTCCTAAAGTGGATAAAAGGTGAGAAGAAATTAATCATAGATATGAAGTGTGTACTGTACATCACGCAGCTCTATATAATTGTTAGATTAGATTTTATTCATTTTAATACTGGTCAGTCAACAAGCATTTTATTGTTCAGTCTTCATGAGTGTATTTTGCAGTATTCTTTCTTACCACATTGCCACTTGCAGGCTCACTGTAGTGAGTGGTGCAGAAGCGAGCAAGTCCCTCCTTGTACATGAATATACTGAAGGGATCACATGATGTGACCAACACATAAATGCGCAGGTCAAACTTGTATCCATCAATCACTAATGGCTGTGGGGTATAGAACGAAGAGCATGGTTAAGCCTCAGCATGTGTGTGTGTGTGTGTGTGTGTGTGTGTGTGTGTGTGTGTGTGTGTGTGTGTGTGCGCGTGCGTGCGTGCGTGCGTGCGTGCGTGCGTGCGTGCGTGCGTGCGTGCGTGCGTGCGCGTGCATGCGTGACCCTCACCCGAGGAATGTAAACCTGGCAGATCATATTTTCTCCAGGACGAATGTCTTTGGTGGATTTGGTGATGAAGATGCCTCTGCCTTGGCAGCCTGAGTCTGGCTTACAGATGTATGTCTTGCATTTTTTGGCCCTGATGTAAGCCTGAAAGTCACTGTAACTGGAGAGAAAGAAACGGTGTGATGCTGAGGTTCTACTGACCATATTATTGACATGCCAGCCATTTTGCTCTTACATCATTCCTATACCCCAAGTAGTTCATAAGAGCAAAATGTCCGCTGTGGTCACTGGATATCTGAACAAGGCATAGAAAATAGATGAAAAAGTGAAAACCCACTCTGCAGGGAGGCACCACGTCCTGGGGAAGATGTTGTAGTCTTTGGGAAAGAGCTTCAGCATGCGGTTCATGTTTCGAGCCAGCAGATCCTTGCGGCAGATCTCACTCATACCCGGAAAGTGATTGATTTTCTACAATAGTAGAAAAGCAAAGACATTGTTGTTTCGGTGTGACAGACATGTAATGCACCTACCTGTGTCACTTCGGTTCCTACTGTACAAGATGGCCTGATGAAATATATCTGTATTGTGTACAAGTGAAGGAACGAACCTGATAGCGCTTCATGTCTTTCACACGGTCCAGTGACACCGAGCAGTCTGTCCAGAACAGAGTCCAGTCCTCGCACTCCAACGACTCCCTCAGGCCATATCTGCGGGCAGCGCGCCGCACTGGGAGAAACAAACATGTGGAAGATTATTTTTTACTGTGCTATGTGTAAAGTTTTTAACAAAAAGGTGTGTCTAATGTCCAAGAGAGAAATGCATTACTGTAAATACCCAATCACTTTGTACGTAATATTGTTCTGTCAAAAGATTCTGTGGAAAAAAAGATATTATCCTGTCACTTGAACTTACCACTCTCATATTTACAGTTGTCAAGGTTGATCCACAGTCATCTGGAAGAGAAGAGACAGAGAGAGGGACAGACATGTGCTACGCAGGCCTCCCTGATCATGTTCTCCTCTCCCATCACATGAAGAATGAGGCAGGTAAAGACAACAACAAAAACATTCAGTGCAAGAAAATCAAAAATGACTATTGCAATCATAAAATCTTCAATGTTGATTTTGACAGAGGACTTTGCATTGGGGAGATCAAATTAAAATAGGAGCATTCAGCCTGTGAAAGTACCTCTTCCTCCTCTTCTTTTTCCTCTTGCTTGTGATTGGCGGCGTGTGGGCGCAGGTTTCCGGTTGGCTATCGCTCCGCTCTCCCTCTCCCTCCTGTTCACACTTGTACGCATCATCTTCGGGGTCTCTTTCAGGGCTCTCCACAGGAAGACCCATGCTGGAGGAATGCAATATTGCAATATGCAATATTGTGAATATTTGTGTTGCTCAAGAATTGTTTTTAATGCTTATTGTTATGTATACAGGGACCTGAACGCCGGCATGCAGAGCACTATCTCGCAAAAAATGCTAGTTGTATTATGCAGAGGTATGTTGGTTACTTCATGTTTTATTAAAAAGACATGAGTCTGTGTACCGTTTGCTTGACCACAAATTACCACAAAGTATACTAATTAGAAAGCATGTTAGACACTTAATTGTTTACTTGACCAGGCATTTACCCTGTCATTTATTGACTAGGGTTCATGCCATTTACTCTGATCTTGCGCTTATACGTCACTCTGGATGAGACTGTCTGATAAATGCTAAATTGTCAAATTTAAATTGTAATGGGAGTGCTTTCCATCGTCCTGAAATCCAATCGGAGAGAACAGAAGACATGTTGCTGCACACATGGAATCGTGTTTCCGTTTCCATTTCTCTCTTCAGGTGAGTGCTCTGGCTGTCAGTGTGCCGTCACTTGTTCATTCAAGGGTTATTGTGGCAGGACGGGCACACAAATGATCAACACGCATTGTGGTGAGATAATGGAGAACACAAGCCTGAGCACAGCTGTCACCTGATATTAATCCTGGATCGACCAGGTGTGACTGACACTGACTGGCACTCTTTTTTGGCGGGTTTCTTTTTTCACCACTTTTCTTTATACTTAAGTTCCAACTAAATATTTTTCTGCCCTTCTCTTTTAATTTGGGAAATCACAAACTTGATGCAGTAAAAAATGGCAACCAAATATTATGTAGGTACAAAGCTGTCGTGTAAAGGCTTTGGATATTTTACCTAAATGCCATTTAAATGCCAATGGTCAATAAGCCTTCTTGGACTGTCAATACTGGTGAGTCAGAAGTCCGCTCCCCCCTATCCTGTGTCTTGTAGGGTGAAGGTCAAGCCACCACTAATTGCTGATAATGATGGCAGGAGATTGCTGGGGGAAGGGATGGTACAATACAGTACAGCGGGACATCCCAGGCTGTGGGAGGCTTGGGTGCCAGGTAACGGTATTCTGATCCAGTGATCTGGATAATCCTGCATGGCCCTGAACTTAGCTTTGCATTGGGCTGTGAGACCCGCGATGCCTCGTTAACCTCAACATGGGTAGAGTTACAAGAGTTGTCATAGGATGTCTCTGAGGACCTTCCTCATGATACAACAACTGCTGCTTTAATGACACCTCAGTATTTTCTGACACTGATAAGAACCAATGACTGCCAGAGTAAAACAACAAATATAATATTGTATAATATAATGTATAATAATATATAATATTTATTGTCTCCACCAGGCCGAAGGCCTGGGGAGAGAGTATGTTTTGCACTCCGTCCGTGTGTGTGTGAGTCTGTGTGAGTGTGCGTCCGTCCGTCCGTCCGTCCGTCCGTCCGTCCGTCCGTCTGTTACCAGCTAACCTCTGGCACCGTTAACCTGGTCGGTGCCAAATTTTGCACACACACTCCCTGGATGTCAATGATGAACCTCTGCCCTAAATTTTCCAGAACGGCCAGAACCAGGAGGCCGACTTTTGAAATACACATTTTTTTATATTACTCCTCCAGACTCTGTCCAAAAATCCCGCAAATCGTTACACACTATCTCTATAGTCATGTGTTCAAGACGGATCTGTCCGATATTTCATATTCCATCCAAACTGGCTAACATTGGCTTTCAAAGTTTGCAGGATTGGCCCGTTTTAAACAAAAAGCCTCAAATCATGAATGCAGTGTGCAATTTACGTGAAATCTTTCAGACAGAGATGTGGTGCATTTATAGATATAAGAGATGCTAAACTTTTATAGCTTACAGTGGCAGATGGATTCCAAAATTCACCAGACTATTGCATTATTTTACAAGAAGAAAGCCCCCTTTTAGCTAATACTCATTATTGTCAATAATAAGGGAAATGTTTTTCAAACATTGCTCATTTATATTAAAAATTGTAAGCAAGACATAACTTCGTTTCCACCATCCCAACTTGATGACACGTTTGCACGCAGTGGAAGGGCTTGGGTATACACACAATTGGTGATTTATATATGCGAGAGCATCACCTTCATCTTTAGATAAGTTTCTTCTTAATAATGTAGAACCAGATGTGAAGGTGTCACATCTCTGAGTCATTACAAGTCATTACTACAGTTAAGCTGGCATGGTAAAATGAGTTGGGGACTCAAATTTCAGATGAGTCATTCATAGACTCCATTATTCCAAATCAAAACTACAAAAGATATTCCCAGATACTTCTTTGCACTGTGACAAATAGAATGCAAATCTTCTTCACAGCTTCGCCCCTTTCCCTCGCATACAGAGATATTGGATCAATCTATGTAAAGCGACATTTATTGGATTATTGGACCATTCCTCTCATATGGTCTATTTTTTTTTTGACACACTGGAAAAAGGAGGAGGCTCCTGCATTTAAACATTGGCTAAATGAAATGGCTAGTACACTACTACACTTCACCTTCAGAGGATACGGTAGTTCTTAAAAAGAAAGAGACAATTTGATAAGGTTTGGCTGCCCCTTGTCCATAATTTGAGTAGAAGCACCTAATGGTGTGGTTGACTGTCTATCATCATCATTTCTGATGTTGTTTTCCATGACAGTATCTCATCATCTTACTACCTTATTCTATGCGATGTCTGAGCAGTATGGGTCGGAGAGATTGAGGATTTTCTTTTTGTCTGTTTTTTCTTTCTTTTTTGTTCTTCATAAGAAGAAGAAAAAAGAATGTATACTGTACTAATTGTATAATCATTTATTGTCTGTCTGTCTGTCTGTCTGTCTGTCTGTCTAGTGCAAATAAACTGAACTGAAAAACCTAGGATTATTTGTTTTCAATAAAATGGTGCTTCTGCATGATGGCTGGTAACCTGCAAAAGTACATTTGAATGTGGATGGATACAGTAAAAATGTACCTGCATTTGGCTGCATTGGTACAGATGATGCCTGCAATAGAAACAAGTCCCCAGGACTTTTTTTGCATTATCCTTTTAGCCTAAATGTCTGACTGTACCTCGTGCTCTTTACATTTCTGATTAAAGTATTCAATCAATAAAAAAAATGTCTCCTAGGCCTGGTAAACTTCAAATTCTACTTGTTTTTTTTTGCTGAAGCGTCTGTTCACTATCATCGCATGAGAAGAATGGCTTTCTGTACTCACTTGTGTTAAGCCTTCATATGGAAGATGCTGACCATCGCCCCTTGCAACTCATCCTGCGTGTTCACAGCAGCAACCTCAGTCTGAAGAGCTCATAGAAGCTGTAGCGATTGCCGTAGTACTCTCAGGACAGCCGACAAGCCACATATCGGTCCTCCTGGTCTTTAACAAAAGAGTACATTTGTATCATCACTGAGGGTGGCCTGGTTCAGATTGACTTACACTCTCTCATAGCAGACCCAGCGGTGGCTCAGGTGACCCATCAACACCTGATCCCCTTTGACATGATGGGAGTGAAAATGAACAGCAGACTCAGCAGGGAGTGAGTGAAGAGTGATAATCCCCCATATTTGTTCACTGAAATGAGAGAAGTGGTTTTCAGCACTCGTGCCTGTTAAACTAAAATCTGTGCTGCTTGAAACCCACAAGAGTATCGTGTCTTACACGTGAACAGGTTTTAGGTTTATCCTCCATGCCAAGTTGAAATGGAGTAGGTTAATTTAAACTGGGGGTGTAATAGAACTTTATTTGAAGGCACAGAGTTTGGGTATATAGAAATAAAAAAATGTTGATAAAGGAATAGGGGAATTAAAAAAAGAACCTCAAGATGATACCCTGCCCTGTTTTGTTGGCATTCTGCATACTGTTAATAAATACTTCAATCAATCAACCAATCAATGATTAATTTTGGCACCATCCCTGATGAATGTCCCACATATTCACAATAATCTATGTCTGGTTTACATTTTACGGAAAAGGATAGCCTGCTTCATTCGTCCTATTACATCGAATTTGTGAATTCGATGTAATAGGAGTAGGACGTGTCAATATATTTGAAAATGACAAACTTGCGATGCAGCTAAAGCATGACTCCGTCATGGCTGTTTGTTGCTATGGTGACAGAACGCCTACTGTAGCGAAAGCGATTTAGAGCATTTAGAATAGTTTTGTCGTTACAAAGATCAGCAACCATTGAACTATACATTACCGGGGAGGATTTTTTTTAGCGTGTGTCCCCCTGCTTCAAGGCTCCAGACAGTAACGTTGATCAATGCGGGCTGTTGTTTGTTGTGGTCTGAAACAGAAGACACTCCACGTTTTATAGTATAAACAAGACATCACGCAGGCACGCACGCACGCACGCATCCCTCAGGTTCACGTATAGTTGGATCTTCCCCATTCAACCTCTTCAGCCAATCACAATCTTAGAGATTGGAAATCTATCTGCTCTGATTGGCTGTTGAGTCAGCCATTACAAAGTTATGTGGTCCTCTTGGTCCTCTTTCATATTTCATTAGTGGATGAACGTTTACACCTGATGCGCCACATAAGTACCTCGGCTCGGGCGGTACACGGCGAGCAATTAATAATAATATTAAGTGATGCATGTCACTCACTACTAGTACTACTCAGTTACAGTAGAGGCCCAGACATTTCTGGATGTTGTAGCAGGTGTGTATACCGTGTACAGAATACAGATTAAAGAAGACGACCAAAAAGACAAAATAGAGAAGGTGATAAAGACTAAAGATACGGTGTGTTTGGTCTTTGAATAGGCTACAGGTGAGGCCATAATGCAAGAGAATCGGGGAACAGTGCAGTCATATTATTATAAAAGAAAGAAAGAAAGAAAGAGAATGCCTGAATGGGGTCACTTTGGGTTGACAGTTGACACTAAATATTTTGACTACATTATCACTGTGAGGGTATATTACATTGATTCCAGCAGATGGCGGCAATGTAACACTATAAGTTAGACTTGGACGCCAACTGCCAGCGGAAGACTGAAGCGGAAAACTTGAGTAAAGTAAACTACATTTCCCAGATCGGTTCATCATGTAGTCCAGAGTCCAACACAGTCACACGGTACGCAACGAAAATAAATACCGATCCGTCACGGTCACACTGGTCACACACTCTGTTTGTGTTGTGCTGAGAGCTCTGTCGACTGCGTAGTTGAGACAGCGAGAAAAGAAGTGGCCGTAAACTTGTAAGTTGAACTTTTATTTCAACGTCAGTAATGTTTTTGTTATGGAACTTTGGCTTTGCTGTGAATATATTCGGATATATAATATATTAGAATAGTAGTCTGTAATGTAAGGCAGTTTACAGTTACTTTCGGTTTCTGATATTATGAACGTTATAACTTTTACTTTAAGTCCCTCCAAACGACTTGATGATATAAAATCATATAACTGGGAACGAATGATATCAAATATATATAAATTAATTGTACTACATCATGACTAATGAGTGTTGAGATATTGAATATAATCTCCGTGACTTGACATTTTCCAGAGAAAGTGAAAGCTAAGAGAAATCAAAGATCAACATTGGTCTGGCAGCCTTCCTGTGGACTGTTGCACCTGTTTATCATCAGTGATCAGAGTCATCAGACACATGACATGTCGCTAGGCGTCTTGAAGTGTTTTGATTCTTCATTATATTTTATTGTAGCTCAACATGGAGAGTTGCAGCAGTGATATTGCAGTGGTGGAGCCGTCGGCGACCTTCTCTCTGGTCCTCTTCCATGACATCCCTCACGCATACCCACCGTCCAACCAGGTGACATGTCGGTACACCCTGACTGATGGCTTCCAGCCCAATAAAAGAGACTGGGTGGGGGTTTTTAAGGTGAGGAAAAAACATAGGAGTCTCGATTGAATTGAATACACAAGGTCACAATGGAAACAAGCCACAACCACTGTACTATTTTCAAACTGTTAAAGTATTGTTCAATCAATCAAAGCCAGGGTACATACAGTTAAATCTTCAGTCAATCTGTGGCTCACCGCTCCAAGAGATGGGTCAAATGCAGAGAACTAATTTCACTGCGGTAACGTGTGAGACTAATCGTACGACTTTGACTTCATATAATGACGTTTTATTCATTAAAACAAGTTCCTGATTGCAGCTTTCATTTACAAATTGATAAATGAACAGTGAGGATGTTACTGTGTATATTAGTCCCAATCCCATGTCCATCTCTATATACAATAATTAATTATTTGGTCTGACTCAAGTTCAAATGCCTTTTATTTTACCACTGTACCGGTGGTACCGGTCTGCTCATCAACCATGAAACATTCAATGTTGTTGTTGTCTTGCAGGTAGGGTGGAGCAGCACCAGAGACTATCATACATTTGTGTGGGTGGAACCGTGCTTTGATGTGATGAGCGAAGATCCAGTGAAAAAACAAGTGGTGTTTAATGGTATGACCTGTTTCAATTTACAATTAAAAAAATGAATATCTGACATTGTTTCCGGTTCTGTGTTACGTTATGGTACTACTGTAGGCATTTTTCTTTTTCATGTGATTATGTAGTGAGGTGAGGTTTTGTTATTATTATTATTATGGTATGTCTGAGGCTAATCTCTCAAACCACTGGATAACATTTCTTGTACGTCCTCTAATATTTTGAATAGTGTTAAAAAAAAACCCAAAAAAAACATTTACCTTTTATTTATTTCTATTAGACTACTATTTGCCAAAGGATGATGCTGAGTTCTACCAGTTCTGCTATGTGGACAGCAGTGGTCAAGTGAGAGGAGCCAGCACCCCATTCTGTTTCAAAAGTCCAGAGGAGCCAAGTGTGGACTGTAGCCTGGAAACTGACCTGCTGGTGATTACAACACAGGTTGGTATGAAGTGCAATCAAAAAGTCAGATTTTAGAAAGTGCAGGGTTTATAAATCAGACTGATGGACAAAAGACGTGTTTGTGTTTGGATCTCAGTTCATGGGCAAATAAAGTGCTGTACTGACATGTCTTTTATTTAATCCAGGAGCAAGTTGAGCAGAGTGCACGGGAGAGGGATGAACTGCAGAAAGAGATGGATCAGATGAGAGTGCAAAATGAGAGCATAAAGAGCGCTCTGATGGAGAAACAGCGAGAGGTTGACCACCTGAAGGTCTGCACCGCATAATTTTGCTGTATACACCTTGTTTGACTGTACATTTGAGAAATTATAATTAGAGATGACACCCATGTGTATTTAAGCAAGAGCATAGTTTCCTTTTAACTGAAATAATACAATATCGTTACTTTGTACAGGAGCAGCAGGAGGGGAGTGAACGGGAAAAAAAGGAACTGGCCAAAGAGTTTAGTCAAATGAAGGAACAAAACGAGAGCTTAAGAAGTAGTCTGAGGGAACAACAGCAAGAACTCGACTGCGTCAAGGTACGTCCTCGGTAGTCCACACCATGTGTACACAAGAACAAACATCTAGTCTGAGCATCTAGAAACTTAATAGTGCTGTACTGACATGTATTTTATTTAATCCAGGATCAAGTTGAGCAGAGTGCACAGGAGAGGGATGAACTGCAGAAAGAGAAACAGCAAGAGGTTGACTACCTGAAGGTCTGCACCGCAAAGTCCTGAGATCCTTACTGGGTCACTGAATTAAGTTATCACTTAGAATTCTGCTGTATACACCTTGTTTGACTGTACATTTGAGAAATTATAATTAGAGATGACAACCATGTGTATTTAACCCATTTTGACCTGAGATCAGATTCTAAAAATGTCTTCTACATCCTGACAGTTTTCTGAAAAAGCTATGTTTCTATGTCAGTCGTTCTTCGATTTTTCAAAAATAGCTAAAGCATAACATAATGCTAACACCAAAAGGGGTTCCCGCCAAAAATGGGTTAAGCAAGAGCATAGTTTCCTTTAACTTAAATAATACAATATCGTTACTTTGTACAGGAGCAGCAGGAGGGGAGTGAACGGGAAAGAAAGGAACTGGCCAAAGAGTTTAGTCAAATGAAGGAACAAAACGAGAGCTTAAGAAGTAGTCTGAGGGAACAACAGCAAGAACTCGACGGCGTCAAGGTACATCCTCGGTAGTCCACACCATGTGTACACAAGAACAAACATCTAGTCTGAGCATCTAGAAAATTAATACTGCTGTTACGTTTCAGGGGGACCTGATCCAAAAGGCCCATCAGCTGGAGCAACAGAATAGCAGAGAGGAGGAAAAACTGAGTCAAAGCTTGAAGTCAGTGGATGAGTCACAGAGAGAACAGGAGGTAAATGCCAAGGGAGTTTTATCTCTGCTTTGATCCAGAGCTACCATTTCCATCAACGTTGTAATCAAAATAATTATATTTGTATGGCACCTTTGACCTTTCATGCATAGAATGTAGCTCAAAGTGCTCTGCGGACCGTGATATGGAGAAAGATAATTTATTTTTTAATGTATCTTAATCTTATGAAAGTTAACAAATTACATGAGTAGCCACTTTACCACAGTTGAGTAGCGAGAGATGGAGTGAGTGAGTGTGCACGCATGCTTGTGAGTTGTGAGAGGGAAAGGGAATATGGATAGGACACAAACTGCAAACTCTTTGTGAATATGGAACACAAATCCTATGTATTCATACGTTCTGTGTGGCACAGGTTAAGCAGAAATATGATCGAGCTGTGGTGAAGATCAATCAACTGAAACAGGAGCAAGAGGAGCTATATGGGACTCTCACTATCCAAAGTGTGAAGATTGCAGAGTGAGTTGCAAATTGTATAATGAATGAAAAGAGATTAGAGATGGACAACATTGATGTATGGTCTCTAATGCTCATTTCTGTTTTTTTCAGGCTAAAACCCAAACTCAGAGAGCAAGAACAAGAACTGCTCAAACTGAGAGATGATATTCAGCTCCTACAGGTATTTTAAGAGCTGTTTAAATTTGACAGTAGAATTAAGTTAATTCTACTTTATTAACAGGGGAGGAAAGGAGAGGAAATAATTACAACTCATAAACCTGTTAACAGGGCTTGGTGTAATTACATCTGTTGAAAAATGCTTCAGAATTTAACATGAATGAAATCATATCAGGGTCCCTATGGTAAAATAATAGGACTGCTGATTGCATATGGTATTATGATGACTGATGAGTGGTCATTTCATTTGTTAGAGGAGAGAGGGGTCTGTGGCAGATCATACCATTCTCTTGACTGTTCCCTTCACAGGTGGACCTCCAGAGCAGTGAGAAAGAGAAGGAGAGACTCCATGTTGAGCTTCGTAGACTAGATGAACTAAAACACAACCTGGACGAACTGAAGAGAGAAAACGAGGAACTACGCAGGAGTCGACAGGAGATGTTGCAGAACATTCCAGACGAAGACATGAAGGTGGGAACAAATTCACACAAGGCCAACATGGCCTCTTGTCTTTTCTTTTGCAACACCGAATTCAGTGTTGATGAATTACCTTGTACTGATGTCTGCATCTAGGTGCAATATCAGACCCTACTCAACCAGCTACAGGACACTCGTTCACAACTGTCCAACGAGAGGCACTCGCTCAACAGCACACGGAGATGTTCGGAGCAACTGCAGAGAGATCTGGCTGACACCAAAGAACAACTAGAGGGCCTTGCATCATCATCTGACCAGATGAAACGCTGCAGCAGCAAAGTAGAGGTGAACTTTAAAGTTTTTTGACAAGATGTAGCCCTCAGTTCAGAGATTAGTGAATATAGATTATTTAACGTGTAACTGTTGAAGCAGATCTAGTCTTTACCTTTCTTGATTGATATTAACTCAGGTCTTCATTTTTTATTGTTGTTTTTAAGCTGCAACTCACAGAGGCGCACGGCATCATTGCAGAGAAGAGTGAACAGGCCACTGAGATGGACAACGTGATCATGATTGAGAAACAGGAGAAAGAAGAGCTAGAAAGACAAAATCAGGTAGATTTCCAACTAAGTTTGTTTATTTAGCAAGGGTTATTTAGTCGAAGGGTCACTTCCTGTTTTTTGGCTTAACTTTGTCTGTGTGTTTACCTTGTCAGATTCTCAAAAGAGATATTGAGCGCCTTCACACAGAGTTGGCTGAACAGATGGCCTCTACCGCTGAATCAATATACATGCAACCTTCAAGCCCTCATGGCTTCTCACCTGAAACAATCACAACTTCCAGCCAGGGGCAACAGGAGGACACACTTCCAGAGTCTCTCCAATATTATGATCCGACCCTATATGAATCAATAGGTAAGGTTGAGGAATCTGTTTCAGAAGATGGGGAAACCTTTCTTTTCAGCTGAATTTAAAGCAGTAGTTAATGCACCACAAACATTGTGTTTGTGGGGGGAAATATGTCTGAAAGAGAAAAGAAAATCAGTCAATATTATGTTGTGATATCAAGTTCTTTTTTTATTTCCTCCATTGACCAATTCAATTACAACTTTTTCTTTCTTTCAGGAACCAGTGCAGATACAGAGGAAGAGGTACGTCCATGCATGTCTTTCAACCAAGTTTTTTTGGATACACATAGGGTGCATCCAAATTGTTAACTTACGCTGTGTCTTTTTCCTAAGAATTTTTTGATGAAAAACATAATCGGGTCGAGGAAGGATTTGAAGGACTTAGGAAACAACAACCACTGTGCTGAGAGAATCCAACTGCACTTAAGCTACATAATTACGCGACAGTTTGACCAGGGTGAAAATAAAATGTTCCAAAGGTGGTCTAGGCTTAGGTGACAGACATATAACCAAGTATAGTGTACATTAAATGTTTAGCAAAAAAGGGACTACGGCACTCAGTCTCTCTCTCTGAATTGAATATAACGCCAAAATCAAACATTTGAAACTATGTTTAAAAACAATCAAGAATAGAACACAATGAAGGCCAGGACTTGTGGTCCTCTTTCGCAGACAAACAAAAAGGTGACAACCCACGTGTGACAAGCATGTGTACTATGCTAAAGTGGGGGGGAAACTGTGTGAACTGAAGTGACTCGTGAGAGGTGCCTTTCATCACAATGTAAACAACATTCTGTGCTCAAACGAACGGACAGACATACACACACACAAAAGCTGCACTGCCCAATGAGAAAGGAAGCAATGAAGCACCATTCCTTATCATTTTTAGAGAATTGGACCAGCTCTTATCATGGCTGCTACTTACATAGATTTCTGGATCATTTCACTGTTAGGAAACTTGTTGATAATGAAAGTCTATGACTACTAAAGCCCTAACCACACCAAAGGGTTGCCATGCAACTCATTGGGTCCAAACTGTTGCAAGGAGTTGCATGGTGACCCTTTGGTGTGGTCTGGGCCATTGAATTCCTTGCGTTGAATCACTTGGGGTGACGTGGGTCAACGTGCAACAGGACATATCACACCGTCTCGACCCTTTGGTGTGGTTAGGGCTTTAGTCTGAGCAGAAAAAGAACTGTACAGACTCAGAGTCCCAACCACACTATGTATTTTAAGATGTTATATCAAGTAGTGGTCCCCAACCTGGGGTTCCGCAAAGCATTCACTGGGGGTCAGCAGCATGCCTCATGAAAATGATATGCTGCTATGGCTCAATGGGTAGTTGGTTGAAAACAAACGTAATGGACAGTTTCTTTCATTCTAGCCTGACATGACGTTGGCTAAGCTGGGTAACACTTCCAGCCACTATCAATAAAATGTAAAGTGGCACAGAAAAGACAAATTCATGTTAACATGGTAGAAATATGTCTCATTAGGTAATAACATTACTGAACAAAAATGTAACATTTAAAACTTGTATTTATTGGACAAGATTCCCAAGGGCTCTGTACTAGGCCCCCTCCTGTTTTTGCGCTAGATCTCTTTGCCAAAAATAGTCGACCTAACAATCTCACAATGCATCGTTTGTGTTGGGACACATTGACATTGTGGGCTTGAATACAGCTATTCTTGCCAAATCTTAGCCCCAGAATAGGGATGCTAGAGTTCAAGTGGTTAAAGTAAAAAACAATTCTAATAGATAGCCATTAGATATTCATGATGAATACCAAAGAGTGTCTGCTGTTTACAACTTATGTCTCGTTTACTCAAACTTAATCCAACGTGCCCCTCTTATGTTACCACATATGACCGCCTGACCGGCCATCTCTATTTCAATTCCAGGAATCGTTTGTGTGCCAGCACTGCCAGGAGACTTTCCCTGGCCTTACCCGGGATGAGAGGGTGCTGCATGAGCAAAGCCACCAAGTGTGTCCTTTCTGCACACTCATCTGTGACAGCATGGAGCAGTCTCTGTTTGAGGATCACGTGTACAGCCACGAGTTGTAGGAATCAGGCATAAGGCCTAGAATGTTTTGTGTTCACTTCCAAGTAGGTTTCAATGACCGTCATGATTAAGCAAGACAGAGAATTTATAGCACATCTCTCAACCTGGCTCATAGCAATATTAATGCACTGAATGTTCAACTGTTTAAGGTGAAAGTAAAGTCAATATTACAGGGAGAGCTTAAAACATTATGCATCACGTAAAAAGCACATATTCAATATTGCTTATTCTCCCTGTGTCCCCTGGGAAACTGCCTCCCCCTGGCCAGCTGGTGCGCCTGATGGAGGGGAAAGGAACTGGTTGGAATAACGTGTTCCTTCCACGCGCTACGTCTAACCAGGGAAACTCCCCTCTGTTAGGTGTTAAGGAGCGACTTGGACACTCATGCATGAAGGAAGCATGAGTTCAAGTCCGTTGCTCTCCCCAGGTTGGTGGAGGGTGTGTAGAGCCCAGGATTAGATAATTGACACAGGGTGAAAAATGGGTTACAAAATCGTGGGATAAAAATTATTTAAAATATTGCTTATTCTACAATGTTTCTATACCGTTTTGATGAAGAGACCACTACTACTGAGTCATGCTTTATCTAGAAAAAGTGCAATCCATAGGGTGGGTACTAGTAATTAGTAAAAAAAAGAGCACTGTAATTTAAGTTTGTAATGAGACAGTAAACTCATGTATTAAACCCATTTATTTTATATTGTCTATTATACTGTATACTAACACCATGGCTGTGCTGACTACAGAAAAACTCATCACACCTCACATTGCAGATGATTTTGAAAGTAACAAAACTGAAATAAAAGATGCATGTTTTGACAGTTGAATGTTACTTAAAGGTTAACATGTTAATAGATCATTAGTCACTCGAGCCAGACTATTGGCTCACAACATTTTCAAATGCTTCCACCTAAGCAGTCTATGCAGGGCTTAAAGTTCTCAGTCCTGGGGACTGATTTCAGTCCTGAGGATCTCATAGGGGTCATTTAATGAGATCAGTGCAGATTTGCAAAAAAACATTTCAGTCTTGGGATTGTTTTTGGCTTTAAGCCCCGAGTATGCAACGGAGGCTGAAAATGAGTAAAGCAGATGTCCCACGTTTTGTCTTGTGTAAATTTGCCAAAAAACCTAGCTTGCTGCTTATAGATAATAATTATATGAACAGATGACAGCTGCCATTCTTGGCTTTTAGGAGGTGTAGTTACAGCCTCTGTGTAGCATTCAGGGATTGTGAAATAATTGTCTGGCTTCAGAGACTAATCAGAACATGAACCGATTCATATCCTGTTCCCCTTACAATATATGTCCGCTTGCTGCATCCACTAGTCTAGTGGCCTTAAGAGCTGATATAGCAGGATATCTTTGGGTCCGAAGTCCACACATGATATGGGGGAATGACCCATACGATTATGAACCTCCTCAAGTCTATAAAATCAGACTCATTCTGCCAGGCACATTATTTTCCCTCCACCTAATGTTGTACAGTCCAGAGAATCTGATCTCAAGGTATCATCTGATTGGCCTCTTCTGGTGTGACATCACGGGATGTCAGTTCAGAGAAGAGAGCAGGCAGCCAGTACTGTGGTTCCCCGGCAGCTTGAGAATCCAGCCAAGCCAATCCCTCTTTCAGCAGGTGACCCTGAAAATACAGAGAGAAAGTGGCCAATAAGACTGAAACCAACTATTATAATTAGGGTACCTAAATTACCTTCTCACACTTACCAGGACATGAGAAGCCCGTTCTCTCTCCCATTTTAGATTGTCTGTGATCTCACTCACTGTAACATAGCCCTTCTTCTACAGAGGGACAAAACATTTTATGTATAATGAATACTCTGTATGAAGATAACATAGTCATAGGTACTCAAACTTTTTCATGTCAAGGACTCCCAAATTGATATGTATTTGGGCACGCCTCTTGGAGCAGATTGTTACCTCAGCCAGCTGTAGAACTACAGTGTGATCCATGTTGAGCTCTGCTGGGACAGACTGCACCAGGTACGAGTCTCCCACGGGTATCATGCCAAAGCCGTTGCCCATGGCTTTCAGCTTCTTTATGGCTCTCACCAAGTCGTCTCTGGAAAAGCACAGGTCAGTTTAACAATCACTATATTACACAGACATGGTGTTTGGATACCTATTTATTGAGAGGTGCAGAACCCAAATGGTATAAAAAAGAATTAAAATACCTGTTTAAATTAATATTAAATGCAAAATACAGATATTTGAAATGTGATATTTATAGACTGCTCTCTATGTAAGAATGATTTCTCACAATGGCAATGACACTCACTGGCTGACATCTTGAGCATATTTCCCCCTTCCCTTCAGCACTCTGTGATGGAGTTCATCCAGTGTGATGAGCCCTGAAAGGACACACAACTTTTATTTTATAGTCATTCATTTAATAAAATTCCACGCGCGCACACACGTTTTATTTTATAGTCATTCTTACAGTAATTGACAATAACATTCCACGTTAACCCATTTTGGGCGGGAACCCCTGTTGGTGTTTTAAAGCATTATGTTATACTTTAGCTATTTTTGAAAAATCGTGAAAATGTGCCTCAAATCTTTGAATATATATTATTACAGAGTGAACATTTTAACTCAAATCTTTGCTTCTGGGGAGGTCCCTGGAACAACATATTTTCAGATATATTACATATCATTTTTGGGGTCCTTGACATGAAATATTGAGCACCACTGATACAGAAACGTATGGTTTTTCAGAAAACTGTCATGATTTTGAAGACATTTTTTTAATTTCAGGCCAAAATGGGTTAACAGGTACGGTCGCCCCTTTTCCATCTCGCCCCCGCGAAGACAGGGTTCATTGAATAATTTATTTTCCAACAACAGGCCCCAGCCCAGTTCCTGCTTCTTTTTTTCGATATGAAGAATTATAACCATACAATGTATTTATACCTTTGCATGGAACCATGACAAATTACCTCTGAATCACATGAATCACACTTCTAGTTTTACTTAATATATTGTTGTGCTAAAATGCTCCATATCACAATGATGCAAAAGACAGAAGAAAGTAAGAAACTAACCGCCATTTCTGTGTTTCAGGGCAAGGCAAACTTCAATGATTTGTACACCCAGCTCATAGTAGAAGTCTCCTACCCCAAGCATTTCTGACCAAAAGCCTTTGCCAGCTGGGGAAAATGGAGGGAAATATTTTGATTGTTAAAAGTAGTAATAGTGATTATTCTTATAATTGTGAGAAAGGCAAACTTTCCAAACTCTATATAACGGTATACATAATGTTAAACATAACTAAACTTAATTCTCACAGGCAAGTGGATCGACCCCAATGGTGGCACACATTTCCTGAAACTGGACCCGAAACTGTGAGTTCTTGCGGATCTCTTGTTTATGCTTGCTAGCAAATTCCTCGAGGTTAGACTTGAAGGTTTCCAGCTGTTTAGACATCTGAGGAAAGAAATCATGTAGGCTGTTATGGTCAGCTGAATTATTTCCACAATCCACATACATACTCTAAACTGAATCCATTCTCTTTGGATCTAATAGTAATCTCAGCAAGGCAAATGGCTTCTTGGTTAGAGTGGGTGACAATGTTATCACACGTAAAGATGAAATGACCTACCTAGGTTCCATCCTGGAGGCTAATCTTTCCGGTGATAAAATGGCCACCAACGTAATTAAAAAAGTCAACCAAAGAACAAGATTCCTTTACAGGATCTCCTCACTGGTCAACAAAAACACCTTGAAGACCTTAACAGGAGCCCTCGTACAAGGTTTCTTTGACTATGCATGCACCTCCTGGTACCACAGCACCTCAAAGGTCCTTAAATCTAGGCTCCAGACTTCCCAAAACAAACTGGTCAGGCTCCTACTTGGCCTCACCCCCCGAACCCACCTTACCCCTGCCCACTTTGACAGGCTGGAATGGCTTAGGGTCGACGACAGAGTACAGCATCTTGCAAAACCGCTCTCAAAGGGCACCTACGGACGGCTGCAATTTGAAACTGGCCCCCATAAAATCTGAATCCCCCCCACCCCTTTTTCCCCTCACTGTATATGTTTCTTTTACCTCCTTTATGATGAATTCCTGTTCTGTTCTTTGACTATATAGAAGTGTCTATTTGTACGTCTCTAAATGTTTTGATGAATTGAACAAGGTGGACCCTCTTGTAAACAAGTGTAATGCTTAATTGGGTCGTCCACTCACAGTTAACAGTCTTTGTATTGAGTTTGTGCTTGAAATGTACTGTAATTCTGCAAACTGTTAATACATATTTCAATCAATCAATCAATAATGAATATTCATGTATAAAAGATTAGACCTACCTGAACAATTTGATCTGCGGCAAGAACATTTCCTCTTTCCTTATACTTGGCCTAAATTAAATAAAACAAGAAATGTTAGAAATTAAGTTAACATTATTCCTGAAAATGAATACTGTATTAACATTGCATGTTATAGCCTACCTCTGCAAGTTTCTTTTTGGCAATAGCTCCTGCACCAACCCCTCTCCGCATATTGTTACTGTAGTCTGAGAACACACAATATTTTAATATACATACTTAATATAATACTCTTTGTTAGTCCCTCAGTTTGAAATGTATAAAGGTAACCGAGGGTCTCAAAAGGGGCTAATACAGTACCTGACTGTATAATTGTGCAAAAATAATACCTTTTACTGTAGTCTGGTTACACACAATACATGAATCTAAAAGAATGTTACTACTTGTCTGCGCACAATGTGAATACACAAAATAGCCAACTAATGTTACTGTCTGGTTTATAAATTATAATATCAACCAAATTAACCTGCTAAATGTAGTCCACGAGCTCTGGATTTTCACTTGTGTACAGACACTCGATACCACGACGTGACCCCCACGAATGTTATCCAAAGTATTAAAGTCGGGGAAACATTCACATTTCCAATAATGTAAACTGATTTACACGGTGCTATTTCAATTTTGTAGCAGTTTATGCTTCTTGTTATTAATAAACCCGGAAGTAAAGTATAGTATATCGTTGCTGTATTATGTGAACAAAAGCAACGACACTGCCACCTGCTGCCTGGGCGATTGTAGTCAGAAAACGGTACTAGAGTATTTAGAAGTGAATGCTTGGTGCTACAGTACCACAACATAACTAAAAGTGCACTACAAACAGATTGCCATGACATATACACACACAGAAAGTCATTAAATGTGACGAATAAGCCTCAAGCCAAATCCAGGCTGGTACGGTGCATGAGCAGGAGGCACTGGAGCAATTGAAGCCCTTTCATTTTTTTTTAAATCAAATATGACATTGGTAAAATTGCTCTTTATTTTCATTCAACTGTCCTTTTTTCAGACTCCAGAAGCAAAGTGGCTATATTATAGTGTGGTGGTGTAGGTGGTGAGTTGTTGATATTTTTTAATTTAAGAGATTTTCACTTGCATTTGCCTGGAATGCCTTGCATGGGAGGAGATATGCCATGGGAGATTAAGTGTTTGTACCTACAGTGGACTGGA
This sequence comes from Electrona antarctica, assembly GCF_951216825.1. NCBI lineage: Eukaryota > Metazoa > Chordata > Actinopteri > Myctophiformes > Myctophidae > Electrona > Electrona antarctica. Next base: position 18,316,468 of record NC_136805.1, read on the forward strand.
CTGAGTCACTGAGTGGAGTCAGAGTGGAGAGTCTGCTGTATGGGGATGAGACATGGACAGGTGAGACTGACAGTAGGCACTAGGCCTAGGCCTACAGCAGGAAAGGCCCTTTGGATATCTACACAAAAATGCTACGAATGGCACTTGGTATCACATGGGCGTACCACATCGGAAATGTGGACCAGCTACTGAAGCGGCTCCCACAGACAAAGTCAGAGACAGAGAATGTCAGGCACCAGACCGACCCCCCCCCCCCCCCCTTTTCCCTCACTGTATATGTTTCTTTTCCCTTTTTACCTCCATTATGATGAATTCCTGTTCTGTTCTTTGTCTATATAGAAGTGTCTATTTGTACGTCTCTAAATGTTTTGATGAATTGAACATGGTGGACCCTCTGAGTGGCAGCGGTGGCCGAACGGATAGCGGCGCGGTCTTGATACCGGAAGGTTCCTAGTTCGAATCAGCCGTCCGACACGTTAAAATTACCACCGCTGAAGTGCCCTTGAACAAGGCATTGAACCACTACGATGAAATGTGTTCTATGAGCAGGGCCTGGCTGGAAACAAGTTCTTGAGCTTAGCCCAGATACCCTGGGTAAATATAGATTTCATTTCATTTCATTTCATTTCTTGTAAACAAGTGTAATGCTTAATTGGGTCGTCCACTCACAGTTAACAGCCTTTGTATTGAGTTTGTGCTTGAAATGTACTGTAATTCTGCAAACTGTTAATAAATATTTCAATCAATCAATCAAAAGGTGGCAAGCAAACTGACACTGTGGAAGACAAGTTAAAGGCACCGCCAGGAAGGGAAAGAAGTGACAGCAGAGTTAACAACACTGCAGAGCTCAAGACAAAGACACTGATACTGGTGGGTGTGGAGGGGCCGAGGGCGGAGATTCAGGGGAGTCCCAAGTTGGTGTTGGTGTTGAGTCCACACTCTCGCATTACATCACATTGCATGAAACCTTATCTTCCCTTCTTGCTTCAAACAATTCCCACTGAACAATAGTCCATTCTTATTCTGCTTGCCAAGTTAAATAAGCTAGTTAAGTTAATATCAACATATTACATAGAGCGCTCTTTCATTCTATTTTTCTTGACATCAAATCAATTATTAGATAATGTTTAGCTCTTTCTGATTTTATACTGTAGATAATTTGAAATATGATTTTGTAATTGCGGTTCATTTCAATGGCCTCACAAAATTAATAATTAGAATGGTAGGCTACTAATGACTATTAGGCATAGCTATAGTTACTCAGTCAGAACTAAGCCTAGCAGCAGTGACTATAATAATAATAATTTAATTTATATGATGATTAGAAATAGAGCTATATCATTTCATATAGTATAAATCAGGCTTAAGAATTCTGCAAGCAAATAAATGTCAAATAAATTGATTGATTGATTGAAATTGGAGAATTAGTCCATTTCAAGCACAACTCAATACAAAACTGTTAACTGTGGACGACACCATAAAGCATTACACTTGTTTACAATAGGGTCCACCGTGTTCAATTCATCATAACATTTAGAGACGTACAAATATACACTTCTATATACCCAAAAACAGGAAATTATCATAGAGGAGGTAAAAAGGGGGGGGGGGGAAACATATACAGTGAGGGGGAAAAGGGGTGGGTGGGGGATTCAGATTTTACGGGGGCCAGTTTCGAATTGCAGCCGTCCGTAGGTGCCCTTTGAGAGCGGTTTTGAAGGAGTCAAGGGATTCGCATGTCTTAATGACATGACTATTTTGGTGGCATAGGAGCGAAATTAATTTAGTCCCTTATTTGTGCCGAATCTGAGTTGCACATGGTTTGTTGAACTCCCTCTGGTGTTTTGGGTGTGGACTTCGTTGACATTAAGGAAGTATTTAGACAGGTACATACATGGGTATCTTGGTGGTGTATCGAATCTTGTGGACCAGAACCATTGCAAGATGCTGTACTGAGTGTACTCTGTCGTCAACCCTAAGCCATTCCAGCCTGTCAAAGTAGGTGAGGTGGGTTCGGGGAGTGAAGTAGTAGTAGTAGCCTGACAAGTTTGTTTTGGGAAGTCTGGAACCTTGTTTTAACCTTGTTTTTCCTGACACAAATTATATCCATATTCTGCATTGCCCTCTTGAAATGCAGAATGATGCAAAACAATGCCTTTTCTTTTAAGCAGGCCCAAGTACATTTGCTTGTGATGCTTAAGCTACAGTATACAAAAAGAGGCTTTGCTAAAGAGACAATGTGTACAGTAGGTGTACAACAAAACAAAAAAAAATCTGCACATTTGTAGAAGGCAGCGGCTTACCTGCATACAGATGTTTCAAAACATCACTCGCCCTGTTTCAATGGCAGTACAGTACATACAATTGAGATTTCAAGATTTCGAGATTTCAAGATTTCAAACTGGCAAAAGTAACCCCCCTGCACAAGAAAGGGAGTAAATTAGACCCCGGCAACTACCGCCCTATTTCTATTCTAAGCTCCATCTCGAAAGTGATGGAAAAAATATTCTATGAACAGGTTGAAAAGTATCTTGCCACTAATAAATGAATGTACGAGTTCCAATCTGGCTTCAGAACATCCCACTCCACTGACACATGCCTTCTCTATTTGAGCGACCACATCAAACAAGAGGTGAATGCTGGCAAATACTGCGGCATGGTCATGCTGGACCTCCAAAAGGCTTTTGACACCGTGAACTACTCCATACTGGTTAACAAGCTAAAAGCAATTGGTTTCGATAGCACATCAGTGAGCTGGATGCAATCCTACCTGGAGGGGAGAGAACAGATGGTGGAAGTGAATGGAACCCCCCCCTCCCAGTGGGGGGGTCCCCCCCCCTCCCAGTGAGTATGCTTCCACAAGGAAGCATACTAGGGCCTCTAATATATGTAAACAACATGACTTCAGCTTGTGACTGCAACTTGTTCCTGTTCGCAGATGACTCGGCACTGCTGGTCTCGGACAGGAACAAACTGCAGGTTGAAAACGCCCTCAGCTTTGAACTCGGTAGAATCTGCACCTGGCTCGCTGATAACAAACTATCTTTACACCTGGGGAAAACTGAATCCATTCTCTTTGGATCTAATAGTAATCTCAGCAAGGCAAATGGCTTCTTGGTTAGAGTGGGTGACAATGTTATCACACGTAAAGATGAAATTACCTACCTAGGTTCCATCCTGGATGCTAATCTTTCCGGTGATAAAATGGCCACCAACGTAATCAAAAAAGTCAACCAAAGAACAAGATTCCTTTACAGGATCTCCTCACTGGTCAACAAAAACACCTTGAAGACCTTAACAGGAGCCCTCGTACAAGGCTTCTTTGACTATGCATGCACCTCCTGGTACCACAGCACCTCAAAGGCCCTTAAAACTAGGCTCCAGACTTCCCAAAACAAACTGGTCAGGCTCCTACTTGGCCTCACCCCCCGTACCCACCTCACCCCTGCCCACTTTGACAGACTGGAATGGCTTAGGGTCGACGACAGAGTACAGCATCTTGCAATGGGTCTGGTCCACAAGATTCGATACTCCACCAAGATACCCATGTACCTGTCTAGATACTTCCTTAATGTTAACGAAGTCCACACCCACAACACCAGAGGGAGTGCAACGAACCATGTACAACCCAGATTCGGCACAAACAAGGGCCTAAATTATTTTCGCTTTTTTCCCCCCCTCACTGTATATGTCTCTTTTCCCTTTTTACCTCTATGGTGAATTCCTGTTCTGTTCTTTGACTATATAGAAGTGTCTATTTGTACGTCTCTAAATGTTTTGATGAATTGAACATGGTGGACCCTCTTGTAAACAAGTGTAATGCTTAATTGGGTCGTCCACTCACAGTTAGTCTTTGTATTGAGTGTGTGCTTGAAATGTACTGTAATTCTGCAAACTGTTAATAAATATTTCAATCAATCAATCAAGATGTATGGTACGCAATATCAAGCAGTATAGTAACTTAAGACAGATCTATTAATGTAACAATACATATAAATCACTGATTATGAATGGGTCAGTATGGAAAAATCACTTGTTTTCTTTAATGAAAGCAAAAGCTTTAAATTATTTCATAGCAAGCATTTTCTTTTTGAATGAACCTCACCTCACCTGTCCTTTAATGCGGGTTTGCGCTGAAAACCCCCCCACTTGTGATGGGTGTTGCATCATAAGTGTGTGAGCTATTAAACTCAGTGACACCAGAGGTCGCTGTTTAATGATTAACATTGGCTGATAGATATCGGGCTTATTGGGGTGACTACATTCCGCGAGTCACCAGTTTCGGTGTAACAAGGCGGAGCGCTCAAAACACAAGACATGGCTATCCAGCAAATTACGCATGCGCATTGGTCGGCGCTTTAAAACAAGTCTTGAGGAGGGAACATGAAGGCACTTCCAGGACCAGGTGGGCATAAAACAAACGTCAGCCAGAAGACATAGACATGTAGCCGCATCGTGTACTTTGTAAACGACGCTCTTCCAGAGGACGTGGTAGTTCGTCAACGCCAAGTCGCTCTATTCGTGCCGCTTTGACAGCAGCACGAACTGGCTAGCATTTAGCATGCTAGCTAGCTGTTATTGTTTTTCATCATTTCGAGAGAAGCAAAATGGAGGCACATCGCTGCTGGTGCCAGTGTCCTACGCAGCCACTCCCGAGTCCCCGTTGAGATTTCCATCTGTATTATAACGTCTGTGGAAGTGGCAAGTGCTATCGTTGTTGCGAAACACGCACTGCTAGTTAGCCCTAGTTAGCATTGGTGTGTTTGTTGTTCTCGTCCCCGTAATGCAGTGTTAGCTTAGCTTGCCTTTTCAAATCCAGCAACGTTTTAGAAGAGGATGTGCCGGGAACAACGCTATAACCTTAACGTCAGTAACGTTTAATTCTGCGTTTTAACCAGTTGCCAGTGGTGTTTGTACTTATTAATGCAAAGTTGAGGGAGATGAGGGGTGTGTTTCGCGTTCTCTGGCCAGCTAACGTGCGTTAGTTTGCTTTGTTTTGCAGGGTAAAAGCGGGGAACTTTGCCGAGTTTCGCCGCCCGAGACGTTGCAGAATGAAAAGTCGCTGCTGTGTTCGCCATGACTCTGAGATCAACACTGTATGCGAGTACGGGATTCAAGCTAAACCCTGACGCCATCGATTTGGAGAAGACCCACATCGGCGCCGCCACGTTGAGTCCCGTAACCATCAAGAGGGAATCCTGCGACTTTGTCCTAGATGTTCCAGACGTGCAGGGGGGCGAGATCCCTGGCAAGTCAAGGGACTTAGACCAGAACTACACAACGAGCAAAGTTGCCCGCACTGCCACGGTTGCAGAAGCACTTCAAGGGGACAATAAAACGGTGGCAATATTGTCCCCTGTCAGACAAATGGGGGGTGAGGGAACCCCAGTGAAAGGTAAACCCCTCTCAATTGACAATATGGATAACCCTCAGATGGCTTTGAACAATAACCCCAAGGATGCTGATGAGAGTGCAAAGGGTATTGGCCCTGGGGTCCTCGGTAGCGCGTCCATTGAGGTCAGCTCAGAGGGCAAGTGGAGGAACATCAAGAAGACGCCTGCCAATCCCCACACTCAAGCCAACTGCCTGCGGCAGATTCTCCTCCTTCAACTGGACCTCATCGAGCAACAGCAGCAGCAGCTGCAGTCGAAGGACAAGGAGATAGATGAGCTGAAAACGGAGAAGGAGACGGTAAAGTGTTAGAAAAAAGTTATTTTCCTTTTTCTTAGAGGTTGAAGGAAAGTGTTATTGTTGCCACGGAAACGGTCAACAGCGTGACGTGACGTCATGGCCTGACGTCACGTCACCTTATAGCCCGTCTCCGGACCCCCCGGGTTGAGCTCCTTTGGACCTACCACGTAGGGTCCGGTCTCACCGGCGTCAAGCGACATGGGATGCCATCTGACTTCCCCTGACTTAGCCCTGTGCTGCGGTGTGGGTGTCGCGCTGACATATTCCAAACGAAGCATATGAACGCTATAGGAGACAACGAACCATCTGACCCCCCCCGCGAACGGCTCAGAAGCCGTTAAGTATTTTTAATGTTTGTACGACCGTTTTGCCAGCTCTGAAATTCTCTCTTCGGTCCCTCCTTGTTGACATCTCGGTTGGCTAGCTGCGCCTACGAGGCGCGTAGGGAGGCGCTGCTAGCCAACCGAGATGCCGAGAGGCGGTACAATGGGATGTCAACAAGAGAGAATTTCAGAGCTGGCAAAACGGTCGTACAAACATTAAAAATACTTAACGGCTTCTGAGCCGTTCGCGGGGGGGGTCAGATGGTTCGTTGTCTCCTATAGCGTTCATATGCTTCGTTTGGAATATGTCAGCGCGACACCCACACCGCAGCACAGGGCTAAGTCAGGGGAAGTCAGATGGCATCCCATGTCGCTTGAATCCGGTGAGAAGGAACCCTACATAAAGTCATCAAAATGTCAGAAACTTTAACGTAGGGTTCCGAAAGGAGCTAGTCACCTTATAAAGTATGGCGAGCAGAGCACTAGAGCAGACTCGGCAGTCAGTCGGAGTTGGTCAGCCAGCCAGTCAGTCGGCCAGCCAGTCAGTCGGTCAGTCAGTCAGAAGAAGCAGTAGATGATCAATAATATAATATACTACAAGCAATATAAAAAGGAGCTACTTCCAACGCCTAAGGCAAGCTACAGATCCTCTAAACTATAAGACCTCCTCAAGGAGTCTCTTACACAGCCGACTGACAGCTCCCTGCTAATACAGGAAATCGTCATTACAGTTATGTTTACTGATTAGGTGTAGTAAATGCTGCAGTGTTTGCAAGTTAATTTACATTGGACATCGGTGTTTAGCATGTAGTTGTCAACTGGGTACTAAATTGTCAATATATATCTTCTTGGTTTGCAGCTACTTGCGCGTATTGAGCGCATGGAGCGCCGCCTGCAGCTCACAAGGAAAGACCCGAGAGACAAGCGTCTTTTTCAGCCTCTGGAGCCATGGACCCCAGATAAAGAGGATATATGGGATCTGGAGGTGGTAGGGGCGACTCCACAACCGAATTCATCAATGCCGCTACCTTTCAGTCGGGGTGGCAAAGGTCAAAAAAGGTAAATAAACAATTAAAGGCACAGTGCTGGGTATTCCCTAAATGTTTTTATATGGGGACTGAGCACCCAGTACTAAAATCCACCCAGGCAGGGTCATGCAAGAAATTAGGAAATGTACTATTTATTTAGTTTATATAGTTTTTCAGTTGACAAATTTGAGTATTCTGTTGCAGGAAATCTTGCTTTGGTGACTCAAAAGTCCAGAAAGCTCGAGGCAAGGGTTCAAAGTTCAGCCCCCAGAAGCCTCCTGACGTTCGACCGGGTTCTCCGTACCAAAGGGAGCTTCGTAGTAAGGAGACCCCAGAGAAGACGGGGCTCGGGAGGTCAGACAAGGACCTTTTTCACACATTCAAAGAGGAGCCTGAGGAGTTCAGTTGCCAGATGGAAGAGTTGCCCTTCATGTCGACCACAGAGATGTACCTGTGCTGCTGGCATCAACCTCCCTTGTCCCCTCTCCGTGAGACTTCCCCTAAAAAGGAGGAGGATGTGGCTAGTGAGGATTCTTGTCATATGTGCACATCTTTATCAATTTCTTAAATACTAATGATTGTTGATTTTCTGTTTAATGATAGTGGTTTCCGCTTTTCCTCCACTTCTTGGCTGCTTTGTAGTTCCTTCCTGGAGGGAAAACTGTATAGAGCCCTTGGATGGGGAGTCATCCAGTAGCATCCCAGAGGTGAGACACATAAATGTCAACCTTACAGTTATTTCATTTCATTGGATAGTTATTCCAAAGCAGTTGAGAGCTCACATGACTCTATCCCGCTTATGGATTATGCGCATGTGTTCTTGTGTCTCTCCATCAAGGCACTGGAAGACGGTGTGTTCCTTAAGCGGCACTTAAAGCTAGAGTTGGATGAGAAGAGGAGAAAAAGGTGTGAATTCATATTTCTTTTAAAACGTTTAAAAAATGTATTCCATTATACCTCATTTTGTTTGACTTTTGTTTGACTACAACAGAAAGGTTATGTTGTGGGGGGGGGGGGTCTGGAAGGATTTTCATAATTTATATTGGGGAGAGCTTGTTATTTTTCAAAAACGTGTGCACTGCAATTACATTTGTACTGTTTTGTAATGGATTGTTCAGATATTGGATTAGGAATTAAATGCAAATTAGGCTATGGTGAATCCTTAATGAGTCAATGAATGTTCATAATTCTTGCCAAAATCCATAAGATCTTTGTGGATACTCGATAGTGTCACTTAAAGGAGCATTCAGTGATTTTGGGGGAAAAAACCCGGTCTGCTCTGGTAACAAGATGTGCACATGCACGCACTACAGTGGGGTGACAAGCGACAGGCCAACAGCACGCACACTAAGGCCCGCCCCCGCTCGATCATGATTGGCGGAAGGCCCATCTCTATCCTGATTGGATGAAGGCTGGGCCACCTAGCCAAAAACGAAAACCTACAGGTTTTTTTTTTTACCCCCAGGGGTTAACTGGGGACAGGGAGGAACTCCTTATATGGTCAGCACACTCTAGTATGGAGGATTATCGCAACAAAACAAAAAAAGAAGTGATATTTGAATTAAGTGAAATCACTGAATATACCTTTAAAAGCCAAACAGGCTTTATTATCAATTATCAAATACTTTTGATTATGGCCACTGGTCATATCATGTTTCAGCAAATAAGCACAGGCCTCCAAACATGGCAATGCAATTAAGGCCGGGTTATATTTCCCCCATCCGTGTAGTCGCAAGGGTCTGTGTGGACAGCGATCATAGTTGAAGAGCAACATGGGCTGCACTCATTACAAGTCATGGTCTAATGAGAAGAGGTGAACTGTCTTAGTTTTACTCTTGCTTCATTATTTCTGTGCATTCCTGAAATTTGCTGAAGACCTCAGATTCAAAATAAATTCCTTCAGCAAACCTTTGAGAATACCTTTTTTTTTTTTTTTCCAGATTTTAATTTTTTGTATAACTTAAGAAACCCGTCACCGAACAATTCAATTTCAAGTCCTTTGTCACATATAATGTGAGCGGGTAGCTACGGATCTCCTGTCGAAATAAAAAATGTGTGCAGACAGTGTACTTGTAGGCGTGGTGCATACGGTATGTGTAGCCACAAAATCTAGTCCGCATGTGGATGTCCCTGCAGATGATGAGGCAACGCAGCAAGTATAATTTGGCCTTAAAGAACCATAATAAAACTATACAAAAAAAAAAAAACAATCTGATCGGTCCCAAAAAACCTGATCGGAGCACCTCTACTCTCTACCCACTAAGCTAAGACTGTCTGATCAAGAGAGATCTCTAGTCAATACAGTTACAGTGTAATATTTTTACAACATCAACAAGTAAATAATTAGAATACTTTAGAAATTAGATTTAGGTTTTTAAGACCGGGTTTGGGAGAATTATTTAATGTTCACAGGTCAAAACTCTTGACGGAGAAGGAGTGGGTGGAATCTCTGCTCTATTAAACCTACCTTGATGTTCATTTTTATTCTCCTGCTTCCTGCCCCATTTGTAATGTTAATTTGTTTGCAGATGGGACATCCAGCGAATCAGAGAGCAGCGCATGTTTCAGCGTTTACAACAGCGCATGAACAAGAAGAAAGTTATCCCTGAGGTTGAGCCAGAGATATCATCCTTCTATCCCGATTGTGAAGATGGTAAATTTGCTTTCTTTAACATCCCAGTGGCAGTGTTTAATTACACATTATATATATAGAATGGATACTGTAGAGTGTAGATCTTGGGGAAACAAAACGAACAAAAAAGGCGACATTTCTTTACTCAACCCGTGGGTTGATCCATGGGTTACAGGCCAACTTGTGTATTACCATTACTATTTTATTACTATTTATTTCAATTTTTCTTTTCCCCAGTTGAATCCATAGTCATCACCCCCTTCCTGCCTGTGGTTGCGTTTGGAAGGCCACTACCAAAACTCACTCAACAGTAAGTCTTAACGGCAACCAGTGCATGAATAATATTCTCTCACACACACCGACACACGCACATCAGCAAATACAATGACTATTGATATAGAAATGGTACAATTAATTGCAAAGAGACAAATAAGAATGTCAAACGTCTCCTTTAGTCTTATTTAAATCAAATGTTCTCAAATTGTCTCTTCAGGAACTTCGACTTGCCATGGCTCGATGATCGAAGCCGATGTCGCATCGAGGTTCCCAAAAAACACACGCCTCACCGGACCTGTCGAAAGTGAACTGTGACATTAACATAACGGGAGAAGTTCCACACCCTACTCAGATTTCTAATGCTTCCTTGTCTTTGAGCAAAAAGACTGTCAGTGGTTGCTGCATATAGGAAGTGTGCTAATTGTTTTCTGTCTATGGATGGGCGAATAAATGGCTGTCTTTAAGTCTCATGCAAAAAAGTCTCAAACTATCACCACAGACCACATTAAGATAGGGTGTGGCAGAGAGCTGCAACTTTGGTAATTTTGTCCCCAATGTCACCTTTTTTGAGAGTAACGCCATGTTGCCACAAGATTACAGTCTCCTTGTTAATCACTCTTCTGAAAAATTCATGACTTGTGACACAATTTGCAAATACCGGTAATTGCTTTGCCATCCCAAATAGATGTATTACTTCAATGTAAGTAGTCCTATTGATTTGTATTGTTACATTTTACATAGTTTAATTCTGACTGCCCGGAGAAGTTTGGAGACTCTAATCTTGATGGAAGTTATTAAATACAAAAACGTTCTATTGCCATTTGACTGAAAATCAGAGCTCAGAAGTGTACAGTGAGCAATGTGACTGCCCTTTGCTGGATTCTTCTTTGCCTCCCATAAACCCCTCTGCGTAGATGAAAAATCTTCTGAATTTGACTGTCATGCTTGTCTGTGTATGACTGATCATATTCGTTGTGCAAAATGTGCACTGCAGTGTGCGTATCAATCAGATCCACACTGCATGATGTATAAAATTGCAACTATTCAAAATGAGGTGACGAAGTACTAGGCACCATACCTGATATTAGGAAAAGTTTTCATGCTGAATTGTCTGCTTAAAAAGAAAACGCTGGATTTAATCATTCTCAGCATACCAGAGAGGAGGCTAAATTAACATGAAACCCATGTTCATTTGTTTTTGTTTGCATTGGCTTGGGTTTTTTTTTAATATGTTGCATGTTCTCTTCTGAGCTGACAAATCTGTTCCAAAAACATAGCAGCATGGCATACCTCTGGAGCATCTTCCTCTGTTCATTGTATTTCAGAGGAGATTGAAAAATGTTTCAAGTTTTTGAAAGCATGACTTATGGCTGCTTAGTCCAGTGAAAACTCCTGTGTTCTACTTGAACAGCCTTATCTTAAGGTGATCCAAGAATAACAAAGTGATCTTTTGTTTGTTCTGGATTTTCTTTTTCTAATCAATACAATATGCTTACATGCAGTAAATATTAGCCTACCTATGTGTAATGATTGGTCTTGACTCTTGAAGAATGCATAGCCAGCATTCAAGGGAACCAGTTTAGAACATAAATGTTCTTTCTAGCTGTAGTTCTAGCTCTGTTGACCAGTACACACTTGAACATGCTGCCAGTTATTGTTCTCTGAATTTATGTTACAATGTACAATCGTACAGTTTAGTTTGGCAACATTTTTGCTTGTTCACTGCACTTGCTTAACCATTTACTGCAACCAATGAGCATATGTGTAGATGGATCTCAATTACAAAACTGGTCTTCTGTACATAGCTTTCAGAAACAAATGTACATAAGGAAAACATGTCTGTTATTTTTTTATTATTTAATGTTCCAAGTGTTGCGTACATCAATATTGTTTTCTGAAAAATGATTGTATGTTGACAAAATAATTGACCGTTTTGAAAGTTCAGATTCTTTTTTTTTGAATAAAATTAACGTCTATTCTACCGTCTTGGATATTGGTCAGTCAAATTATAGGATTGATGAATGATAGCATTCAACAGAAATTGGGGAACACAAGTGAAGTGATTAACATTACAGCCTGAGGCAAATGACGGCCAAAATGCATTAAATTATTTTTAACGCACCACAGGTCAGTTAATTGACTCATCCAGATGTGCAGCTTTTGAACATGGAGCCATGTTTGCATTTTTCTGATTAATCAGACTTAAGTGTCATGTGAAAAAAATGTTTTATTGAATAAAGAAAACAAACAGTACAATTTCTCAAAAATATAAACGCCCTTAATCAGTTTAAGAATCATGTTAAAATGCCACCAATAAAGGGCTATTACATAACAGGCACGATGTGGTTAGTGCCCCCTCTATGTTGCCACTGGTGGAAAATTAGCAAATTGGGGCATACTTTACCAATCTCTCATCCTATAATCATATTCTTCTTAAATCCACTGTCCTATTAGTAATTTTACACAAAACGATAAAAGGATGCTCTGATAATGAACTTACACTGCCCTTAGCACCACCCTATCAACTACCATTATCCTCAATAAGCAGTTCAAAGTAACCCACAAGGTTGAAAATATTAACAGAATATATACTGATACTAAAGCACAACCTTGTTCCATGTGTTACCTGATGATGTAGATGCCCAGGCACAAACACTAAGCCCATGTACAAATGTGTTGATATCTGCATGTGTCAAACATAAAATATACACACACACACACACATATATATACTGTATATCTCACCTACTTTCATTTAGCCTTTTGGTTCTTTAAAACTTTTCAAAATTAGTGTTACTTTGAATAGTGAAACTAACATGCCTGGGGGTGCGGTGGGGGATAATACAATATGTACACTTGACAGTGCAATTCCTTTTTCACTTTTTGAAAGGGATGTTTCATTTGGCAATGTAAAATTAGGTGAAAATTCAGTAAGCCTACAAATGACTTGTGTAGGTTTGATAAAACCATACTGCACGTTTATGATCAAAATGTCTCAAACACAAAAAAGCCATACACCGTTATACGAGACCTTTCACTGAAACCCCTCTGGTTCACCTTGCCCTTCCCAAAGAAATCTAGATACAGAAATCAGAATATGTTTGTATCTGTATTGACACCCCAGCCAAAGTGCGCTTGTCTGCCAAATGTCCTGGCATTCAATCTCTCCTGAGATTGTTCAGTCGCTCCTCCAAGTCAGCATCAGCATCTGCTAGGGCAGCTTGGGGCTCCGCCTTCTTTCCTCCTGCCACTGATAGGCTTCCTCCAGTGGCTGGCAGGTCTAAGTAAATAAACACAATTCAATCATTAATTCAATGATGTGAACGCATACATTTATTTAATAAATATGTTATATTTGACGGCGGATGAGAGCATGTACATAATATTGATAAATGCTCTGTAATCTTTGCAATAATACATTTTACTTACTCGATAGCTCATCCGACAGATTGAGACCCAGTTCATCCAGCACTTGGGACACGATGGCATCGCTGCATATGACAAGGACAGATTTATGGATTTACTTATTTAAAAAGGAAAAAAAAACTCTGACTCTTGACTAATATTGAATAAATAGTCTGTATGAGGATGTTTTGCTTATTTCTGTACCCTACCTCTCATCCTCATCATCCTCATCACCCATAGCATCATCTATTGCGTCATTCATCATCTCCTCCTTCATGTCCATGATTTCACTCTGTCGTTCAAAGTCCATCATAATCTTCTGAATCTGTGGCATCTTGAGCTGTTGAAATAAATGCAGGATTATCACAGACTCTCACCTAATGATCAATCAACGATAAAATATGCTTAGCAGCAGCGAGTGAATCTTATTTTGTTACATGTTTAAAAGTTTTGTCCTGTACTTCAATCCACTGGTATTTGTTTGTCATACAAAAAGTCCCACTACTCAATTTCAGTCATGAATACCACAAATAGCTCACCTGTCTGTTCATGGTGGCCATGGCTTTGGTGACACCTTTCATTGCCTGTGCCATGCTGTTGTTGGACTTTAGCGTCTGAATCTTGAGACTGACAGCCTGGATATTTGCTCTCATCATGATAAACTTCTTGACGTAGCGCCTTGTGCGAACCAGGTCCTTGGCCATGATCTTGACTGCATCCTACAATGATTATAAATAATATACAAGCCATTACAAAGATTGGAAACTAAAAGTTTTCTCCTCTGGCTACAGCAAAATATATTGTTGTAACACAGCCACGGTCATTTTACAGATGGGTGGTTGCTGAAAACTGACCAGTATGTAGCTAGTGTTAAAATCCCTCCCTGTATTTCTATGTAATCACATATGTGATTAATGAAATGATTTTCCACTGTATGAACATATTTTTCTGTTATTTTTATCCACCTATGCACTCGACTCACCATCTGTCCCTGTTTAGCCATTTTCTTTATGTCAGCAATGATTTTTTTCTCCTGTTGCTCCAGTCTTTGTCGTTCTCTGTCCAGATCTCTCATGGCCCGGTTGAGAGCCCGCTGGTTCTGCCTCAGCATCTCCTCTGGGGTCTTCCTCTTCCCAAACAGGAACTCCATCTTCAGAAACAAACAAGAAAATAACGATGTGATAATAATGGTATAATGACAATGTCATCAGTGCTTCAGTACACTCGTTTTTGTTCTGCAAGACCAACAAAACGTTGTATTTGGACCTGTCTGGTCTGCCCAACAAACATTTTCTAAAGTGAAACTTTAGCTCGGGTGGGTTGGACTCCCATGGAGAGTTATGACTCAGTTATACTTGAAAAATACTACTAAGGGAAAGGACTGTTATCCAAAACCCTGTTATCCAATGCCCTCTGGGCGTCTTACTGGTGGCAGTGGTGGTACCAACGTGGAAAGCCTTCGTAACAATACTGTACCACCATCTTTAATATTTCATGTTCAACAATAAGCTATAACCTTAACCATGCCAACAAAAAACAACCGTTTATGTTTTTGGGACTGTTCGTGCTGTGCAACTAGCCCTGTTTCAATATTTTAATATTTGGGCGTAGCAGAGAAGAGCTTGTTTTCTAGGTCTTAAATATCTGTCAACATCCCCTGGGCTGGGCTATTACATTGCTAGCTAAAAATAGCTGCCTAAAAGGGACATTTCGTTCTGGTTATAGTCTCACCTTGTAAGGAGTGTGTCGTGATGTGACGGTAGTCGAACGGGTATTTAGTCTTTTGAGATGTCCTGGCTGCTTTTTACTCGACAATTTAGAACGACTTATTTGTTTTCTTTCACACGTTTCCGGGTTTGCGCTTCACTTCCGGGATGTGACGTTGGTGGTGTCACACTTTCCAATTGGCTTACCGTAGAATGAGTCGTACTACGGTGTCGAAATCAGACGATCTACAAGCTCACCGCGCGACGCATCGCGACGCGTGGTGAGCTTGTATATCGGCTATTTTCGGTGCAACCAAGTATTCGGCTTTCCACATGGTTGAGTGTCGACGGATCATCTGTTTGTCTTTGTTGGGCTTTTCAGGGCTTTTTGTCAATACAGAATACTGGACTGGAATAACATCTATGCGAAACGTTTGTGCTACACGCACGTCACGTGACGTTGTATTATAACCCGTCTACCCAGGGTATTTTATTCACTGGATATTTTTCTTTCGCCAATTATCAGTATGTCCCTGCTTACTTGCTCCAGGACCAGGAGTTTAGTGAAATCCGTTCCAAACAGTGTATGGTCTCAGTTTGCATCCTACCACTGTGCAAGTATTCTCCTGCGCCCAAAAGACAGTACTAGAGATGAACCTGTGACGAGGAGGCGGCGGACTGATTCAAGAAACTTTGATGTGAAACAAAGGCAAAGCAGACCCTCTGATGGACGGGAGGGTCACGGCCAGGGGTGGTCTGGTGCGCCCAGGAGGGACCACCCTGGGGCTTCAAGTCTAGGGACAGTCTGGAAGAGAGAGATCCCAGTACTGTGGGAGCCTACTCAGCCGAGGGCACAAGGAGTGTCATCTGAGCTCATGAAACTCAGTCTTGAGGATTTGGAGGAGTGGGAGAGGCCAGTCACCCAGAGGGTAACAAAGGACCCCAAGGAGGAGAACTATGTCTCAGAGATGGTCTTTGGTGTGTCCCCGTGTCTCTTGGCTCTCACTCAGGGCAGAAGGAAAGCATATAAACTGTTTGTTAAGGCGGGGGAGGCCTCTCATAGGTCTTCTGTGGTGAACGTTTGTGAAGAAGCTCACAGGCGGGGAGTGCAGATTCATCGGGTCAGTAAGAAGGATCTGGACAAGATGTCTCCTGGACGTGTACATCAGGGGCTGTGCCTGCAGGCCAGTCCTCTGACTTATGTCACAGAGGAGATGGCCTTCATGACTCCCAAGAAGAAAAACGCAACACCACTATGGCTCGTGCTCGCTGGAATTCAAGACCCAATGAATCTTGGTGCTGTACTACGCTCTGCCTATTTCCTTGGAGTAGATGGCATTGCTAGCGGTCTTCAAAATGGCTGTCCACTGACACCAGTAGTCAGCAAGGCCAGCTCAGGTGCAATGGAGGTCATGGACATATATGGCTATAAAAACCTTGAAGGTATGCTAAAACTGAAGGCAGCTGAGGGCTGGCAGGTAGTTGGCACTGTGGGAGCTGAGGTGGAGGAGCCACAGATTCCTGTGATACCGTGTTCAGATTTTAGAATGACCAAACCTACATTGTTGGTGATGGGGGGTGAAGGGGAAGGCTTGTCCCCAGAGCTGCTCTGCCACTGCGACACACTGGTCACCATCCCAGCTCATCGAGATTTGCACCCTGGCATAGAGTCTCTGAATGTCTCTGTAGCTACAGGCATTCTGCTGCACGCTCTGCTGTCATCCAGGACAGCTGGCATCTGATGACAAGCATGACAGAGAGGCATTGATAGTTTTGGCAGTGCTGTGTTATGTGACAAAATGATACATTTCTTAGTCTCATACCGTAGTTTTATAAAGCTCTTTGTGTTCGTCAAAATGTACACAAGTCATTAAAGTTGATTGCTTGTGCATGTTAATGCACAATAAAAAACGATAAGGTTGCATTGCTGTATTTGATTATATACACAGCCTTTAGACATTTTACTTTCATAAGGGCAGCCATAAACTGTATATTGTTCAACAGGAAACAATTGTGATGTGACTGAGAATAAAGAACTTTATGTCATGACCTTGCATAATTAATAATTTTCATGTGGAATTGCTATTTGGACTTTTATGAAGTTCTGTTCTATCTCTCACCATGCACAGTCACATAGTACACATACAGGTAAGCAGACTATGCACATACACATAATACTGGCTTGGTGGATTTGTGGTCCGCCCTGACACTGGGAGGTCGAGGTTCAATCCCTGGCAGAGTCATACTAATGAAAAAAATGGGTGCAGTACTTAGTTTAGACAGTAGACTAGTCATTGGTTAGACCAGTCATTAGTCCTACAACTACAACCTATCTAAAACCCTCATCCTAACCCTAACCTCCCACGGGGCAGCACACCTAAAATGATACCCAATGCCACTCTGCTTGGCAGACTCAGCATCAATGGTCGGATTAGGCTATTATGTCCTTTCTTTGACATATGGCCCTTTTTTAAACTAGCTCCTCGCCACTCGCCCTACACACTTCCACTCGGTTTGAGCATAGATATATAAATAACCGAGACGCAATGCAATGCAAGTGGATGGGAGGGGGATTCCGGTGCCGTCTCTATTATTTATATATCTATGCTCAAACCGAGTGGAAGTGTGTAGGGCGAGTGGCGAGGAGCTAGTTTCAAAAAGGGGGCTATAGTGTCATGTCCAGGGGGTGTATTTGTACATCAAGCTGCCTCACGCTAAGGAAACATGAGATAGCTGGAACCCTTCATGTACAACTACACCCTGGACATGACGCCACTAGCGTCATTAACGGAGTGCCAAACATTGGGTACCATTTATAGTCTTTGACCCTAACCCTAACCTAATCTGTTTTTTTTGTCTTTATATGTTATGCATATTTTATTTTCTTATGCATATTTCTCTTATTTTCCATTAAAAATACAAAATGTAGCTGCAATTCATAGGAAGCTTGCACAACAATTTCACCCACTCCTTTATACCTGCTGCAACAGTGGATGTCAATATGTTATTTTGTGTTATAATTTGCATGGCATTGGGGGGGCTTAATTGTTGTAATTTCTTACCATTGGTTTCAAACAGTCTGTGTTCAACATAAAGAATTACCCGCACACTGCCAACTTGTACGGTACAAGAAACATTTTAATGAAGCAACATTCAGTCATATGGACTGTTGAAAGAAAACACCACACACATTCCACTTGGTGGCAGTAAGCACTAGCAGTGTTGTGTTCTATTGACTATTCAGAAGGCAGGAAGAAGAAGACGCGCACACAATGCACTACACGGCCGACAAGGGCTTGTGTCTCCCAAATCTCCACGATAATTTCCCAATTTGTCGAAAACTCATACAGAAGGCAGTGCCGGGGCCCGTGCTATTTTCTTCTGCATACATTTGAACCCTGGATTTAAGAGAAATCTCGCAGTGTGGAACCGTCCAATACCAAGAAGTTGTCCTGAAAACATTGGATGTTTGCAGTGTGCTGGGCTGCAGGAAGGAGCTGGCCGGCCTGACGGGGGAGCGGCCGACACCCTCCTCCATGGAAATCCACACCGAGGCTTTGCGATGCGGGCCGCAGGAAGATTTTTCTCCTTTAATGATCATAATGGGAGCCTCGCGGCGAGAGGGGGAGATCCGTGCGTGAAGGAGTGACACATCGACCGGTTGTACAAAACAACAGTCGTGGTATTTCCATTGCTGGTGTGTTCTTCCTGTGGCTGAGCTGCTGTAGCAGAGAGCGATCCGTCTTTCTTTTGATGTTCGGAGAATCCATCCAGACCAGACCAGGGCCCAACAACAACATCCAGGCTGGACCAACAATCACTGTTGTCCACCCTGCTTCTTCACCCAGCAGGAGCAGCCATCGGCTGCATCGTTCCGCTCGTAGCGTTTTTAAGAATATCATCTTATTCTTTACTTGAGCTCGTCTTTCTGGGATACGTATCGATTGTTGTTATTGACCCTCTGTAGACATGCTAATCAGCTAGCTTAGCCAGCTAAGCTAAGGCTAATTGGCTAACGTTGGGAATACAGAGGAAGCAGCAGAACGTTCAGCCCAACAAGGAGACAGAGAAGTATTTGTCTCTGACAATTAATTTATCACATTAAATAGAAAGTGACGCCTGGTCATTTGGGCCCGATCGCCGTTTCCGTCATATTTGAGGCGAACATCATGCCAGGACCACTCATGCATTCATGTAGATATCTGGGTTATTGGCCTTGTTGCTAATGGGATATTTTCTGCTAACAGGCAAATTAATTTCTCAACGCGTGCCGAAACGCTGTGAATTATAGAGATTCGTGTTACAATAAGCGGTGCCGAGGTGGATGGAGAAAATCCTTTTAAGATCCATAACGTGTTTATTCGGATTTGCTTTGTTCTTAACACAGGCTTGGGTCTTATTTTTTTGTTTACATACGCATATTTGGTTGAGACGCTAGGTAGCTAACGTTAGCCCTGTAGGAGACAGGATCAGCATCAGCCATGTCCTGACATTTGGACATGATTGTGTGAATATAACTGATCGGTCCTTATTGACCCTTTCAGATGCGTTGAAATGACACATTTCACATTTGGCCGTAAAGAAAGGCACCGATGCCGAGCAACCGTTCTCAGCGGACGCTAAATAATACACACTGGGACTATTAACGCCATTTTAAACAGAGGCTCCTACGAGGGCCTGTGTGGTGGTGGTTCATCTCCGGTTTGGTGCCTCCGGACCGGACCGTGACTTAAAATCAAGTGCCTTTGGCCTGACTGGAGCGATCGGGGGGCGCAGTGTGAACATGGAGGGTCCGAGCCGAAGCAGCGGGTTCAGGCAGAGCCGACGTTCCCGTTCACAGCGCGACAGGGAACGGCGGAGGAGGAGAGTGGACCTGGCGGAGCAGCGGGCCACATCCCTGTCCTCAGGCTCTGATAGGGAGGCCAACTCTGTCCTCGGACCCGGGGGGAGAGAATCTCGGCCCGGGTTCGGGAGACACAGGCCTCCCCGCCGGAGGAAGAGAGAATCGGTGTCATGCGAAGAAGACATCATCGATGGTTTCGCAATTGCGAGCTTCATCAGCTTGGAGGCCTTGGAGGTAAAATGTTAATTTGGATTTAAGCTTTTATTAATTTTACACCTGGTGCTGTAACTCCACATTCTTCTTCACCCAACTGTTTGGATCAGTTATTACTCAAGTAGGCACATGACATGACAAACCACAACAGGAAGGAACAGAACAGAAGTCTGGAGATCATTATCGTCAACATGATGATCTGGATATTTTATGAATAGATTAGTCAGATTAAAATTAAAATAATAGAATATTAATTAGAGTATACAATTTACAATTTAGGCATTTAGCAGACGCTCTTAATCCAGAGCGACTTACATTAAGCAAGAACAAAAATCATGGGAATACATCACATATGTAAAATGTGAGTATACATTTTTACATCTTCCTTCACACTTAATTGGGGAATAGGGAATGTGCCCTCACTGCCCTGTTATGTTGTGAATTTATGACACCATTTACTTGCCTGAAGTGGCCAATCCACTCAGCCCAGCCACAGCCCCCGGAACAAATCAACTGTTGCAAAGTCCTCAATTATTCATGTTGTGATACTGTGAGGTGAGGTGTCAATGAAATGCCAACTGGCTACACAATAGAACAAGCTTGAGTGTTGATCATGCCAATCATGTTTTTAAATCAGTGTAGCAAAGTGATTGTGGAGCCAGTGAACAACTGGTTATGAAGAGTTGTTTGGTTTAGGCATCTTCACTTTCATCTTGAATTCATATAATATCAATACTAAACTGATTCATTAAATTCAGTGGCAACATGGGGAGGTAATTTATCAATTTCTACAGGGCAGGACATTTCCATGCTGGCCATGTGGCTTGCACATTCCAAAATTCACTCACTCACCATAGTGTTACTTGTCAACACAACACAAATTGACCAGCATTTGCTAGCCCTGATACGTTCCCTCAGTCCCTACGCTCATTCTGTAGCTCCGAGATGAGGTCACGGGTAGCTCTGATCCATAGCTCTAATGCGTTTAATTTAGAGCTATGTTACTCTCAACTTCCGCCGCTCGCATTAATGCAGACCAGCCTCTCCTCTTTAGCGTAAATAAAAATAACGTTTTTGCTACTCACCAAAACAAAGGCGAGTTGTGTCATTAGAAAGCCTACTTTCCTTAGTGGACGCACTCTGAGCCCCCCACCACACGTATAAAGGGGATTTTGTTTCCACCGGAAAAAAAATACTTTTAGTTACTCCGCTGCGCCCTCTACCGATATTGCCCAGAGAATTGCCTCATAGAGAATATTTTTCCTCCGGTGAAAAAAAATCCCTTTCTGGTCAAAAAGTACAGTTTATAGGTGTGGTGGGGGGCTCAGAGTGCGTCCACTAAGGAAAGTAGGCTTTCTAATGACTTGTTTTGGTGAGTAGCAAAAACGTTATTTTTATTTACGCTAAAGAGGAGAGGCTGGTCTGCATTCATGCGAGCGGCGGAAGTTGAGAGTAACATAGCTCTAAATTAAACGCATTAGAGCTATGGACCAGAGCTAGGTCACGGGTAGCTCCCATTCAACTGCGTTTCAGCTTACCCTTTTCTGCACATCGTATCCAAAAAGTGAAGGTCCGATAATGAGCTAAACTAATTTTAATTTAGGAGCGGACAAGAAAATCCAAGTTACGAGTTGAAACGAGCGTTTAAATCGCTTGTTTAGTCAGCCGCGTCCATGTTTTTCCAAGGAAGTTGAAAAGCATTAGCACCTCCCTGGGTCGAATGTGGAATTAGATTTTCCAACTGACTTCAGTTCAGTCGACATGCACACTCACAACTAAAATCTAGGAACAGGGAAAATATGTGAGGTTTGGAGATGAAGTGAATCAATGTTTAGTCTATGGTCAATCGGTCAATGGCTGATAACATACAGTACATTTTAATGCATATTGATTGGTAGATGAACACAGGGTGATATATATATATTTTTTTCCACTTCCCAGATGGACTGCTCTCTGAAGCCAATCCAGCGTGCTGCTATGCTGATGGGAAGGGGAAACAAGAGGAAGAGAGGCCCGGAGGAGAATGGTGGAGGGCCGCTTTCAGAGCCGGAGGAAGGGGCCCCACCCAGCTACTCCCGCAGTTTTTGTCACAGGAATAGAAAGAAGAGAAGAAAGACAGACGCAAAGGTGCGGCAAGGCAATATTTCTCGTGTCTGTCTTGGGGCTTTGTGGTGTTGTTTTCCGTGCTCCTCATCTTGTCACATTACCAGCTTCAGCTCCTTCTCATTCAATTGGCCCTCTTTGCACATCTGAAGTCATGATGGAGCATCTATTGGAATTGAATTTGATAATGACCATGGGAGTTAGGCTTACACACGCTAACATGCCACACTTGTTGATACCATCATTGTCAGAAAACCTATCATAAGCATACAGGATGTTTCTTGGTTGGAATGAATCACCGCTTGCTGATCGTTTTCAGTTGGTCAAGATAATATCTCGACTTGAATAGAGTTGTCATTCACTTAACTTAAACGCGCGTGGCACTTCCACGTTGGCCACAGAAGCGGGTGTAGTTATAAGCAAAATCCATGTAGGATTTACAATGTTGCGTCACTGAAACAGGTGCCAGTATGAGTTGTGTAAAGTTAACGGCCCCCTTAAATTGACACTTATTTAGGACTTGTCCGAATACCACTAAGCCAGCCTAATTTGTCACAACTGTTCCTCTAGGGTGCGCCTGGCCTTCTCTTGGAGACTGGCTACATTGTAAGTTTATTTACTTTACATTACCTGAATACATTTAATGTATCCTAGCCCTGTGCAATGAAATATTGTCATTTATTAGTATTTATCCGACCTTGTTCACTACCTCTGCTGCACTGAACACTGCTATCAAGTACAATGCTGGAAAACATTGTGACCTATCCTAATCCGATGGATTGATTTCTTTTCTTTCTGTTATAGTGTGACACGGAGAGCGACTCAGGAGATAAGGTGCGTACTACTGCTGGCAAAATATTGTTCCTGGCTCGGTGGTTAACTTTACCTATTGTGAAACACACATGCATGGTTCACTTTGTGAAATATAAACAAAACAGCCCTTCTGGTGATGACACAGCTAGCGTTCTATTAGTGAACATTTTTAACTTAAGTTACTGAAAAAGTATTTGAATCCACACTATTATTACTATACATATATTATATTCTTCTTTCCAAAATAACAAATTAAGATATTACCTACATTATTTGATGTTTTGTACAATGGTGTCAACCACATCTCCAGTGATGATGGCACATTTCCAAAATATGCTCAGAATTATGTATCTGACATATTTACTTAAATTGGGCGTTATGCTAAGCATAATTATACTATTTTTTTCTTTTTTAAATCCCTCCAGGCATCTGACAATGACATGGATACAGTGTTCACAGTCACTACAAGGAAAGGTAAGAGAACACAACTCATACTGGCACCTGTTTCAGTGACGCGACATTGTAAATCCTACATGGATTTTGCTTATAACTGATCCTGGGGTCTCCTTTAACTTAAGCATTCATGTAAAACCATACACAGCATATTTACCTTGCCTCATGAAAACATAGTGCTATATTTGCACTGCTCTTGCTTGCACTTATGTTATACTGGGGTGTGGGGTTTCTCAACCCCTTTACCAAAATTGACTGCCATGTGAATATGTTCAGCAAAGCTTACTTTTCACTGTCTTTATCCTGTTGCTTTTTATTCCCAATCCCAAATACCTAGTACCTACAGTTCTGGAGCCTACTCCTGTAAGCATGTCCGCTTCCATGGGTAAGAACTGCCCTCCTCTACCGGTCCATTGCGGGAGCGTCTCCCGGCTGATGGTTACCCCGAGGGTTTCAGGCCTAGAGCGCAGCCAGGAGAGAAGCTTGGAGCCGCCTTATCCGGAGCCTGTTTCTTCCTCCTCCTCTTCTTCTACCTCTTCTGCCGCATCCTTCTCTTGCCTGCCTTCCCACTCGGCAGTCACAGCCTCGGTCAGCCGGCCCAGCCAGCTCAACGGTAGCAGCGGCCTGCATGGTCGCCATGACCCCAGCCCCCCACTCTCCAAACACAAACCCTTCCTCACCTTCCCGGGGCCCGGACGACCTCACTCCATGTACAACATGGGCATCAGCAACAGGTCTGTCCCTGAAACCCCCATACATAACGTATAACGGGCTGTTTATTAGCACTGTTTAGCCTCCAACTCTTGTTCTGTCATTCATTGTGGCTGTCAGATTTGGTGACCGTCTCTCTTTTGGGTTTTAATAGAAACGGATCACGCCTTACGGATCGCCAGCGCCGTGAAATTAACGTTTCGCATTTGGCGTGTCATCCCTGCAGGAGCACCACCTCCGCCAAGCTGCCATCATCTGCCTCATCTGCCGCTTCCTCTTCATCCTCCATGCGCCCTCCCACCCCCTCTGCCAGTGTGTCACTGTCTCTCATCAGGGGCTCAGCGGCGAGGCCCCCCTCTCGAGCTGGCTCTGGGGCCATATTCACATCCTCACCCGGCCTGCCGCCTCCTCCGCCTCTACTGCAAGTCTCCAGTCATTCTACGTCAGCAGGTACAGTCAATAACAAACCTGAACTTGAAGCAATTTTGAACTTTGGTAGAACCTTGGTTTGTATAGCTAACTGGGGGTGATATAAGTCCAATTGGTGGCGATCATCCTTATCAGTTGGTTCTGTGTTCAAAGAATAAATTATAAACAGTCCTGGTACCTAATTTTGGGAATGTAATATTGCTTTAACCATGTTTTATTACCATTGATGCTTCCATCAAAGATGATGATTAGCGTTATCATCAATGACGCGGGTACTGCTGCCAGTGGGCAAAATACTGTAGGTGAATCAACCAGTGGCAGAATCTGATTTGTGTGTGCTAAATGTGTGACTTTTGAGAACTGTTTCACCCTACGAGTGAATAGAATTGCTAGTAATGGTTGCTTGCTTACAGACAACGAAAGCAATAGATAACGATGATCTTAAACAACCAAGGTTATACCATAGTTCAACAACATCCCTTTCACTTCACTTTCTAAGCCTTTTTTTTACCTGTTCAACACAGTGGATAGCCTTTCTGATCGCATGGGAATTGGGAACACTATTTAGACAACAAAACGGTAAAAGTGAGACCTTACTGAGCATGTTGTGGTTTGGTGTACGGTTAATTTACACACAGGGAATATCAAGTGCTGACAACAGGTTAACAGTTTGACTGCGGGATAAAAACATCGCAATCCCCATTTGACTGCCTAGTTTTTCACTAACCTTTGAAGAACCAGGAATATGTTTCTGGAGCAAGGGTTCCCAAGTGATTTGAGCTTGAGGACCAAAACAGAAATGTTGTCTTTCCTGTGACCCAAGTATGAAGAAGCATGTGTTAAGTGAGTGAATTAATCACTTAAGCTCTATTTCAAAACTAGCGAATATACCCAATATTGATATCGTGAGATTTTCGTGCTGGAGTATTTATTTAATGCGCACGTGCCACGTAACTCCACTCGCGCGAGTTGTGACCGCCACATTAAGATAAGTGGTTAGCCACATAATCCAATTTCACAGTAACAGCCCTGTTTGGTACTTTGGTTTTGACTTAAGCATCAGCTGCAGTAGATTGAATGGGAGTTTCCTACCTGCTTACTGAGAAAAGAAAAAGAAAGCTCATCATATTGTATTCCACTAGACTGCCTTCTTGGTTTAGTCCAACCAGCCCCATTGAAAAAGGAAAAATAACTATGATAGACAATCCATGATTCACATGAGCTGGGTCCCTGTACGTGAGAACAGCAGTCGATTCGGTTTTGTCTGCAACACGGGCCTTCAGAATTATTGGTGGACCCAGCTGCGTCCCGCCGCATCCACCCGTATACAAAAAAAATCACACCCGTGTGAACTGAGTGGTGTAAGGTTTTATATAGCATTAGGTATTATATAAGGTAAGGTATTATATAGCCTGATCAGCTCTGATCTGACGTAATGAAATCACACCCGGATGTGATTTCACAACTGGCTTTTTTTGTGCAGAAAAAATGAGCATGGTTGCTACGGTCATCCAGTTCACCCGGGTGTGATTTAATTACGTCAGAAATTATTTTGAACATAGCAACCATGCTCATTTTTTTCTGCACACAAAAGCCAGTTGTAGGAGTGGTTTACACCACTCAATAAGCTGAATAAAAGCCCAAATAAGATGATGCATATGAGAAAATCATTCCCCGTAGTACGACAGGGTGCAGATCTACAAGGTTTCGCCACATCGCGACACGTTGTCTTAACAAATATACCTTTTCTGTGTGTTGTTTCGCTGTTATTCTCATGTTTAAGACAACGTCAGGATTACCTCCAAACTAATGTAACTTAGACAAGTCATTCTTATTCTATCAGTCCTACAACTCTTCAAACCTACACAGTCAACAGTCCCTCTTGATCGCGCAAGAGAGCGCGTTTCTCAGCACCATCCGTGGCCGGTGCATATAGAGAAAGAAAGACGTTTTGCTGTGTTTGAATTGAGTTTGACTCCATAGTGCAGGGCTACTCAACTCAACTTAATTTTGTACTACACGACTAGTCTAAATAAGGCCAAACCTCCATGAACAAAAAACATTGTGAGAACGTAATGAACTGATTATCACAGGTGAATAAATAAGTGGTTAATACTCTGACATCAGTCCATATCACTTTCTCTTGGAACATACAATACAATACCTACAATCTTCTTCAAAACAATGAAAATAACAATTTATATTTGTATTCATATGACCATGACAGGCCGCAGATACATTAAGGAGGGTCCGCATGCGCCCACTGGCTGCGGGTTGAGTAGCACTGGCATAGTGCATACAATATTTTATATTAAAAAATAATATAAATTCCCAGTCAACCCACGTGGTGTTTTAAAAAAGTTAAAGTCTTCTGGCTTTCTGAGAAAGACCCAAAGTGGGTCATGACCCCATAGTTATTTGTTGGGAAACACTTTTATGGAATATACTGTATCTCTCAGTACAATATTACCAACTGTGAAAATAAATGCATGGACTGACTCATCAATACCATATTTACATAGTGGGTGAAAATCACCTCATAATTTACAATAATCACTGTAGTACATATGAATAATTGGCTGCAATGACTCAGACAGTTGTACACTTGATTAACCGCTTTCTCATAATTCTGAAGGGATATGGAACTGTCTAATCGAACGTGGCTCGGGGTTCAATTAGACCTGAAGTGAACAGGCAAAAAGGTTGTCTCGAAATAGAAAGTAGGAATATTTATCCATTTTCTGCCACTTTCGCTTACCACAGATCAGGATTTGCTGCGCCAGAGTCTGAACTCTCACTTTCTGGCCTCGCAAGAGCGCGAAGGCCGGCGCAGCGTCCCCGGGCCTGAGAGCAACGGAGGAGGTGGTGGAGGAGGACCACCCGGGGGAGGGCCAGGGAGCGGCCGTGCGTCGGGACGCTGCACCCCCAGCGGGCCGTCGGGTTCCAGCTCCACGCCGGGCTCCTCTGGCAGGTCGTCCCAGAATCAGCCCAGTATCCCACCTCTGGCCTTTCAGTTCCATCAGCACAACCACCAGCACCAACACACGCACACGCATCAACACTTCACCCCATTCCTGCACCCCACAGCTACCGCGCCACCTCTGGTAAGTTGGCCGCCGCCTGCTGCTGTTTCTTGTTATTATGTAGTGGTGGGGAAAAAAAGTACTTGCATGTAAAAGTATCAATGCTGCAACTACTATGTTACAACTAAGAGTCCGGAACAATTTTTTTTCTTCAGTAAAAGTACAAAAGTATTTGTATCGAAATGTACCAAATCAACTAGCTGCTCAATGGAAAATATATGCACACTTGCCCTGATGAAGACTCCTCTGTGAGTCGCAACATGTTGGCGTTTTAACTTTTGTAATTAAGTACCTTGGTTTTATATCTACCCTCTCCTCATCATTTTTAAACTTTTTGAGTGCTCGGATTGTCACCTTTTCTTCAACATTGTAGAAAGTACTCATTGTGTCCCATTTCAAGTTTTCACATCTGTTGAAAATAGCAGATCTACAACCTCACAATGTGTTGCATCGTGACGCATTGAGAGCTTGTAGATCGGCTATTTTCAAATGGCAGAAATGTATATAGGACTGAAGTGTGTCATGCATGTTTTTTCTAAATATAAATCTACAAAGTAACTAAAGTTTTTAAATAAATGTAGTGGAGTTAAAAAGTACAATATTTGCCTCTGAGATGTAGTGGTAGTGTAGTGAGAAGTATTGGAGATTGAAAATACTCAAGTGAAGTACAAATGCCTCAAAATTGTACTTAAGTACAGTACTTAAATGTTACTTTACACCACTGCATGAGACTGAGACTTCATTTAGTGGGGAAATGTTTTTAACACAATACCGTCTCTTGTCTTACAGTTTGATAAGTATGCAGGCAAAATGGACGGGCTCTACCGACACACTGTGAGTACTCTGATCTTATCTGATTTTTATTTATCTTATCTGATCTTTGATTCTGAAGATAGCAATAATTTGCAGATTGTCAGGTTGAGCAAGGTGAAGCACCATGGCATTCTGCTCCGAATGGAACTTGTGTTGTCTTTAACTAGTTAAAGATTTGATTTTGCACAAAGGGATTTGACATATAATTGGAGAAAGTAAAGTGAGTGCAAGATAATTGTCTGCCGGTAGAATGGAGCTGTAACGGCACATCACTTTTGTTAACCAGTGTCGCTCTTGTGTGATGCAGTTCTTCCCACAGTACCCTCCTCCTTCAGTGCCCGGCATCCAGCCTGTGATCCCTCCCAATGGGCCTTTCAGCTCCCTGCAAGGAGCCTTCCAGCCAAAGGTGAGGAGAACAACTCTCGCTTTCCCCATATCAGTTACCAGTGAGAAAAAGACACGTTTAGTGCACTTTGTTCAGAGAAAAGTATGCCGGACAAGTTGCTCTTTTATTTGACAAACGGCATGGTACAAAGCCAGATTCTAAGGTGGTTTGCATTCCTGTATTTTGAAGATCCACGGAATTGCAAGCAGTTGAATGGATTGTAGGTATGCGAAATGGTTGTGGCTCATTTAGTGTGCTATGTTTGACAGCCTCTCGTCCCTCAGGGAACGGGTCCTGAGATCACCACTCGACTAGGGGTTGTGCCTCATCACCTACAGCCCAAAGACCCAAGGGTAAGGAAGACACTAAAACGGCTGCATATATTCATCCCTTTCTTGCATAAGGATGTACTTGTAGGCATAATATTTTAGGCAGCGATGTACACCAACATGGGCCTAGTCAAGTGCAAGAGTGGACAACTTAAGTATTCATGACAAAGAGAAAAACATGTCGATTAAAAGTTGGTTTGTGATTCTGTTCTCTCGTAGCTAACCGATCCGTTCGGGACATCGTTGAAAGTCAGTAATGTAAGCACAAAAAAGACGCCTTTGAATCCCTTTTGGCTCCTTAAATCTCTCAGCCCTGTGACACACTCACCGCTTCACTCAATCTTTTGCACTAACCTTCTTCCTAATCTTGACTTCTGCTGGTCTAATCAATGTCCTTGCACACCTAGTTAGATTTTGCAACACTAGAGTTGATCAAAGTGTGTACTATCTGTGCATGTATTGTATTCCCACGTGGCTTCTCTTGAGTTCCAACTTCTGTGACTTTACATTCTGACTTCATTGTTGGGTTTCTTTTTTCAATATCCTTGAACACTGATTGACCCCCTACCCCCCCAGTAAGTAACACTATCCTCGGCTGGAAAAACCCAAACCTCACGGAGAGGCTAAACAAGATGTTTCTGTACAACAGGAACTTCATCTGACTCTGTGCAAAGGATTTAGGGTCTTGGCGATTCCTACAGAATAGGAAAAAAGAAAATCTTCTTAACATTGAGTGCCGTCTATCAATCCATATAATTTCAGTGTGATTTGTGGAGGTTTTGGAGATTTCTGCCAGAGATTTCTGTCAACCTATTGCAACGGAGCTCTATGGCATTATTATTATTTATTTTTTTACTGAGACGTGTAACCAAAATAAAAGTACATTGGGAAGTTTTCTCAGAAGGAAGCACGCAGGTACTTGTACTTGCTCCCTTCTCTACGGATATAGATGGTTTGCAGACACACTTTGGTAGAAATAGTATCTCAGTGAAACAAGCAAGATTGCATCGGGGTGATGCCAGAATTCTCAAAAACTCGTACCAAAAACTGAAGAAGAGTTAAATGGTAATTTGTAAATGGCACTCATGGTAAGACAGGTCCTATTTTATTTTTGTATTTTGGGTGAACTGCCCCTTAAAAATGTCAGCTGTACAGATTAGCATTATAATCCCTGTTGTTATTGTCTCCTGCAGAAACCAGGGAAATGGTGTGCTATGCATGTACATGTTGCCTGGATGATTCTAAACCATCAGAAAAAGGTGAAGGTAAGGGTTTCTTTTTTTTTTCTCTCTTCAAAATCATAAATCATTTTACAAAATGTAGCTTTCAGCGATGTGAGCAGTTTATAATCATAATATGAGAACTCATCCACTGAGATGTTCACTTGATGACCTATACATTAATTCATTTTAAGGTAGTCCTTTTGTTTAAAGGTCATGTATATGATGTGATGTGTTTTGAGGGATTTTTGTGCAATATAAACCTAGCCTGGTAAACCATCCTGGTCACGTGAATTCACATTATCATGCGTCTTCTGTAGACCAGTCTGGCCCCAAGCACTGGGTGGTTGTTTTGTTTCCAAAAAGTGGAAGAGCCAATCAGCATCTGCGCTCAGGGCCCTATGATTGACAGTGGCTCTAACACCTTTTGGTTTCTGCCCACAGCGCTTGGGGTCAGACAGTAGACCGATCTGCAGAAGACACATGTGAATGTTTACCAGGCTAATATAAACCCAATTTATTGCAAAAATGTTTAAATTGTTATTATCAAGCTGCAGTGCAAAGGTCGATACATTTCAAAGCATGTGTGGTTGTGTTTTCTGTGTGAATGAATGTGCCAGGGTGACATTATCTGGCCATCACATTTAATGAAACTCTGTCATTTTCAGCTGATGCAGGCTGATCCTCACAAGTTGGACTTTCGTAACGATTTGCTGCCCCGGCCTATGGGGCCCCTAGGAGGCGGCCTGCCCCCGACACACGACCTGACCAGACCTGCCAGCCTATTTACAGCCACAGGTGTGTACTTAAACATAACCGGTTATTGAATTGATAATGAACTTGCACTTTGAACAGGCTTACAGTTAGTATAGGCTTACACTCCTTACACTTAATTGCATTTTGTTATTCAATTTTCACCCTTTTTGGGTTGTCCTTATCTCATTCCTGGGCTTACTGTGGTGTTGCACTCTGAGTCAAGTGTCTGATAGTTTTGATATCATATGACCCCCCCCCACCCCTCCTCTTCTCCTTAGGTGGAGTCAATCCGTCCTCAGCTCCCTTTATTCCTCCATCAACACCCCATTCCTCTTTCCTCAATCCAGCGGCACACTTGGGTAAGAGACACCTTCAAAAGTCACATCTGTACACCACTTATGACCCCCCCCCCCCCCAACAAATATCTGTCACTCTGGTTACTTTGAAGTCTGTATGCTGAAGAACATGTAGACCATGGCTCATTTAGCTGCTCAGATTGACTAATGGTCATTAATACAATATGCTTTGGCTTCAGCTATTACTGCTTATGTATAGGGGGTTAACAAAGAATGTGTGACCTCTCTGCCGAAATGTCATTGTTGCCGAAATGTCATTGTTTGTGTGGCTGTTTTGAGAGTTTGTCAACAACAAAACAAGTCTGGCTGCCATAATCTGCCCAGTTCGGAATTATAGCTTTGTCAGAAGCTTGTCATTGCATGACATGGGTAGCAGAGAACATTTTAAAAGGAAACCAGCAAACAAGATAGTTAGTTGGTCTCAATAGTACTCCTTCATGCTTTTTTGTGTGAGTGTGTGTGTGTGTGTGTGTGTGTGGTTTAATCCCTGCCCCATACACACTGGAAAACGGAACATGACGGAACAAATGATAGTTTCCTATGAGGAGAATATGAAAAGCATGGGCTGCACCTTCTGGTCATTTTTGGTGTCATTATGCACTGAAAACAGAAATGACATTCATTAATGCAAGGACTCCACTCTTTCTGGGGGGCATAACTCCAATGGTTCTCCATGTCAGCCAATTTATTTCGGTAGAGCAGGTCACATACTGTATGCTAAACTACACTGTGGGTATACTCTGTGAGGCATTCTTGATGTTTGTGTCCCATACGCTTGCATCGGAAGGAAGTCCTTGCGGAAGCATCAGCAGAGCATTATGGTCAGATAGAATTGTGACACTTTGTATCACAATAGTATCTCTGATGAGAACCCATGTGTGTATGATTTAGATCCGTATGGCCGCTCACCACCCTTTACCCCGCTTGGAGCTCTGGGCTCCGGTGCCTTTGGAGGACTTGGCAGTCCGACTCTGGGTCAGTTTCATACTAGCTCTTCCCATGACACAGTTTGACCATACGGTCCAAAAGACAGTTGGAGGCTGTCTTTTTTTTCTTTCTTTCTTTCTTTTAAACAGCTGAAGCTAAAACGAGTACCTTCTACAGTAACTAAAGACGAGAGAGTAAAAATACCTATTAAAGCATTTGACATGGTGCATAGAAAATACAAATGTTTGTGTGTCTTCTGCAGGTGGCTCTGTGTTTGGCCATAAGGACTCTCCAGCCAATGCGGTTGGGGCTTTGTCCAACCCCAACCATCACGACCCATGGAATCGCCTGCACGGAGGCCCTCCTGGCTTCCCTGCTGGCCCTAACTGGCCCAAAGGAGCTGAAAAGAGGGATGAGAGGGATCGGGGGAAAGAACCCGAGAGGAGAGACATCCCTCACATCAAGGACGAAAAGGACAGGTATAATATGCTGTCACACTTCTCTTTCAGTATTAACCATATACAATGGCCATTTTGCTGTCTCTGGCGAGATTTTATTATATTACTTTGTATACAACTAGAATTTCGCGGGCCTTCGGCCCGCTCATCCCAGAGTTGCGTTGCCCCGCGTTGCGATACAGAAGTCCACAGATACAGAAGTCCACAGTGACACGCGTTTTATGCAGCTGTTTTGTGTTGCAGCGCGTGCACGCGCGCGCGTGTAGTGTTGTTGTTCTTATCCATAACAATAAATGGATCAAATATGCTCTATATTAGTTATGTATAGATTTAAAGCAGTGGCTGTCAAAGGTGTGTTCCAGGGACCCTCATGGTTCCTTGAGGGGGTTCCAAATGGACCCATTATAGGTCTGTAACTCTGAGAGTGTAGAAATGGAACCAAGTGGACCCTACAGGTCTGTAACTCTGAGAGTGTACAAATGGAACCAAATGGACTGTTTTATAACGTTTAACTGTGATACTGTACAAATGGAATCAAATGGGACTGTTATGGGTCCATTTGGTTTTACTCTCAGAGTTATGGGGGTCCTTGAAATTAAAAAGGTTGAGAACCTGTATGCAATGGCTTATGTCTTGTAAAAAGAGAGAGCAGCCTATTCTCCAAACCATCATATCTTATGCTTTGCTAGGTTGTACAAATTAATATAGGGTCAATATAATGTGCAGGACTCACGTGTGTGCTCTCTGTCTCTCTCGCTCTCTTCTCTCTCCTCCGTCTCGGTGGTGTGTGGGGGGGGGGGGGGGGGGATTAGTTGCGCTGCCTGCGACAGTGCTATACTTCTCCAGCAGCGGTGCAGAACCGAGAGAGTGACACATTCGTGTGGATGTAAACTGCGCAAGTTGTAGCTTGAAAGTTCGGATTGTGTAGTCGCACCGGTGGTACAAAGTGAATGTTACAACTCGCACGGTGATGTTGTAAGGCGCAAATGCGAGTACCTAGTCGCACTGTCGAGCCCTGTGTAGTGTAGTGGCATTTGCGCTGCATCGCGAGGCGAGCCAAATTCCCCCCCGCGCACGCACGCACGCACACAGACACACACACACACACTGTACGTAGCTGTGTGTTGTTGCAGCGCGCGCGTGTGCGTGTAGTGTTGTTGTTGTTGTTGTACCACGCCAGGTTTGCACAGTGCGCTCAGTGCGATATTTCCGAACGTGGGCGTTGTGTGTGTGTGTGGGTGGGTGTGTGTGTGTGTGGCTGGCTGTGTTTTGTTGCGTGGGGATCGCCATGTGAGGGGGCTAGCCAATAAGGGCCCTGTGTTGCATGTGGAGAATGGTGTAGGTTAGTGTGTGTGGTGTAGCCGAACGGGGTGTTGAGAACATGAGGGGGATGTAGCACAGCAATCGGTGACCCCTACATTAAGCTGTGTTGCTCCCAAGATGCAGTGCAAATGCGTGTTGTAGCAACCGTAGCCAATGGGAAAACAGGATGCAGTGTTGCCAGGTCCGCGAATTGTAAGCGAGTTGTAAGTAGCGTGTTGAATGGCATTTTTTCTGGGCTAGTTTTCATAGACCTGGCAACAAATTAGGCGGGGGTGTCGGTGCTTGTGGCGTGTTTGTGTTTGTTATTGATATTGATGTTGTTTGTGAGTGTGGACGGGAGGCGGCTGTAGTGGCAGTGCAATGACAGTTTTTACGCGGGTGTTGTTGATTGTGGGCGTGCGGCGCGACATGAGGAGATAGCCGTGGATCGACGCGGAGGGTAAGGCTGTGTCGTGTTAGTGTGTTGTTGCAGTGTGTGTTGCAGCGTGTTGCAGCGTGTCAGTGACGTAGTAGCTGGTGCCTTTTGTTCCTGTGCGTGCTTTTGGGGACATGTTTTCAATTGTAATATAGGATATCTACATGTTAACACGCTGCTTTTTCTGGCAGCGAGTCCCCGTTTCGATTCCTGGACTGGCCACTGTATGTCAATCCTTTACCCTTTTTTCTGTTCTCTGTCTCTCTCGCTAGCTATAAAATAAAGAATAGAAAAGCCCCCGGAAATACCCCCCCAAAAAGTCATAATAACATTAACCTTGTCTTGCAGAGACAATATGCTGTATGGCCGGCCTCCTGTGAGAATGTCTCCGGTTGCCCCTGCCTTCAAGCCTCGCAGCAGCACCCCAGTGTCCCACATCAACGGCCACAGCAGTGGCATGGGAGGGAGCAGTGGGCCCATTGAGGACCTGACACGCAGCTTAAGCAGGGACAGGGATCGAGACGGGGAGAAGAGGCCGCTGTCTACAGTGTCCTCGCGCGGGCCTCCCCTCGGCTCGTCGTCCCTGGTGGTGGACAGAGACAGACCGAGATCTTCCTCCTCCTCTGTGCTTACCACTCCCCCGCCGTCCAACCACTCCGCCCCATCTCCTTTGGACCTTTATCCCCGCCAACCGCCCCCTACAGCACACGGCCACCACGGTGAACCCTCGCACTCCTCCCAAAGAGACAACAACCTCCCTTCTTCCTCTGCCTCCGCCACCATCACGTCTCTGTCTCAGGGCAAGAAGCCCGACCGGACCACAACCCCAGTCTCCAAACCTCCCATGCTCCTCCCTCCGGTAAAAGTCAAAGAGGAGCGGAAGGAGGAGCCGGAGCACATCCCCATTACTCTGCAGCACCCCTCAGGCCCTGTGCACAGCTTCGACCGGCCCATCAGCCGCCCTCACCACCCCAGCTCTTCCTCGTCTTCTATGTCATTGACTCCGACTCCCATTCCACCTCCCACCCCCCACCAATCCCACCAATCTCACCAATCCCACCAATCCCACCCATCCCACCAATCCCACCAATCCCACCATCCTTCCCATCCATCCCATCCATCCCATCCATCCCATCCTTCCCATCCTTCCCATCCTTCCCATCCTTCCCATCAACATCACCACCACCTCTCTCTGCTCGAGCGCTCCAGGGCCATTGAGGCATATCTGGGTAGCGCAGCAGGGGGGGGACTGATGGTGGGACCGGGTGGAGAACGGTTCACCCACGGACCACCCCAGGGTCCATCCCAGGCCCCGCACACCTTCACCTGGGACCCCTGGAGGGAGCTCGCGGCCCAGCAGCAACAGCAGCAGCAGCGTAGGGAGGCTATGGTGCTTCGGGACCCGCACCTGGCGCTGCGCTCTGACCCCCATCTGGCACGGCTGCTCCAGCATCAGCGGTTCCTGGACGCGGAGAGGGCTGCGGCTGTGGCGGCAGCTTCTGCTGCAAACCACCACCCTCAGACCTCTGCCTCCAATGTCCGCCAGGAGTTCGGCCTGATGGCCCACCACTTCGAGCGGCCTCCACAGCCAGGTGGCGGGCTGATGGATGAGGAGCAGCGTGCCCAGATCCTGAGGGAAGACTTTGAGAGGGCACGTTACTTTGGGATGCACCCTCACCCACACCTTGCGGCTGGCAACCACCTCCCCAGCCCCTCCCATGCTGCCCACCTAGAGCAGCTTCACCATGGCCTGCTCTCCCACCAACTCCCTCCAGGAGCCTCTGGTAACCCCCAGCATCACCCGGGCCTTTACTCGCGCCTGGGACCACTACACCCACACCACATGTCTAATGGCATCTTGGGGAAGAACCCCGCCAGCTTGGTGGGAGCTCTTTCTGTCGGGGCACCACCGCCACTTATTCCGTCTGTGACCAGCCGGTCAGCCACGCCTCCGCGCGGCTCCAGACTTGGGCCAGCCGAGCTGGCACTGTACAGCGCCCACAAAGACGGAGAGTCCAGATAGTACAGGGACAACACTGGAGGAGATGAAGGGAAACGTCAGGATCACTGTGCTGCTTTCAACCTGCCCCCTTTCCCACCTTCACAGACTATTTAACCCAGTCCACCCAGGCACACAACCAAACACGGTTTTCTGGACCGCTGCCCCCGCCCTCTTCCCCCTGCCCCCAAAAAAGGGGTGGTCAGGCTTGGCTGGGGAGATGACGGTAAGGAGGAAAACGTGAGATTTCTCAGCGTGACTCCGAAAATGATCCCTAATGGTTCTATTAGTGCAATTTAAAGGTACATGGTTTCTGTGCATCCTTGTGTTTTTTTATTATATATATTGGCTGTTGGTTATTACAGTACACAATTATAATAGCTGTATGAAGAGGCAGAGGACAGCTTTTTTGCCAGGTGAAATGATTCATGCTTTCTAGCAAGCCTTTT
This sequence comes from Electrona antarctica, assembly GCF_951216825.1. Classification (NCBI taxonomy): domain Eukaryota; kingdom Metazoa; phylum Chordata; class Actinopteri; order Myctophiformes; family Myctophidae; genus Electrona; species Electrona antarctica. Next base: position 18,353,607 of record NC_136805.1, read on the forward strand.
CCAGGTGGATTGAAACTGACTTTTAGAAAGATGTGTGCTTTCAGAACACATCTGAGGGTTCATCCTTCCCTTGGTTTAACTCATGGGATATTAGAAAGCCTTCATCTGCATAAATAAAACCTGGTATGCTGTTGTGTGGATGAGGGCTTAAGAAACACAGCAGTAATTCTTTTCTTTGTTTTGTGTCTTTTTGTCATTGTAAAAAGATGATGAATTACTGATGATGAAATATCATGGACTCAAACAAAATCAGTGAGCATCTGTACCTCAGTTCTCTGCTTCACCCAAAAGAAAAAACAAAAAAAATCACCTGAACCCTCAACTTCACCACTTCTGTGATAATGAGATTCTCCACCAGTTTCTTTTATTTTTTTATTTGTTTTTTCCTAAAGGAAGAATGGTGATATGGACTGTGCTACGTTGTGTGGGTGGACACAATACTCCCTGTAACTGTTTCCCATTCTCCTGTCTGACTCGCTATTATGAGCAGGACCAGATTATAGTAGTATAGTGAAATTGCCTTTGTAATTATTATTCTTAACATTAATTATCTTCTATAATAATAAATATATTCACCGTTATGTTATTTGTCATTGTTTCTGGTTACAGTATCAACCAATATTCTCTCCCCAGGTAGAAATCAATTGTTTTGAATCATTCAAAAGACAAAGCAAAAGGCTTGCGTCACACAACTTTTTCAAAGGCTTTTGAACATCAAGCAACAACCATTGCAACCTCTGGCCTCTTCAAGGATCTGATCTGACTTTGTTAATATGCGAGAGGGAGGTTTGCGTGTTTTTTGTTAGCTGTGTGTTGCATCACATTCGGGACTATGGTAGCCTTGTATGTTGAGCTACAGAGATGTTTCATCAACAAAGATAAGTTATATACATGGAACAGTGGGGCATCTGCTGAGGATCTGAAAGGATGAGTGGACAGTGGGTACACTGGGAGGAGGAAGACATTGGGTCGATTATTTTAATATGACCATTTTATACCTTTCAAACCCCCTCCCCTAGAGACCACAAAGATTAATTATTAAATGAATTGTTGGTTACTCAATTGTGTGGGTCTTTTTTCTGCTTCCAAATGCATCTTTTGTGCTTTAAGTTCAGTCTTATTAATGACTTAATAATACACAAATGTAATCTTTATACTTGTATCATGACTAAATGCATATGGCAGAAATGATACCACCCTCATGAGTAGAACTCCATTTGGAGGGATAAGAATTTATGAAACTTGGAAAGTAACTAGGATGGTGGGACCTAGGTATATTTTGTCTTCACATTTTCCTTAATTTGATAGGATGCTTTTAATATCTCAAATGTATATGTCGTTTTTCTAAATACACAAAGAGGCTTTTACTGGTTATCAACTTGAAACCTGCCGTCACTATTCTGGTCATGTCAAAATGGGTGAATATTTGACAAAAATAGATTTACAAGCTCACAACGCCACACGTTCTGAGCTTGTAGGTAGGTTATTTTACTTTACTAAGGCCCATCGCTCCCAGTGGAGCATAGGCCATTGACGACTCTTCTCCATCCAACGCGGTTTTGTGCTGTCCTTTCTGCCTCTCCCCAGCTGATTCCCTGTCTCTTCAGCTCTGCCTCAGTCTCAGTGTCCCGCCTCCAGGTAGGTTATTTTACGTGAAAAGATTTAGGGCCCTATTTTCGTCAGTGCTAAACCCCTTATACCTAAACCTCCTTTGCCTTTTTTTTTTTTTTTTACTATTTTGAAAAAAACATTTTTTAATAGTTCAAATAGCCGCTCTACAAGCTCACAATGTGTTGATGTAGATTGGCTAGTTGAACAATTTTAATGCTTTTCAAAATAGTAAAAAATTTAAAGAAGTTTAGGGATGTCCTTAATGTCCCCTCCTCTCCGCAGTCCCCACTACAGTGTGTAGAGAAGTGGTTATTTTCAGGGTCATATCGATATAATTAATTGCTGTTATAACCGATGTCGATATGATCTCATTCTGTAAAATGGCTTATAAACAAACCAATGCCTCTATTCCAAAACTAGGGATGTACTGTTATTGAAATGTTGGCCCATATCCCAACATAAACCGCTTGAATGTAGTATTTTTATTTAATTTTCCAACTTGCAGCCTTCATCATCACAAAATGTTTTCTCAGGCTTTTATTTTAAAGTTTCAACATAATTATAAAATAAAATATCTGGTAAATCCGATATATGATTCGATCGATTTAATACCGTTATTGCATTTTCAGGCCAATATTGGCCGATACCGATGTGATGAACCATTAATTGCAAATCACTAGATTTCCCTAATTAATTGCAAATCTCTAGAGAATTCACATGATGATGTGACAATGATGTAATAGGCCTATGCCTATTACATTATTATTATTGAATGTGAATTATTGTTTTGCTGGTGAAGTAGATGGTAAGTCCCCTCCCCACTAACAGTTGACGCTCTTAAAGAGACAGGCTGCTCTGTGAGTATACAAAGCCATTGCCGGTCACATTATTATTATTTTCAGACCGATCCGATACCGATATGGCATTTTTATGGCCGATATTGGCAATACTCTACTGATTATATCGTGCATCACTATAGTTTCAAGGACACCCACATTGTGAAATATTTGGCCGCGGGCCCCCATCTGAAAATGTTTGTGCCAGGGACCCCTAGAAGAGAACATTTTAAAAAATCTAAATTATTCAAGATTTTGAAGATTTTTCAAGAATCAAGAACAAAAAAACAAGCATGGCACAAAGTGACGCGATGTGAGCTTGTATATCTGCTATTTTTTTGAATAGCCAACATATAAAATATGGATAAAGGAGTTAAAATGTGCTGGGGACCCCCTTGAACCATTTCAAGGACCCCTCGGGGTGCTCGGACGCCACTTTGAAAACCACTAATGTGGAGAGGGTAAAGGAGGGGACAGCTCCTTTACCCCTTGACAAGCTTGTCAAGGAATATATTATGGGGCTCCTAAGCTTAAAGTAGCTATAGTATTCTTCATTTTATATATAAACACACACACACACACACACACACACAGTATAGTTATAGCAGTGACTGTAGTTATAGCAGTGACTGAGACAGCGTGTGAGCGCACATCCGCAACTGGTTCTGGCCCACATCAAGTGACCTTTTGACCATTGTGGCCCACACCACCCCCTGAGTTTGACAATCCTGGAGAGGGACCAAGTACAACCTTGTCCTTGCGTACCCAGTCAAATGATGTTTTTTGATTGATTGAATTCTTTATTAGAAAGAAATGTAAAAGCTGCAGCACATGGTGGGTCAGACATATAGGCTAAAAGGATAACACAAAACATTCCAGGGGACTTCTTTCCATTGCAGTGGTTAAAGGCTGCAAGCAGGATGTCCTTTCTCTTCCATAAAATATCTCATCTATAAACAGTGTCCTTTATTATCCCCCCCTGACCGTCCTGTCTCTCTCTTCAATTCAATTCTTTATTGGCATGAGAAAACAATGACCAAGCAAAAAGTGGAATAATACAATACAAAGAAAATGTATGCACAATCTCCAATAAATGTATTTGTATAGAGGGTATGCAGCCCATGCATCTAAACAGAAAAGTCATATCTAATTGCATTAAACGACATTAAACAATGTTAAACTCACTTTGCCTGTAACTTTGCCACTGGATTTGCCAATCACTTTATGCATGCGCATACCCTCTATATGAAATCACTCAATGCAGATGGTGCAGGAATACACATAGCCTACTTACTCTCCTCATCTACATATACATAGATGTGTGTGTGTGTGTGTGTGTGTGTGTGTGTGTGTGTGTGAGAGAGACTTTTCTTTTTACTTTTAACAACTTTTTTATTCTCAGTTACAAAATCAGTTACAAACTACAATAGGACCATACCCCCCTTTTTATTTTTTTAGAGCAATTAATTTACAAAAAGGACTTCATAATCCCAAACACCCTTAAAAACCTCCAATTCATCAATTGTTTCATAAAATTTGCTAGACAATCACACCTCTATCCTCCATCCATTTTTTCTTTCCTACTTAAATACCGTAGGTCGCCAATTTTGCCTGTCCAAATAGGTAATTTAGTAATCTGCCTTTCTTCTTATTGTGTTTGTGTGTGTGTGTGTGTGTGTGTGTGTGTGTGTGTGTGTGTGTGTGTGTGTGTGTGTGTGTGTGTGTGTGTGTGTGTGTGTGTGTGTGTGTGTGAGAGAGAGAGAGAGAGAGAGAGAGCGAGAGAGAGAGAAATGGGTCAAAGTCAGCTAACAACAGTGACATGAAACATGTGAGAAACAAATGTATTTATGTGATTGACTCAATAAAGTAAAGAGAGAGAGAGAGATGAGGCTCCTCCATTTTCAATTAATCAGAAATACAAATATACACTTCTATGAAAAACAGGAAATCATCATATAAAGTTGAAAACAAAAAAAGGAAAAACATGTAGGCTTACACTACAGTATGGGGGAAAGGGGGCGGGGGGAATTAGAGTAGCCTATAGGCCTATAGTATAATTTGTGTAAGATCTTTTACCCTACTTTATTTAGCAACATTTCATGTCCTCCTCAAACATCTGTTGGTTTACAATTAATCGTTAAATGCTTGTAGCTGGAATGGAATCTTCTATTCATTATATTTTATGTCAGCTGCAGAGTTATTTTTCTTCCTGGATTGTGAAGCACAAATACAGATTACTATGTTAATTAAATTCCTAACTACTTTTAAACATGTTCTACTCCAGATGCCCATTATAACAACAATGAATGAATGACTAGGCAAGCTAGTCAGTGAGCAATAGGGAAATACAATACAAACAATAGGGAGCACTGCAGCCAGCAGCAGGCTATTATTATTATTATAAACCCATTATTTGTCTTAACAGCGGGAGTTCGTTCTGTCCATGAAAGAAGAAAACCCTTTGCCACGCAATCAAAAATAGCTGTAAAATAACCATTGACTCGCGGAATTAATTTCATAATCGGACAGTTGCTTGAATTACAGAAAATTGCAAAAAAATATTATCCTAAAATGTTTCAAGCGGCGCGCCGGACTCAACTCTCGCGAGATCCCACATTCTTGTGCACTTTGTCAGCAGCGGTCCTCCACCATTTCGCTGCGTAAAGTCTCCTCCCCGCAACCGCTACATTCTGCGCCGAAACCACTCTCTCCCGGACCGTATTTTAACTTCTTCCCACGGACCTACATGTACCTCGTTGGGTACCGAGAGACGGTTTGGATTGTTAGCACCCCGGATTGAGTTCGATTTTATGCGGATGACGACTCCTTCAACAAGAATTTAGTAAAAGAAAATCGCTCGGAAATTTCAGGTAGGTGGGAACTTAAGATGGCGGCCTTGAGAGGGGAGGGGGGGTTGTGGAGGAAGTATTAGGGGGGGGCGCTAGGGGGGCTAATACTGAATAGGTCCAGAATAACACTCCATCATTGCCCTTCGTTTTTTGCAACAGACAACTCGTAAATGTATGCATAGTTAAGTGTCGCTCCACGAGACATCAAATTGCAACACGAACACATAAAACACTTTTGATTTGAGAGGTGAGAAGTTAACATACCCCTGAACAATCTTACCTTCAAGTCACTGCTAAAGAGGCACCTGTGGGGTTCCCTAAACCCCCCTAAGTGGCCCTTTATAGTCATTGCAAACATTCACATGGAACTTTGTAACATTAAAAAAATAATATATATATTTTTTTACACTTTAATGTTTCACAGATAACACTGACTGTTAAAGTGTAACACAATGTCATGGCTTTTTTATTTTGTATTTATTGTAGCTTAGTGAGTTGACCCCGCGCTGTGACGTCACGGGCAATTGTTCCCATCAGCCGTGCATGTTGAAGCGGGTTATAATAAATGCAATGCGACTTTCGGGGACGTTTTTGGCCCCAGTGTGCGAAGTAACTTGTTCAGTGTGTTGGACTCGCTAGCATTCTGAGCATTACATTACATAACTGCGGGTGGGATGGATGGATGGGGGCGCCTGCGCACCCAACCAATGCACCCACCACAGACCAAAGTGACTGTTGGAGCTCGCTGGGTTAGCAAAAGCAAATCATTCAGTTGTACTTGCACCATCTACCAGGCGGCAGCGAGCTACCAGCTAACGTTAGCTAAAGGGCTAGCCAACTCAACTACCATAAACCAGCAGTGCCAGTGTTGAACGTTTAACCACGTCTCTAACTGTTCAAAGGGAACAGGACTCTGCTCCTGGTGTCATTGTCACATCGAGACGAGAATAGAAAGGCGGTCGCGGGTTTGTAAAGCCGCCAATGCGTCGCTACCAACCAAAATAAAAACGCCATTCAGCTTCTCGGTGTAATTCACAACATCATGTGGCTAATAGTAGCCACCGGTGGCTAATATTTCCATTGATGAGGCAATGAAATGAATGGGTTGGGGGCCGGGGGCCCCGCGCTTGTTGGTCGCCGGGTGTAACGCCCAAATCTGTTGACTATCGATTTCTGTGACGCCAGATGTCGCTGCCGACGGAACAATATAGAGCAAAGGAGCGAACGCTTTATAAACCGCTTTCGATATTGGTTATTAGGTCACGTTCCCTGTAGCATACAAAGAACAAACCCAGACGCCTACCAAACACCGTAAGGTGCACTGTCATCTATACACACTTGTGCAGCAGTATCGATTTATCATAATAGTGACCTCTGGCGTTACAAATCCAGATAGGTAACCAATTTGGGTGTATCGCCGGCTCTTAGCTTTAAAGAGCGTGCTGCAGAATTCTAAAGTCATGGAGAGTGTAGTGCAGAAAACTGTGCGTCTGCCTCACATACGATTAAAAAGGTTAGTTGCCTGGTCGTTCAAGTGGAGCAAAATACAATTACGAGCTCACCTCATTTGATACAAAGAATCATAATGCTAGCATTAGCCAGCTAACATGCTAGCCACCTGGACACTATGCAACTCGCGTGACGTGACAGGATACATACTGTACCGTCCCACGCACAGTAGCTAATATTTTTGTTTACTAATACTTATCAGACACGCATTTGAGCCGATATGGCTTTACTACGTGAATTTACCCAACACAACTTACACAAGTAATACAGTCAAATAATTCTGCCTAAACAATGAAACCATTCATTGGTGCTACCCAACTAGAGTCCAGGTTCAACGAATTGTGCAGAGTTGTACTGTAGCTCATTTGTTTTCATGAATTGTGTCACCAACCGTAGTGTCTCTGTTTCACAGAATATGTGGAAAGGACCCTAATCTCAGCATCCTGGAAGTAGAAAGCACAGAAGATCTGTGTCTCACACCACAGACAGGTGAGAAGTCATTTTTCTCTGAAAAGATGACACATCCAAAATGTACTGATCCACCAGTCATAGTCAACTGGTGGATTCAGTGCAGCTTGTGATATTTAATTCATGGTTTGCCTGCTGCCTCAGGGTTGCCTGAAGTTGTTACTGTAGCCCCTGACAGTTGAGTGTGTAAAGTTGTCCAAAGTTTTACTGCTTTATTAATGGTCTAAATTTTTTATACTTAATTTAAATATTAGTAACTCCTATAAGTAGCCTATAAGTTTGTTTTATTTGCACTCTTTAATACATAGCATGGCAGATTTTAGCGTCAAGATACTGCCGTGTCTTAACGGAAAATACAACAGAGCTTTTATGCATTCTCTCTTAAGTGTTTTTTTTTTCTATCCGCCATCTGTCCCTTGTTAACTTAGAACAAGTTGCCTACTTTAAATGATCCCAACCTCTTAGTAACATCCTGTATCACCCCATCCAGGTGCAGTGTGTAGCCGGGGCAGCACAGGGGGAGGAAGCTCTGGGGGGGAGGCGGTGCAGCAGTGCGCCCCTCCGGCTGTGGATGTGCTGGGTGGTGACCCCCAGGCTGCACAGAATGTGGCTGGGTTGTCACCTCAGCATGCTCCGCAGCCGGTCGCAGCTGCCTCCCTCCTGGTCCCACGACTCCCACGGCTCGCCAACACATCCACCGTGCCGCTGCAGGAGAGTGACAGTGCCAGCTCGGCCCTTGCTGGTGCAACAAAGTCCCCTCCAACTGCCTCACCAGAGATTCTCTCGAACAATAGCGACACTAAGGTTCGCCCCCTGGAAGAGGGACCCACGGTCAAGATTACTGCCGAAGGTGTTCGAAGTGGAGGACCGCTGCCATCGTCCCTCGTCAAGGACTGCAGTCTCTCTGCTGAGACACAAAGGGGACCATCTCTCTCCTCCGACCGCACAGGGCGAGATTTGCATTACGGGTCGCAAACGGATAAAGGAAGAAGCCAGACAAAGCAGACTGACTGTGTCCAAGATCAGGCTCAGGCACCAGAAGTGGCTGGTGGATTGGTGGTTGTCACATCCTCAGGTGTGGAGGAGGGACAGTCCCTTTCAGACAGACATACATTGGAATATAAACAAGAGACTAGAGCAAACCAGGAACTTGAAGGAGGAGAGCACACAGTCGGAAATATCCTCCCACAGCCCCACTTTCAATCCTGCTCCACCACACCACCTCCCCTTGTCCCCTGTCCTAGTGCAGATAGTACAGTCAAAGACACAGAAGATAGTGGCATGGAGCAATACCGGACGGCTCCTCTTGCTCAGGCCAATCAGGGCAGCCATATACCCCTGTCTAACGCTAAAGAGCAATTGCACCAAAATTTGGAAGAGGCTTCACTCCCACTATCCCTGTCAGACAATAGTCCTAGCAAACAAACTGACCTCTCGACACAACTCGGACTTATCAAACGGCTCTCGAATGATGACGAAGAGATGCTGGGAGAAAGCACCACAAATGTGGGAGAGAATCTACTTCAAGATCCTTCAGTGTCAAATGAGAGACATGGGCACATTAAAGAGCTCATTGACACCTCTCACATAGAAGCGCAACTCTCAACAGCTGAACCATTTGAGACTCAGAAACTACCAGACACCAGTTCTGGAGTCTACATCTCCTCCCACAATGGAAGCTCCAACTCCAGCAGCTCAGCTGACAAGGGTGTGAGCGAAAACATAGAGAAGACTCCACAATCAGTGTGGAATGATGCAGAGGAACGGGCCACAGCGGCCACTTCTTTGGTCGACTCTTTCCAACAGGAGAGCCCCATGGAAACACTTTGTGCTCCCTCCCACTTTGAGGCAGAACTAGAAGGCTCAAGGCAGGTGGTACAGTTTGTTGAGGCTGAAACATGTAATCCCCCTGACCACGTCCACACTATTGAGACCCCACTGATCTCTGAGCTTGTACATTCGGCCGGAACACCAGGTATTGTGTTCGTCAGTGAGGAGGCTCACATTGCCGGGGAATGGTCTGAAGTGCATGTGAATCAAAGTTATCTTGTACAGCGAGAGGACGGCAGTGTGTGTGAGGCGGCTGTTGTCGATGAGCTGAGCTCCGAGCTTTCTAATGACGAACCAAAGATGTACGACGAAAACCTTCAGTCGCACATCGAGATAGACTCCCAACCCATGGAGGTGTATGAGATTTGCCATTTGGTAGAGGAGGTGGCAGAAGAAACCATCTGCGTTGGTAGTGGCACACAGATGCCTCACTCCCCGGGCTATGAAGTGAACCTATTCAACGCGCTGCTGGACCACTCAGAGGAGTACGTGGACAAAGATGAATTGGACTCCCACATTGAATCTTCCCTTCATGCAATTACAGATGGTGGTAGCATCATAATTTCCCAACAATCCTTCCCATCATCCGGTGACACAATTGAAACGGAGGTTTCTCCTAATGTTTCCCACAGCCTGTCCACACAAACGGTAGTCACTGTAGCACAGCACTTAGTATTAGACACTAACCAAGTTGATGTGACAGTGACAGACTCAGGACAGGTTTGTGTAGTTCAAACTGCTACTGTCCTTGCATCGAATTCACCCTCTGACCAAGAGACTGACACCAGTGCTCAAATGGTGGCACCTGGTTTGCAGTCAAATATAGCGCTCTCAGATCAGGCAATGCACAGTGTTGCTGCTGCGATTCAAATGTTGCCTGAGAAACAGGAAGCGGAAGTAAACGTTGATGTGTCATCTCTCGTTCCCACAATGGAAGTAGTCGCACAGGAGGAGACGGTGGCGGACTCGTCCCTTCCTGTTTCTCTACCTGCTTTCCAGGCAGGGCAGCAGCGAATTCTAAATGTCCCTGTTGTTAGTGCCACAAAGCCTGAGCCCCGTGTTTCTTCATCCGTAGGGACCAAAGAAAACCCTACTTTGACAGAGACTCTATCACAGAATATTCAGAATGTTGCTTTGATCAGAGAGACCACTCCTTCCTCTGGTGGTATAAATCCAAAGTACCTCCTTCTCAAACCAGGATGCTCTCCTCTTCTCAAAACGCCACCCGCTCTTTTGACACAGGTGTGCAAGCAGCAGAATGTGGCCGTCACGCTGACCAATGCCCATAGCTCTGACTCTGACATGGTGACCGTCGAGTGCCTTCACCAAACTGTCTCAGCTGCCGAGTCTGTAGCGGCTGGCAGCCAGAAAGATCGGCTGCAGAGTTCTGTCAGTACAACTACTGTACCCACTCCTCCGACCAAGGCACTGCAGCCTAGTATTGCTACTACTACGAACACCCCATCCCTGCCCCCTCAGGCTGTACCAGATCCCCCCACACCTTCACAAACAGAATCTGACAAAGAGGCCTTAATTGTCACCCCTAAAGCTAGCAGCACACAGTCCTCTGATGTGCCCGCTCCATCAGTAGAAGTAACAGACACATTCCTCTGTCAGCATGAGGAGGAGGAGGAAGAGGAGGAGGAGGAGAGTGAGGAGATGGAGCAGGGCAGGTCACCAGGAGTAGCGGAGCACAGGGAGGCTGACCCAGGGACCGACAGCAGTTCAGACGAGGCCAGCGATGAAGAGGCTAAACATGATGACACAAACGAATCCGGCATGGTCACCCCCAGCCCAGAGGAGAAGGTATTCCAAGCCCTTGATTTAACATGGTCAATCCACTGTTTTTATTTAGTCAAGAGTGTAACAACGCTGAGATGGCTACAGAATAGGAGAGATATAGAAGATGTGGGCAGGCTTTGATTCCAATTTGGAGATTGCATATGGTGGGTAACAGGCAAGAACACATTTGATCGTTTTGTTGTTTTCATTACCATTGCTAATACTGGTATGAGTTTGAGAATGTATGTCAACTCAATCAATCAACCTTTATTTATATAGCACATTTACACAACCAAAATTGACCAAAGTGCTTCACAGTAGACAGAGTATAAACACATAGTATAACAACATAGTATAACAACATGATAAAATAATTACATTGAGAAAGTACTAGAATAGCAGAAGAATACATAAACATTAGAATGAAAAAACAAATGCGTAACTATCTAGATCAGACAACATTAAAGGTGAGAGAGAAAAGGTGGGTTTTGAGAAGGGACTTAAAAATCTCTATGGATTGGGCAGTTCTAATGTGTGGGGGAAAGGTTATTCCATAACTCTGGGACCGCAAAAACACGGTCGCCTCTTGTTTTCTGGGTTAGGTCTGTTGGCATTGTCAATAGTGACTGGTCAGCAGACCTCAGAGCTCTAGGTGGGTTGTGTCGATGTATAAGTTCGGCCATATATGGGGGAGCCAGGCCATTTAGGGATTTTAAAAGTAAAGCATCATCATCAGATAATATAAAGTTGACCAGAGGATACACAATAATTTGACTTAAACAGTCAAATCAAAAGCCATCAGGTGTTACACACACCTTAACAGGTCATCTCCTGCAGATGCCTATAAAGCAAAAGCAGCTATTTTATCGGATGCATCAGATGAAGCAGTGGAGGTGATGATGCTAACAAATGTACATGTCATGTACAGTTATTTGCCACTTGTTTATAGTTTCTGGCATATAATATACCGATCCTGGCTGTGTGACAGATAGCTTTCCCTTGATGCAGTTCTCAGGAATTATTTTGAAAAATATTTTATTTAGAAACTAGAAAGTGAAAATGATTAATTTAGTTATTTTTGGTTCAAAACAATAAAGCAAAACATTAGGCTTGCTTGACACATGTTTTTCTCATTTAATATATGGTGTAATTTTCCCAGGAATATTTCCATATGATAATAATAATATCTCGAGTACCCAAAGACGTTTTACATGGGGGGGCATGAGAAAACAATGGTACTTTTTATTTTTGCATGTACTGTAGTACCACAGATAATAAGTGTCTTTCTTTATTATTATTTAGTGTTACTTATTTTTTATTTAAATTGGCCGCATGCTAAGCCATATGTGTTTTCCAGCATGGAAAGGACAGCACAGACAGAAAGGCACTGTTGCTAAAGGTAAGTGGTGGCTGCGAGACACCCAGATAGGCTAATATTCATGGACGCATCTTAATTTGGCACTCTCACTCTGTATGACGCGTGGGGCAATGACTTACTGTCTGACTCTGTCTGTATGACATCTGATAAGGATTGAGGCTCTGCATGCCATGGCAGTTTTGAACAGCTAGACAGCAAGGAGGTTGATAGATGTCAGAATGATGTTGCGCTGCAGCATGATCCGGCTACTGCTTTTCCCATTTGGCTTTCCTCTAACCATGCATGTCCGCCCACCCAAAAACCCTAAAAAAATCTCATCACAGTCACATTATGGTATATCACAATAGTACAACTACACATGTTTGTTTACAGTACATGTACAATTTCCTCTTGGTTCTTCTCCCTTTGCCTTCAGGTACGACAGTGGATAGCAGACAGGGTCACGGTGAGTTCGTCTCCTGTCTCGCCGGCCACCTCGTCTCCTTCCCCCTACCCATCATCCGCCGCTGACTGGTCCGCCTCGCAGAAGGCCTCCCCTCTCCGAGGCCCACATGGAAAGTTCCTCTCCCCCTACAACATGGGAATGGGTGGAAGTTTGTCATCATCCTCCTCCCCGATAGACCAGTCGACTCCCCAACGACCCCGCGGGGAGAGACACACCGATATGGCAGAGCTGGCTAAACACGTGAGTGGGTTTTAAGACAACTCAAATTACTCCCATTTTTCTTTTTCGGAAAATGACGGGGACACAGAGATGGTGCTCAAAGTGTAAAATTCCGACTAGAAGTTACCCTCAGTGGAGAGCAAATCTGCGCCAGGAGGCATGCCCTAAAAATAATACTTACACTGTCTGACACAGTAATGTCAAACTGCTCTCCCTGTCTGTCTTCCAGTGCGTGTGCATACGCATAAGTGCATAGGGGTGTCACGTTTAGTATGCGTGTTCTGTCTCTCTTCATCTCTCCATCTTTCTGTCTGTCTTGGCGTGCATCAGTGTGTGCGTCTGTCAGTGTAGGCGCTTTGTGTGTGTGCACACATAAGTGCACAGAGTATGTTGTCACCTTTAGTAAGTTATTCAGCTTTCTCATGTCTCTTTGCGCGTGTTCACATGCATGCATCATAGGTGCATGGGGTCTTGTATGTTGGTATGTTTTAGAGATAAAAACTCAAAGTTTGACTCGCGCTTGTCTCTATTCTAAATCTAATCTATTTTTGATGGGCTCCTATATCCAGCTTTTAGTGTACTGTCATAAACTTTGTCCTGCACAAACATTAAATTCTCATTGACAATGAATGGACAATTTTACGTCATAGTGAGCAAATAGGCATAGTGTCTATTTTACGTCATTATGATGTATGATAAGATAAGAGCATCCCTCACTTCACACGGATGTTATTTTATTATATATTTGTAATGGCTTGTTATAAACTGTGTTTATGTTTTCCAAATTCCAGAGGAATGGTGTGTGCTGCACTAGTGCATGTCCGGTCTGGTTGTGTGCGTGCTGACTAGTTATGTTTATGTCCTGCTTGGCCATGCTTGAAAGCCTGCTTGGAAATGTCAGCTAAGCTTCACATAGGAGTGCGGTGTGGGATGATTGTGTCAAGATTGACGATAAAGGGGGGCGGGCCCCCCTTTATCCCCTACAGTTATAAGAACTATTCGGAGTATTCGCCCCTGCACTCGTCAACATCATTGATGTCAAATCACATTAAAGCGAGATACCAAAGCCGTCACCCAAGCAAATCAAAATGGCAGTGTTCACTGTGAAACCTCGCCATTGTGATGACCGGCGGGCTGAAAAGATTACTGATCTGACAGCCAAGAGATGATCGCTGAAGATATTAAGCTTACTATTAGCACTCAAGCAATGAGAGCGCGACGAGAGAGTGACTGTACGCTGAGGTAACCGGAACGATCGCCCCCAAATCACACTCGCCTTACTGAGGTTACGCTTAGGAGTACCACTACCTGATGGTGACTCAAGTCACCGGATTTGATCCACAGCGACCGTGTTTTGGGGCAAGCATTTATGTGTTCGTAACGCTCCGTAACTGGAACGCTCCGTAAGATGTTATAAAAGTTTATTTCCGGGCCATATAGCTACATATTGTTGAACGTGTTGTTACTATTATTATTTAGTGCATTTAGTTTGTGCTCTCCTCAACTGCGCAGCAAAAAAATTAAATACGTTTTTTTCCCCCAAATGACACCAATAAATGCCCCGACACGTCGATACGCAAAATACTGAGTCGTTCACATCCCTAGTATGTGTGTGATTTCTCTCTCTTTATCTCTCCATCTCTCTGTTTGAGTGTGCGCTACTGTAGGAGCTGCGTGGAATAGACAGATGTAGTGATGTTTGCAAACTTACACAATGACAATATTTCGCCACAACAATGTTGGTGTAACTAAGAGATTTGTTGGAAAATGCATTATAGCTACAGATAATCAAATGCGAGGCAATAGTTGCAGGGTCAAATTGGCATGTTGTAGATCACATACGCTGGACAGACTGGACAGCTTGCAACAGATTGGCTATCCACAGATTATGAAAGAGTGAGACGCATCTACATTTCCCCCATTTTTCTGTGACAGGAAGCAGACATTGAACACCGTACCCAGTCGTTGAGGAGAGAAGGCTTCTGGTCCATGAAGCGCCTGACCCGGCTGACGGAGCCAGTTCGACCCAAAGTTCATTGGGACTACCTCTGTGAGGAGATGCAATGGCTGTCGGCTGACTTTGCCCAGGAGAGGCGCTGGAAAAGAGGGGTGGCCAGAAAGGTACAACAAAGAACTTGCAACCGATTTGTGTTTAGGACATTCGCCCACAACGCCCACAGTAAATAATATCTGTTGTGTGTTTATAGGTGGTGCGGATGGTGATGAGACACCACGAAGACCTCAGACAGCGGGAAGAAAAAGCTAAGAGGGATGAACACGCTAAAATCAGGAAAGTTGCTTCTTCCATCGCGAAGGAAGTGCGCGCTTTCTGGAGCAGTGTTGAGAAGGTACAAAACAACCTCTCAAAATGAATCGTATGCATTTATAAAAATGTTAAGGCATTTTCACGGGGAAACAAAACGGCGGACCTCAAAAGTAGGTCAGAAATAGTTGTATACTGTATGTACCTCATAGACTGATCAGATTTGTAAATGTATGAACTAGTTTTAGATTTACTGCTGTTCCGCAAAAACAAGAAATATATACACATCCAACAAACACAACTCACTATAGTCACTTTCACTGTATTATGGACGTTTTCCAGACTTTAAGCAAAGGGGCTGTGTGTAAGAACGCAACATTCCGGCTTCGTAGGATTGGACATGAAACAGACTTTATTCTGGCAGGACCAGAAAATGTTATTTTTTCAGCTCAGAGGACAGCTTGTTTAAATGAAAAGTAGGTTGTTGCTTGTTGTTTACATTAGGCCTACTATGGGTTTCAATACCATCCCTATGAACAACCAGTAGGGGCCAGAATTTCCTGTCGTCAATAAAAGGCAATAAAAAGCCAAAACATATCTTAAAAAACAAAACGAACGGAATGTTCCCTGACACAACGACACAAAGACTGTAAAAATGGGATCCAATGCCTCCCTGCTTGGCACTCGGCATCAATGGCTTGGATTGGGGGTCAAATCAACTAATGATTCCCGAGCTCTGCGCACGCTGCGGCTCACGGCTCCAAGAGATGGGTCAAATGCGGAGAACAAATTTCACTGCGGTAACGTGTGTGACTAATCGTACGACTTTGACAACGCAATACCGGATGACTCCAGTGGAGCTCAGCCGTTAACGTTAATGTGATGATGTTGGTGAGGTTAGGGTTGATGCTGACCTTTCCTCTGTCCTCCATACAGGTGGTGCAGTACAAGCAACAGTCCAGGCTGGAGGAGAAAAGGAAGAAGGCTATGGATCTCCATCTGGACTTCATCGTAGGCCAGTCAGAGAAATACTCTGACCTCCTCAGCCAGTCCCTCGCACCCGCAGCGGGCACGGAAACCGAGGCCTCGCCACCCCCAAAAGCTGTCCCATCTGCTGTTGATGAGGATGGTGAGTCATTTGGCTTTCAATAATTACTGTCTTAAGGATTAAAAAAAATAGACTTCCCTGTCTCTGTTGGATGTATTGTACCTGTCCTACATATTGATGTAGGACAGGTAGGAGCTAATAGTAGAGGCTGCTCCAAGTGCATGTTTTGAGGTCGCACACCGCACACATGCTTCTATAGTCAATTTAATGTATAACCAAGATGGCGTTTTGAGAGTCTCCTCACGCTTCCTCTGAGGAAGACGCTCAAAGCATCTACTTGGTGGTAATAACTACATGGTCTGACATTAACACCCTGAGCGGCATAAACGGAGGTCTTCGTCCTATCAAATAGTAACGCTCGGCGCTCAGGACGGAGATTAATAAAGGGACTGAACTTTATTGATATCAAAACCGAGCGCATCGCTCCACAGGCTGGGAGCGATTTTAGTGGATGAGATCGAAAATCTTAAAACGTGAATAACTCTTGATCTAAATCAATCCGTCCAATTCTAATCAAAGATTATGTTTTTGACGGCCCGTCGCGTCGCTAGGTGCGTTTTTAATTAATCATACCTCCCGTTGCTGTCGATCACCTCAGGAGTGTTTTGGCTACATCTAGCTACTTCAAGCTACTTCCAAAATGGCGCGGAGCAACCTTGAAATAGGTCCTGAAGAAACAAATTGCTGGGCGTCCTGATTTAATGGTTACAAATACCCCCGGGCGTTCGTGGTGATAACACTTTAGATCCGTATGACGAGTATACCTGTCCTATAAATTAATGACGCTGGGTACACATGACAAGCAGGCTCGTCTTGAGGCGTTTGATATCGCTATAACATTGCCTCGCTGTGTTTCATTTTTGGAACCGCTCCGGTTGCTAATATCTATGCACGGTTGCCAGGGCCCCACCTGCACTGCTTTTGTTTCTGATTGCCCGGGGCAAGTATAAAATACCTGCTGCGGGCAAATAAAACCTGTGTAGATCTGCCTGCTTGAGGAGGTATGCTTTGTTTTCATTCACAGAATCACAGGGCAAGTAGAAAATAAATGTAGAGGGGCAAGTACATTGGAGAAGTACTCCAATGTATTGGAAAAAACCTTAACGTGTTATTCTGTCCAGCACCTTTTGAATGGTTTTGCATTTACTACTGCCTCACAGAGAGAGAGAGAGAGTACATTTACTACTGCCTCACAGAGAGAGAGTGCATTTACTACTACCTCGCAGAGAGAGAGAGTACATTTCCAAGTTAGACTGCAGTTGCCACTTATAGGCAGTTACATGTTATCACATTGAGGGGGTTGCAGCTATTTAGGTAAGTAGTTGTAGTTTAGGTTCTCACAGTTGTGTGTAAATTCAAAGCACCTTCATTCCAATGCTAAACATTGTACCCATTAGGTCAACGTGTGTTGTCCACTCCTCATGTCAGTCATTTACAGTTTATCACTTTATTTTTTCTAAAGGACTTCCTACTCCTGATTCCAGGTCCACTGTAACGGGAACTTAGTTCAACTTACCTTGCTTTGTGTTTAACCGAAGGGAAGGAAACAAAATGTATTAAATGGGACTCTCTAAAACGCTGAATTTTAAATGGCGGGTAATACGTCTTTTAAAAATGTCCCTCTACTACGAGTCTACAACAAAAGAACAGATACCAAATGTTAGTATCAGCACCAAGGGGGCAGTGAGGCTATTCAACGTTGAAGCTCTGGGTCCTAGTGGTAGGAGGAGGGACTACAGGCGGACCCGTGGATTCATGACCGGGAAACCCCGTGCAGCTGGGCTTTAACGTTGAGCGCTCGGTTGCCCTACGTCACTCAGGACCTCAAAGTTGAGGTCCGGGGAGGGACTTCCGGCAGTCTTCCGGGTGCTTCAAAACGCCACTGAGCAACTTCCACTGACATGAATAGCTGGGGGGGCGGAGCTTCGCGCCAGTTCAGTCTCTATTATATATATACTCTATGATCAGCACCCATATAGAAAGTAGAAACCTTTCCAAATGATGACTCAGCCCTACTCACTGGTGCTCTGCACTGTGTACTCTTTTATTTAAATTGAGAATCATTCAATCTCAACACTCTTTATCCGCCTTTGGGTGAGAGACTGGCCAAACCTGTTGGTTAGCCCGCTATCCCTGACACTACCAACTGGCATCAGTTCAGAATTGGTATTGAGGTAAACGCAAACGGTTCCCTTGACACAGCGGCTAGGTCAGCCAGAGATGAAGGACGAACTTGGCAGCTGTGCACTCCGTGTCCAACAGTGCAGGCCTGGCCTCGATTTATTATCTGGCAAGATCCATGCTAGTGTTGGAGTGCAATGCCATTATGCTTAGTCGTTTATGATGGAACAGTGTCACTGAAGTCCAACCCCAGTCTTAGAATTCTTTCACATTATTTCATAGAAAATTGCTAAATGCCTCACCAAGGCCAACAGAGAAAGGGCATTTTATTGTCTTCCAGCAAAACGTACGGCTGGAACTCGACTTACTTGAAGTTCTCTCGTCTCCCCTCATTTTTCAACTTAACACTTTCCTCCCTCCGTTTACCAAGCCCCCAGTAAGGCTATCCAATGTTGAAGCTGCCACTACCTACTGGCAAAGTGGAACTGCAGCACGTTAATGGAGGTGGACGGACGTTCAGTGACGTCATGTGTGTAACGTGCGTCATCCCAGACCTCAAATTTGAGGTCTGGGCTGCTCTTCCGCTCGCTCCAGCCATTGAGTTATAATGGTACTTCCGGCAGTCTTGCGGGTGCTTCAAAACGCCACTGAGCAACTTCTATTAAAATGAATAGCAGGGGGTGGGGCTGTCGCTCCGGTCCTCCCTCTATCCTTTCTAACTCTATGCCGTTTACACAGACCGAGACTTTGAGCCTCCATGTGAGGAGGAAGACGATGAGGAGACCATCGATAAGGAGGAGCAACAGAAGGGCAATGACGCCGAGAGCCACAGGAGGGAGATTGAGCTGCTGAAGGAGGAGAGCGAGTTGCCCCTGGACCAGCTGCTCAGCACCCTCAAACGCCCCCAGGTACTGACAAACGGCTGGTTGTATAAAAAATCACACCCATGTGACTCAGGTGAGGGGCGCTCTTATGATCGTACATCATCGTGATGTAAATTAGACACTGTCTATTTGCTCAGACAATATGACGTGAAATTCTCCATTCATTGTCGATGGGAAATGTAATGTTTGTGTAGGAAGTTTGTGAACATACACTTAAAGCTGGATATAGGAGGGGCTAGCGCCCCTCAAACATCACACCCGTGTGAAGTGAGGGGAAATCTTATCATTGTACACTGTACATCATCATACATCATCTCATTCCGGCCAATCAGAATTTGCGTCCTCACCTTCATCTTCAATGTTTGTGTTACGCATTTTGTGTTTACACGAACACTCAAAATGGTCCATTCATTGTCGATGGGATTTAATGTTTGTGTAGGACAAAGTTTGTGCACACACGAAAGCTGGGCATAGGAGGAAGGGGCTATCACCCCTCAAAAATACTGTATATACTAAGCATGTGACGGTTTTCAGTTCAACCGGTACGATCCGGTTTCATCTAGTAAACCAGATTAATTTATTTAAACCGACCAAACCGTTTTTTTTAATGTTTACCGACGGAAGCGGTCGCAGCGCTCGCCGCGGTGCTCAAACTTGACTGCTGCTAGCCTGCTAGGCAGTGCTGGCTGTCTGCTGTAGCCTGCAGAGCAGCCAGGAGCCAAGGACACACACGAGGTGTCAGGTTTCAAGTGAATGGGGGGTGGAGCGTGCAGTGCTGTTTGTTTACAATAAAGTTCCAATAGTTGTCACTGTACAATACTTTTTGTACAATACAGTTGTCATGTTGCCTATTTGCGCCGCCCTCGTTAACAATGTATTTCAAACTCCAGCTTGTCACTCCAGGATGCATGAATGGTGCTCGAGCACTGTTTTCTGCCCTCACAATGGCGCAACTATGTCATACTTCAACTAAACGGCTCTACACAACGATAGCGGCGGTAGTCAAAACTAAAAGCGAGCGACAGCGAGACGAGATTTACACATGTCGACCGTAGCAATGAATGGAGAGACCTACTTGGCATTATTAAATCCATTGGAGAAAGTTTACAACTGCCGCCACCTCCTCCACACTGGCGCGGCTAACAAGTTAGCCATGTGCCATCTGTGTTTTGTTTACCCGGCGGCAGGGACTGAGAGGGTTTTCTCGTCAGCGAAAAGTCAATCGAACACGTTGACATGCATGTTGATCTTCCTTAATAAAAAAGTGTTAATAGCCCAAGCGGCCAGTGGCTTTATACAGTAGGTAGGTTGCTCACATCTGGACTGGACACGACAGCGTTGTAGCAGATGCATCTATGAGATGCATGCGTGCAGATCACAATGCGTTAATTGTTTATTGATGATGATTAAGTATCAGCAGCATTGTATTGGTATTTGAGGATGTTTACAGTTTGTTTTCATGTCCATTAGCTCCACTCACTGAGAAGTTTGAGAACTTTTTTTTTAAATTGTATACTTTATAACAGTTTGTAAGAAAAAGTACAGTTTAATACAAATACAATTCTTAAAGAATCGAGCCCAAGAAGGCAAGGAAACACTATGGCTTGTTTACATTTGTGTGAGCATTGAAAAATAAAGACATGTGTTAAATTTGTCACTCTGTTGTCCAAATTATCGTCTTTACGCTAATCCAACATGCATCATAGCTATAGTCACAGCTATGGGGAAGAAAATTACTCAAGTGCGCACTCAAGTCAAGTGGTTGTTTATTTCAAACGTCACATCATGCTTAGTATATACACTTCGATCTTCCATATACCTGTAGTATTTATTGTCTTGCTCATGTGGCTTTTTTTAATGCAAGGCCATACAATGATAAATATATCTAAAACCTTACATGAATGCCTCACGCTGGTTGTTCCTCAGGAATCTGGCTCAGAGGAAGAATGTTCTGAAGGAAGTTCTTCCACAGTGGAGGAGGAAGATGGGGAGTTCACTGCCAATGAAGAGGATGGTAAGTGTGATTGTGTTACGTTTTCTTGAAGCAGACCTTCTGTAAATTTCAATTTCATGTCATTGTGAGTAGGGGGTGTTTTTTGAAATATCGCTTTTCTCCTTTGTTTTCAGCCGAGGATGAGGAAGACACAATCGATGCCCAGGAGAAGGTGGAGGGGAATGTAGACCACGCAGAAGAGCTCAATGAATTGAACAGAGAAGGTACTACTGGCCATCATGGGGATTTGCAGATTGTTGTCTCATACATGTTTTGCGAGAGGGAGGGAGGTTGTGTGTGAAGTCAGACCACGGCTTGATCAGCGAGAGAGACTGATAGAGGGGGGAGAATCTGTGGGAGAGTGTGTTTCACCCATGTAATATGATGAGTACCAAAACCTGAACACACAGGATATACATGTTACAAAATGACACAATGTCATACTGTGCAAAATGCCACATTTTCTGCTTGTGTATAAAATATAATTTGCTTGCAATATGTATCTCCCTGGGGAATTTTGTTTTTGAAAGTCATGTTTGGAGGTCAAAGTAGACCCCGGTAATATATGTATGTTTAATACTGTGCTTTTATGTACTTTAATCATAATGTTATATTATGTTATGCATTACAGTATGCATTTCTATCCCCCCTGTGTGCAAATGCATGAAAAGGATACACTAAAACTGTCCCATGTTTCTTGCTCTCTCAGGTGACATGAGCATTGAGGAGCTGCTGGAGAAATACAAAGGAGCATATGCCTCTGACCTCGAGGAGGCCTCCGCCTCCAAAGCCAGTTCAGAGTCTGAGGTGTCTGGAGACGAAGAGGTGGAGACAGAGGAAGACGAGAGTGATGTGGAAAACAACACCTCGTCCTCAGGTATTTGAAACGGAAGTAATTGGTTTATCTGGTTTGAAGACTTGTCTGGAGGACTTGGGTGGTGCTTGAAGCCTTGAACAACCTTAAACCCAATATACTTTGTTGACCAGTGTCCCTCAAGGGTCTGAACTTGCCCCCCTCCTTTTCTACACCAAATCTCTTCAGCAAAAATAGAAGATTTACAGACTGGTGAAAATAGCAAATCTACAAGCTCACAACGCATCACAAGGTGATGCCTTGTGAGCTTGTAGAGTCTTTTCACCAAATGTTTCGTCTATTATGAATAGAGACGCTAGGACCTGCGTGGTTAAGCCGCTACATTGAGTCCACATTTTCACCCACCGCCCCCCTTGAATTCTCAGATTCACCGGAAGACAGCGAGGAAGATGACGACAGTGTGAAGGATGAAGAGGACAGCATGGAGGAGGAGGAGGAGGATGATGACTGTGGAGATGAGGGCATGGAGGAGCTCCTGCTGAATGAGGGAGACAACATCCCTCCCTCATCCGGCCCACGGCCCAAGAAGGAGATAAGCCACATCGCTGCCACTGCTGAGAGTCTGCAGCCTAAAGGCTGCACTCTGGCCACTGCCAAGGTTAGTCTCAGGCAGCACTGTATCAGATGAGCTGAACAGGAAGGCTTTTGTTATACATGACTTGGCAGCAATGCGTCAATTAATGATTGTTATGAGCAAGACCCAGCAGGAGATGGCCCGTGGCCCATTTTGAGTCGGGCTGTTTGTTAAGGCAAACGGGTCTTAATTTAGTCTTTTGTTTCATTTCTCATTTCCTGCAGTTCTGCCATAAATCTCATTTCCTGCAGTTCTGCCCTAAATCACATCTAGGAACTGGGGTCTCCTGTTGCTAAATTGTAGGTTTGAGTGTCTGCTCAGTGCTCTTGGTCATGTGAACGTTTAAGCCTAGTTCATACTATGAATTATAACCACATATCTCTCCAGCATCTTGGTGGCACAGGGCTAAAGTTAAGAACTGGGGTTTGATTCCTCCATGGTGCCTGTGGCCTGGCCGGGCGCTCTAATGCAATAACACAATTGGCCATGTTTGCGGGTGGAAAGCTGTCGGGGAGAGGCACTAAAGATACCCACAGGATGGTATGTTGTTGGCTGGCAGGTAGTGGAACTGGGAAAGATGGTGTGTGTCTTGTCCCTCTCCGTTTTAGATTTCTTTTCCCTGCAATGTCCCGCCCCGTATTTGCCTACTGGGCCCTGGTTGGTTATAGCCTGGTTCCAGACGAATCTGGTTGGCTCGTCACCACTTCGGCCGTGAAGTCCTCCCACAATTGAGAGGGGCCAGACTTAATCTGCCTGGGGTAATATGCATTGCATATTGGGGGGGAGACATGCGGCAAAGGCAGACGGGCTTGGGACTCGAACCCGCGACACGCTGTCATGCTGGATTACCGGCCTAGGTACCTGGACGGCTCAGCCGCGGCCCAGGCCTGGGGGAATGTTTTTTGAAAATGTTTTGAAATAATAATTAAAAACTAAATGTAGGAAACATTGTCAATTGTTATATACCTATATTGTTATTAGGTCTAGGGGTTATTAAAGGATGCAACAAGGCTGGAAAGTGAACTGTAGTTTATTCACCATAATTTTACAAGGTTATATTTCAGTAGAAGAATACAATGCAATAAATTACAAGGGTATAAATATAGAAGTGTATATATAGATATATCTATGTTCTTCTAGACAACCATGACGTACTACTAGTATGATAGTTTAGTGGGTTTCCAACCAAATTAATAAACAGGGCTATGTTACAACTTAAACATAATGTTATTTAAATTATATAATGACCAAAATGGCTGTATGGAAACAAAGAGAAAAAAACAAAAGATGACTATACCTGGTCTAAACGCAAAAGAAAAGGAAAAGAAGGGTTACAAATAATGAGACTATGTAAACTCTCTACTCTAACTTATGTCAAACAAAAGATTGACTGTTACAAAAAGCAAGCGCCCATACTCCTTTAAATTATACCTTACAACCTAATCCATAACGTAAGTATAATTCATTGTAACATAAAATGCTGAGACAGAGGCATACTAAGACACTCAGGGTGCTCTAAACATATAGAGTCCCTAGTGGTTGACTTTTAGACAATGTTGAGTAACATGGGTTAAGTATAGTACAAATTTGTCATTGTGGTTCTCCTGCTCTATTCTATTCAATATGTACAAGGACATGTAATGTGATTCATCATGTGATCACAGGTGAAGACCCCCATCCCCTTTCTGCTTCATGGTACATTGAGAGAGTACCAGCACATCGGTCTGGACTGGCTAGTGACCATGTACGAGAAGAAACTCAACGGCATACTGGCTGACGAGATGGGCCTGGGGAAGACCATCCAGACCATCGCTCTGCTGGCTCACCTTGCCTGCGAGAAAGGTACGAAATGAACTGGTCACAGGCGCGTCTGAAGCCTGTCCTGGACGGGGTATCGGGACGTAAAAACAAATCCACTTGTTCATAGGTAAAGATAACATGTAAACTGTACATTGTGGATATTGATCAATAGTTGCCCATGGCCGTCTCATCAACTGCTCTGTGTCAGTTATCCCTGGTTTTATGGAATTAATACCATGTATAATTAGTTAATAGCTACTAGTACTGTCACCAGCATTTACATGTCTGTGTCTATGCATGTCCACAATGAGTCATGAGTTATTGCAACAAATTGCAGTTCAATGAAACTTCATAATTAAATCTCTGGTGTTTTTTGAGCCTGTAATGCTTTTTTTTAACACAAAGTAGGTGAAAATGACAATTCCCCCCCCCTCCCTCTTGCGTTCTTATCTTGTGTTGTATTCAGGTAACTGGGGCCCCCACCTCATCATCGTCCCAACAAGTGTCATGTTGAACTGGGAAATGGAGTTGAAGCGTTGGTGTCCTGGCTTCAAGATTCTCACCTACTATGGCAGCCAGAAGGAGAGGAAGTTGAAGAGACAGGTTTGTGTTGATTCAAATCGAAATGGGTAGTTTTACACCAGTTGAAATGTAACAAAAGGTTTCCCAAGTAGGTCATATTTCAAAATTATATATCATATTCACAAGTCCTGAAGCAGATCTCATTCTTTCCAATTAGGGTTGGACCAAGCCCAATGCGTTCCATGTGTGCATCACCTCCTACAAGCTGGTGCTCCAGGACCACCAGGCATTCCGACGCAAGTCATGGCGGTACCTGATCCTAGATGAGGCCCAAAACATCAAGAACTTTAAGTCCCAGCGCTGGCAGAGCCTGCTCAACTTCAACAGGTCTGTAGAGCATGAAGATTAGCTCTTCTGTAAACCTGCACAAAGGGCAAAATAGTCAGTTTCCCATGGGCAACAAGTTAAACTCAATGCTTACAGGACTGTTTGTGTGGCTCAGACTGTTCAACGGCAACTCTGTCAGGCGTCTGAATATCCTAATCATTCCCAGGAAGAGAACCAGATGTAGCGGTGAAGCATAGATCATAATGGTTTTTTCATGGCATGACATTTTTATTTTTAAATCAAAGTTTCAGGGACAGTGTACTGTACTTTTGTACAGTAAAGCGAGCCAACAACTGTGAGTTTGACTGCACAAGGAGCAGAAGTAGTGCTTCTGTTTGAAAAACTAAATACATTTATCCTTCTAATTGCATCTAAAAAAATGACTGGCACTGGAAATCAGTGTTCTGTGCATAAAAATTTGACCGTATGTTGTATGAATCTTGCAGCCCCAATTCAATCAAATTAACTGTTACATTTCCTGAAAGATCATAAAAGAAATGCTGATTACTCATCCTGCACACAGGGGAATATGCCCCTCATTCATTTCTATAAATTCGGGGAGTAATGTTAATTTAGGTCCTCCTTTTAGACTGGCAGCCCAAATCCAGCCTAAATCAGATTTTTGCCATATATAGATTGGAATCAATTATTTAGGGATTTTTACAAATCCAACTTGAACCACATTCAGAGGTGGTTTCAAATGCCATTCAAATCTGATTTCTAAAGATGTCTCAGTCTGAACACTCTAGCCTGCTCTAACCACCCAAGCCACATATGCCTCTATTTTTTTCACAGATAGACTATGCAATGTCGCCCCCCATAGGATCTATATTGAATTGCAGCTTGGTTAAAGGCAAGAACGTTACAGGAACGATTGTTCGGACGGCCGCTCAAAAATCCCTGCCGAAGCTCGAATCCTAAAAACAGGGCTCGGGGACAGCCTTACTGAACACACAGATCCGATCTGATCTCTTGTAAATAACGGTGTGAACAGTCGGTCCTACAGATCAGATTTGAGAAATAAATAGGATTTGACTGCAGTCTAAACATGGCCTTAAATGTATGCCAGTGCCAGCATGAAGTGAACAGACAACTTTACAGGAGCTGTCCATGTTGGCACACAGACCCAACTGAATCACCCTAATGTTATTGCTTCAGGCAGCTGTGTTTTGGGTTGTACTCACTTCCTCCTACTACTGTCTGGCAGAATATGTTGAATCAGCTGACCGTTTCATGGGATCTCTAATCACTTTCAACCTGGCATTCCTATTTCGGGCGTGAAGGAAAAAGGAAAAAACAAGCATGCCCGAACCTCTAGTCTTATCCTACATTAAAATTGGCATAAGGGAGGTAGGGCGGACGGACCATGTCGGCACCCTCATGTCACCATGACTCAGCCATAACCAAAAAAAGGAGTTCCCAGTGCAGCGATTTATTTTATCCGCCCTTCCTCTCCACACCTGACTTGGAAAAAGTCATCCATGCCCTCATCTCATCAAGACTTGACTAACTCACTCTACTCAGGAATTACCGCCTCATCTCTCTCCAGACTACAACTCGTCCAAAATTCCGCAGCTAGACCACATCACCCCCGTCCAAGCTTCCCTTCATTGGCTGCCAGTCAAATTCAGAATACATTTTAAGGTTTTAATGTTTGTTTTTAAAGCCCTTCATGACCTGACACCTCCCTATATATCAGCCCTCATCAATCCCCCCCGACTCCACTAGGGCACTCAGATCATCAGACCAGATGGTCCTGAAGATCCCTCCCACCCACTTGAAGTCAAAAGTCAACCGGGCGTTCTCGGTCGCTGCACCCAGACTTTGGAACGTCCTGCCACTAGTTGTGAAAGCTGCAGCTTCTATGGACATTTTTAAATCTCGCTTAAAAACACATGTTCTCCCTGGCCTTTTAAATGCCATATGCCCCCCCCTTTTTTTTTAATCATGTGTTGCTGTGCTTTCCCATTTCATATATATGTATTTTGTGCATTTTCTCTACTGTATATGTTTTGTTTTATGCTGTCCAGCACTTTGGTCAACCTTGGTTGTTTTTAAATGTGCTCTACAAATAAAATTGACTTGACTTGACCTCTGGAAATGCAGGTTCCACACAGCTTCCTAATCCTAATGTATACAGCCCAATATCTAAACCTGGGTACATAGCTTGAACATTATTCCCTCCTCTCCTCGCAGCCACCGACGGCTTCTGCTGACAGGAACGCCTCTCCAGAACAGTCTGATGGAGCTCTGGTCGCTGATGCACTTCCTGATGCCCCACGTCTTCCAGTCACACCGCGAGTTCAAGGAGTGGTTCTCCAACCCGCTGACGGGCATGATCGAGGGCAGCCAGGAGTACAACGAGGGCCTGGTCAAGAGGCTGCACAAGGTGCTGCGGCCGTTCCTCCTCCGCAGGATCAAAGTCGACGTGGAGAAGCAGATGCCCAAGAAATACGAGCATGTGGTGCGCTGTCGCCTGTCCAAGAGACAGAGGTTCCTCTACGATGACTTCATGGCACAGGCCTCGTGAGTTGCTCAACTAATCGCTCTCGGAGGGAATTTGAATGTGTACACATTATGTGGTTTTTACTTTAGAAATTAAAATGATTGCTAAAAACATTCCAGTCTCCTAGACCTTGCACATGGTAGAGGTAGACCTTAGGTAAAAGTATTGTGTTTGGGTGACAGATCTTCATCTTATGTTGTTTCTATAGCAAAATATATGTATATTATTGAAAATGAACAATAATATATTTTTTGTTAGAATTAACTGTAGAGAAATAACATGCGATAAAGATCTGTCGCCCAAACCCCTTCACTTCAACATCTAGCAAGAAACTAAGCTCCAAACCTCAAACAAATCTGCCTTTTTCTAGGCCTGGGGCCCATGACCCACCTTTATGCAACGCATTTTGAATTTTTTTATAGCATAGGCTGGCCGGGTAGAAGATGGAGTCAAGCAATTGAAAATGGGACTGACAGATTTCATGTTTTTGAGATGTGTCAAGAATGGAAACAAGACCACAAGGTCTCGCTCTTTTTTTCCCCCCTACAGCACACGGGAAACATTGGCCGGCGGCCACTTCATGTCTGTGATCAACATCCTGATGCAGCTCCGCAAGGTGTGCAACCACCCCAACCTGTTTGACCCCCGTCCCATCCACTCTCCCTTCATCACCCAGCCCATCGTGTTCCGCACAGCCTCCCTGGTGCAAGACGCTCTTGAGGTCCACCCCTTCAAGGTCAGCACGGAGGGATAACCACTAGGGGGGGGAAATGTAACCACTTGAACCCTAGTTTCTGTATTCTGGGCATGTCATAATAGGCAAAAGTGGCAGATCTATAAGCTCACAATACACAGCAACACATTGCAAGCAGCGTGTTGTGAGCTTGTAGATCGGCTGGGCATTTTCAACGTTTCACAAAAAAAAAGCATGCCAGTGTTGATGTTTAGGAATGTAAAATACAACGGAATGAGCTAATTTTGAGTTTGACCTTGTATACACGGTCTGACATAGTTTGTTTGTGTGTGTGTGTCCTTAGCGCTGTGACCTGTCCATGTTTGACTTGGTGTCTTTGGAGGGCTGTTTGTCTCGCTACCAGGCAGAGACCTTTCTGCCCCGCTACAAGGTCGGTCGGCAGCTCATCCAGGAGATTGCAGAGTCTCCTGAACCCCTTCCGAGGCCCAAACCAGTCCGCATGAAAGTTAACAGGTATGCACTTGAGCAACTCGTCATTCACTTTTATTCTTCTTAACTATTTATCCATAAAGGGCTTTTACTAAGCACTCAGACCTATATTCAAGTGGCTTACAGTTCAATACGACACTTTACCCATTTGGCCTTTTCATTTTTCTACATTACATTTTTCTACTTTTTTTGAGTGGTGCAAACCACTCCAACAACCAGCTTTGTTTGTATCCGTGTTTGTGTGTACCTGTACGTGGGGCCCAAAAGAATGAGCATGGTTACTATGGTCACTGACATTACGTCAGACCACAGCTGATCAGGCTATATAAGACCTTGCACCACTCAGTTCACACGGGTGTGATTTATTTTTAAAGGATGTTCCAACCACCTCCAAAGGCTGACGGCCGAACTGTCCTGCTTATGAACAAACCCACCTGCCCTGTTCCCCCTGCTACACAGATGCCTCTCATTACTGAGATCATCCCTGCACCCGTCGTTCAACAAGGTTGGTCAAACACTCACCGACTGACTGCTGTAGCCTGTAATATATCATTGGAAATGAATGACTATTGTGTCCAAAATCATTTTTCGTTCTTTACAACTTTTTACCAAATGTAGTTGTTTCCAATCCCCCCCCCCCATGTGTACAGTCTGTCACTGCCAACCACTACCACCCAGTCTGTGTTGAAGTGTCCCTGAGCAAAACATGAAGTCTGTCAACATGTGATGTATTGTATGCAGTATTCTTGTTTCCTATATAACTGTGTGAATTTGTATATCTATTCTGTAATGTCCACGCCCCACCATCTGGTGATGTCATCAATTAGCAATCTCAGCACCTGAGCTGTATTGTTTTGGAGCTCTTTAAGAGCAAGTCCTGTGTCTGTGAAAATCATATAGCACTGACAAAGGTCCTAGGACCGAAACGTTTGCTTTTTGAGTGGTGTAAACCACTCCTACAACTGGCTTTTGTGTGCAGAAAAAAATGAGCATGGTTGCTATGTTCAAAATAATTTCTGACGTAATTAAATCACACCCGGGTGAACTGGATGACCGTAGCAACCATGCTAATTTTTTCTGCACAAAAAAAGCCAGTTGTGAAATCACATCCGGGTGTGATTTCATTACGTCAGACGACTATATAAAACCTTACACCACTCAGTTCACACGGGTGTGATTTTTAAATTGCACTTTGAGCACGAGCACTTTGAGCATGTTAAAATAAAGAAGAAATATTTTTCTAAGTCTTAGTTTAAGGAGTTTTACTTCTATTTTCTATACGGTGAGCGAGTCTTTTCCTGTCAAAGTTTCCCTTATGTTTTTGAGACCACCGCTACCGTAGTCAAGTTTGGAAAGAAAAAGGACGACAAAAGGCGCAACAGTTTTCTCAGTGCTTCAAAACATGAGGACTAAATTATAAGATGACAAAAATAAGACATTATCATTAAACATGACGTCAAAATTGGTATACAGTATCTCCTAAAAAGCTTGAGCTTTATCCCCCATCCACTCATTCTTACTCTCTTTCTCTTTTTTTTTTCTCTCTCTCTCTCAGTGGTGTGTTCTGTGTCGCCCATACCCTGTTTCCCTCGTCCACCCGTGCCTCCTGCCGCACAGATATCGATCAGGTCCAGCGCGCCTAAGCCTGTGCTGACCATCCGCCAAGCCGCTCCACGCGCCCCCAATGTCACTCACTCTACCCCACCGCCCAGCAACATCATGCCCCAGCGAGTGCTCCTCAGTCCGGACATGCAGGCCAGGCTGCCCTGTGAGTATCAACAATGGATAAATGAGAAAAGGAGGTTGCGCATCAGCAATGGTTTTCAGTGGAGTGCTAAACCCAAATCCAGTATACATCAAAATGTAGGAATTTAAAAAATCCAAATAGGTAGCACATCAAAAAATGTAAATAAATACCGGACAAAGTACTCACATTTCCATTTCTTTAATGGCACACACCAAAAAGGGATGCTATGTCCTCACAAATAAAAACTGTGCAAACGGTACAATCATTGCAATGCAAAGTGACAGCGTTACTTTACGTAGCGTGTAGCCATATATAAATCACCCTAAATGGATTACTGATTCCGAGCCGATGTGCCAATTATTTAACAGAATCCGATTTCATGTTTAATTGACGAATTGGAAGTATGTATGCTTGTTTTTTGCTGGCCTGGTGTCTGGGGATGTGGCCTGTAATTGGCAATGTCTGTTACTAATTCCACATTGCTGAAACACCCAAGTGTGACAATAACTGTCAGTTTGCAGCAAACGGCCAACAATGTGCCGATCCCATTTACTCATTCAGCATTCCTGACAAAGCAAAATGTTTCATATTTTACTGGGCGAGTTCTTTAATTAAAGTCAAGTAATGTTAGTACAATTTTAAATTAGCACATTTACAAGCTCACAGCGCGTTGCTTTGCGACACTGCGTCATTGTGAGCATGTAGATTGGCTATTTTCTACAAAAATAGCCAATCCATTATGCACTGATCGTTCTCCATCTGTATTTTTTACTGTGCTGAGGAAAGTCATTAATCCAGAAGACAGACCGATGGGGTTTAATGATTTGTATGCCCCTCTCATCCTGTCACCAGCTGGAGAGGTGGTCAGTATAGCCCAGCTTGCCTCACTGGCGGGCCGTCCTATGTCATGCCAGGGCAGCAAACCGGTCACCTTTCAGCTGCAGGGCAACAAGCTCACTCTGTCTGGAGCTCATATCCACCAAGTTCCTGTGGCCCCACCACGCCCAGTCCAAGGTTAGTGTCAGCGGTGGCATGTTCTTAGTTCTTACTGTTGTTCAATGAATGAAACTGTTGACAGTGCCAACATCCCAGAGTAATCTAGTAAGAGTGTGGCGACACGCTTTGATGTCACATGGGCTATAGTTCCAAACATTGCTCCTATGGCTGGAACTATCCCATTGAGATGGATAGATATCACTAGTTATGCTAATGACGTGTATACACGTCTTTAGAATCAAAACCACGGGGTGCCATGGACGTGTATAGGTGTCTTTAGGTCCTTTTTATTGATATCAAACCATATTATAAAAATATTTTATTTCTTTATTTTCTTTTGCTTTTCCTTCAGCGATGCTAGACCGGTTTTGTGCATGCGCACTGCCGTTCACTTCCTTGTTTACCGGCCGACAAAAGTTGCTCATAACTCTAAATCTACTGCGCTCTCCATGGTTTCGATCACAACGCTGATGTTTTTTGGTCATTTCTGACTTCAGCAAGCACCTCGTTTGGAATATTAACGCTTCTAGAGAGACGTAAGACGCGGTTGCGTGAGGTACTAAGGGAAAATTATGCCTCCCGGGTTTGGGTAATGGAAGGCGGGACTTTTCAGAGTAAAATCTGCATGGCACTCTAGCGCCTTTTTTTATTATGAAAAATTCCCCGCAAAAGAAGTGTTAATAGCCTAACGTGTTCGACAAAACAAAAGCTTCGAGTGCCATGTCTCACATGCATCAAGATAAAGTGACCATTTTGTTGAAAGATTAAGTACCAAGGGTGGGAATGGCTTCTTGATCTGTTTCTGAGAAATATGCGAATCATTCTAAAAGCGTGTTATGTGTGAGTGACTGACATTTTCCTTTCTCCTTCCCTCCACTCTACAGGTAACGTGATGCACTTGGTGTCCAGCGGGGGGCAGCACCACCTAATCAGCCAGCCTGCGCAGGTGGCTCTCCTCAGTACAGCCAACACACACCCTGTTCATACCTCTTCTCCAAGTCCCTCTGGGACCCATCTGCCTCACGGTGTCTCCTCGCAAGGTTCCTCCTCCCTTCTCTCCGCTCTTTCTCCCACACTGCCCAATATTTATTTATTTTATTATTATTATTATTTTTGAAAGTTAAATATCCCTTTCATTTCAATACAGATTACCGGTTTCTCTGCATTAAGAATTACACATCAGAGTTTCATTCAGTACCCATGCAAAAAAAACAGTGCAACAGCCCTAGTTGCTGAAGGTTTAAATGGTGTCCTCTCTGTGTTTGTCCTCAGTGCCCTCATCCATGGTGAGCAGTCCAGGGATAGTGAAGATTGTGGTGCGCCAGCACGCAGCACCAGGCAAGGAGTGTGGGCCTGTGCCCACCCTGGCAGTGGCCCCTTCCCCCCGTGTGGCCCCCTATCCATCCCCGTCCCCACACCATCATCCCAACACAACCCCTGTCAGAATCCCCACTACCACTCACATAGCCCAGCGGACCCCTGGTCCTGCCACTGCCACCTATACCATAGCCCCACCCAGAATCCCTTGCTCCACCCCCAGTCACCCCCAGCCCCCTCGCCCTATACTCAAAGTAGTGCAGCCTCCGCCAGCAAGTACTGAACAGCCAGGTGAGCGAAGGAGAAAAACGTTTGTTTTTGTTTTCGCTCAAAGCTTACATGGTTGTGTTCTTGCATGGCAACGGCTGATGTTGGAATAGTTGTTGCAGTTTGTTTGTTTTATTGCACCTGTAGCAGTTTTATTTAGTGTTCTTTTTTCTTATTTTTTATTTGCTGCAATACTAATCAGGATGTAGACACACAAGTATGCATTCAAAATAATTAACCTTTAGGTTAGATATGACTGCTTTCTTGCACTAAATGCTTTCCAGCAGCTTGAAGGAAAAACACATCTGTGTATTAATGGACATTATAGAACTTGTTTACATTCACTCTTTTTCTGTGCTCTTCCTCAGCTCCAGCTCGTGTAAATGCTTCCTCCGCATCTTCCACGTCTTCATCAAAGGCTTCAGTGACTCCAAACGATGACCGCAGTTCCAGTAAAATTGCACTGCCTACCAAGTCCAGCTCCAGTGCAGCTGGAAAAGCCCCTCATCGGCCTAAGCCTGTACCTCCCCCACCGCCACGCTCTCCTTTCTACATGGTGAGGCTGCCACAACATCCTGTTTACACCTCAAACAAATTCACAATGTCCATGAAGCTGCTCCAACTGTGCTTAATTTGTCTTCAAATAATAGAAGAGAATTGAACTTCTCAATAGTATATTATCAAGATAGAAAAGGGATGCAGCACTACTTTTTAGAGAATTTGTTTATTCTGTCTTACATCTACTGACCTTCAGGCTGTGTTCCAGTAGCGTTGCACCCTTCATTTTTAACGCTTAGTTTATTTAGCATACCTTTTGAACAGCCTCAGAAATGGTCTTGCAAGATCATTTGCAAGATGACTGAAATCAAGCGTTCCCTGCGCTACACCTCCATCCTTTTCTACGTGACCAACAGCACGTCCCTCTTTCCCCCTCCAGCCGTGGCTGGAAGACAGCCGTAAGCGGCAGCATGCTAGCCGACTGGACCTCATCTCCCGGGTCAATGAGCACCACTGCGGGGCCAAGCCCGTCTATGGCCGAGAGGTTCTAGACTTTCTCACCTTTCTCCCTGGACGCTGCCCTTCGCCGGCTCCCCCAGGCCCCCATGGGGACTGGGGTCGCTCGGGTCACAGCAGCTGCCTGTTAGCGCAGTCCCAACAGAAGGGCAACCACTGGAGACAGAGTAATGCCCTGAGAGAAGCCATCCACACCACAGAGGAGCGACTAGAGCTGCTCAGTAACGTTATAGACAGGTATGTAGATGACCGGCTGCTTGTTGTTAGTTGATTCCACATTGACTGTACATATCGAAACTTAAAGTAATGTCCTATAGATACGTTCAAATACATATCCTGATTATGGTATTCATGTTCAGGAAGAGAAAAAGTATAGTGTTCATCATATACAGAAACCCTCTAGCTCATCCACATAATCTCTCTCGTCTCTCATCTCAGGTTTACATTTGTGATTCCTCCAGTGGCGGCTCCAGTCATCTCCATGCACTGCTGCCATCCTCCCCCCTCACTGAGCCACAAGCAGGCCCTCTTTTCCACTGAGCTGTCGGCCCGGCTCACCCCTCTCACACACATTCTGCACCGCATTCAGTGTAACATGAGGACCCACTTCCCAGACTTGAGGCTCATACAGTACGACTGTGGTAAGTCATCAAGCCATTAAGAGCTCGGTTTTCCAGTGATAATACACTGATTATGCATGTTTATGCCTTTTATATCAAGCTTATCTCGAAGGCCAAGCCACCTCAGAGGTGAGGTATTATCTTATACCTTTTTGGACCTTAACCATCAATGTGTGTACGTCGTGCATAGGTAAGCTGCAGACACTCCAAGCATTACTGCGAAAGCTGAAGACGGGCGGCCACCGGGTCCTGATATTCACCCAGATGACGCGCATGCTGGATATACTGGAGCAGTTCCTCAACTACCATGGACACATCTACCTCCGTCTCGACGGCAGCACCCGTGTGGAGATGAGACAGGTCGGGGTTTTGCATGTTCTTATTTTCTTAAATTTAAAATGTTTGTGTGTCATTTGCTTGCCAAGATGGTTGAATCGGGATTAATATTAATTACGGTACTATGAAAGCAAAAGTGCATTGGACTTATGTCTATATTTATTATTCTTTGTATTAATTTATTAATAAAGGGTACATGTGCTGACATTGTATCCAGAAGATGCAGAATATTGTTGACATAATTGAGTAGAGTCAGGCTGTTTAATGAGCTACCACTTAACACATTGAGAGCCCACGCTTAACTGCCCAAAATCACTTTCACCTAGAAAATCCATTCACATTTTTTATAATTCAGCTGACTGTGGAGACACATGCTGGAACTTTTTACTTTGAAATGTTTTATAGTTTCTGAGTTATTTAATTTAAACGCCAAATGCATTCTCAATGGCGAAAAAAACAAACTTTGGCAACACGTGTTAAAAAAAAAAAAAAAAAAGGGTTTTGATTTTTCAGATTTTTTTTACTAGACGTCCACAGACGTCTTGGGCTATGCACGTTGCGCAATACCCAGGACGTCCACAGACGTCTTGGGCACAAGATGTGTTAAAATAAAATCTATTAACACATTATTCATCGACCAAAGGAATCGTGTTTGCTGGACCTAATGGAATGTGTTCCAGTGCTCACATCCTGTATCAAGGTGCCATTTAGCATCCTAATGCAACTCCCACTAATTTGACTAATTCCATTCATTTTGGGTATTTATTATGCTGCATGTAGCTCAAATAAATGACTGAGAATAAAACTGGCCCTAGTAATTGTGTGTACGTGTGTAGGGACTACTTAAGTAACTTCAATGGGAATGTAGTTGGTCCAAGAATATAATGTCTTATTGGTGGCATTCAGAAATACACAGGTTCAAAGTTTTTTTTGGTTCATGTCATTACATTTTAAAATCACATGCACAACTGAACTTTTACTACTACATGTTTTGGCACTAGAAAAAGGAAAGAATTCAGTTGGAAATGTGCCAAATGGCTCCAAATGGACATGCCTCCAAATGGACTTGGAACATGCCTCCAAATGGAACATACACACTTTCTGTTACGACGTTCAGTTCAGTACACATACAGTAGTACAGGGATGTATTTACCTCCTATAGAAAAGTGTATTAATTGTGGACCCCCCCCACGTCCCCAGTCCCTAATGGAGCGATTCAACGCAGACGCGAGGGTCTTCTGCTTCATCCTGTCCACGCGAAGCGGTGGCGTGGGCGTCAACCTAACGGGCGCCGACACGGTGGTGTTCTACGACAGCGACTGGAACCCCACCATGGATGCCCAGGCACAGGACCGATGCCACCGCATCGGGCAGACCAGAGACGTCCACATATACAGGTACAGTACACTGCCTCAGGCACAGGACCGATGCCACCGCATCGGGCAGACCAGAGACGTCCACATATACAGGTGCCTCGGGACCGGTCACCCCGGATGCATTTAGTTCTACAGTATGATAGAAATTAATTGATACTTTATGTCTTTATGTCAGATGATGGGTCAGATTTGAAATATTGAAATTAAAATCTGTTCACCAAAATCATCTTTCTGTCTTAACCACTTTAAACCTGGCGTCCCTGTTATGGGCATGTGAAAAGAAAGAAAATGGCAGATCTACAAGCTTACGGTACACAACGTTGTGAGCAATCTAGCTCAAGCTGTTATCTGCTGCTCTTCAGACAGGAAGCGTATTCGACCAATCACAAAGTGGTGTTCACGAATATATATTAAAAGATATCTTCCAAATGTATTTAGAATTTTCATTTCTGCTTGGCAGCTAGCTAGCTAGGCTTCAACTCATTTGGTTTCTAGTTGGAAAATCAAAGAGTGGTGGAGACAGGACATTGGCTTTATTTTCTACTTGAGCTTCCGAAATACAGTTGGGCAGCAACATTTGATAATTGTGGGAGTTAATAAGTTTGTCTCAAACCGTTAAACGGCCAACATTTAACAGCTCAACATTTCCAGTGTAGAGACCAGCGTGAATTCTCTTTGGTCTTTCCTCTTTCTCCTTCAAAGGCTGATCAGTGAGCGCACGGTGGAGGAGAACATCCTAAAGAAAGCCAACCAGAAGAGGATGCTGGGCGACATGGCCATCGAGGGAGGGAACTTCACCACCGCCTTCTTCAAAGAGGTACGTAGATTTGAACAGGTCACCGGTCTCATGTGTCTTAACATAGGGTCCTGTACTGTATTCATTCATTCTCTAGTTCAGGCGTTCCCAAACTGTGTGCACACTAGAGTCACTCTGGTGTGCCGTGAGATGGGTCCAGCTGTGCCTTGGGATTTTGTGACAAACACACATAATTATTGCAATCTATACAACTATAGAAAAGCTTCAGAATTATTATTTTATTTACTATTTATCAGTACATGTGCACAATTCAACACTTATACCCTGTAAAACAACCCCCCCCCCCCCCCCCCCCAACAACATTTAACTACTTTCAAACTAGTTGAGCCACGTCATTATAGGTGTCATTTTCTTTTATTTATTTATTTATTTATTTATATATATTTATTTATTCTCATTTTTGCTGTAAAATAACAGAAATAAAGTACAAATGGTGTGGGTGTGGGGGAGTTAGACAAAACCACTGTCCACTTGAGTAAGAATCACTATATCCATTTCGTCTGTGCCTCCCTCAGCAAACCATCCGCGACCTGTTTGACATGAATGAGGGGGAGAAGCGGGAGGTGGCGGTAGAGCTGTCTGTGCCCCAGGGAGAGGAGGAGGAGGTGGTGGCAGTCAACAAACACAGCACCACCATCCTGGAACAGGTCAGACACGCTTACTGAGTTGTGAATGGCTATATTAACACATTGATGATTTTAATGTGTAGACAGCGCCTTGATTTCTTTTTACTTGTGTTAGGTGAAACTGATTATACTGATACTACTATTATTATATACTGAATCAGAATGATGATAAAATATTCAGAGACACAATACCAGAGAAATAACCCCAGTGTTTGTACTGATACAGATTTAATCTACTTGCTTACAATACTTAACCCATTCTGGGCAGGAACCCCTTTTGGTGTTCGCATTATGTTATGCTTTAGCCGTTTAAATAATAGCAGATCTACAAGCTTGTAGCGCTTGAAAAATCAAAGAACCACTGACATAGGCTGCGTTCGAATTGCTAGGGTTGTTCCCTACTCCCTACTCCCCATACGGGGACCCAGACTCAGTGGACTCAAATAGTGATGAATTCGGACAATACTCCCTGTATGGGGAGCACCGACTCTGACGTCAATATCGGTAGAGGGCGCTATAGGTCCGCGGGTTCATGTACTTTTTATTTGCATTGTAATCCCCATAGGGTTTTTTCAGATCGCCTCATAAAGAACTGTATGAAAAATAAACAAATCATCCCGCCGTTTCACTCATTTGGATATGAAGAATCAACTGACACCAGTCAAAACGCTGCTGCTGAAAAGATGATAAAAAGGTTATTATTTTAAAATAACATAGGCCTATGATTATTATCAATAAATTAATATTATATCCATTATCCAGCAATATGAAAACTAGTAGCCGATCTACAAGCTCTGCTCACAATACGGACGTTAACAGAAACAGCAGTCCAATAAATTGCTGCCTACATAATGAAGTTTTAATGTATTTAGCGCAATTCAATGAAATAATGTTAGATAACATATATGTTTTAATGGCAGGAATTAATTAATATTAATAAAACATATGTTCGGAATTAATATGTCTCACATGCATGTACAAAATATATATTTGACTTTAGCACATAAATGACAACCTCACCAACCTTAATCCAAAAACTATTAAAAAAGTCCGCGGTTGTAAAAATAGTGTCGGCAGCAGGGCGCGAAACCGTGAACCGATGAACGATGGTTTGAAAGGCGGCGTAACAGCCCACTAGACTAACAAGAGAGCTGATATAAAAAGGTTCTGAGGCAGCATAGGAGTCAAATAGGCCAGCAGGGCAGCTGTCAGAAAGGGGTTCAGATTAGTAATACTATTGCAAATGAATTGTTTTATTATAAATAAATAAAATAAAACAATTGCAAATAAATGCACAGATCATTTGTCTCGAGATCTGTAGCTTTGAGATCCGCCAGGGAAGAAAAGAGAGGGGAAACGAAAGTTTTAAGAGTACATTTGTGTTGATTTCTTTCGCTGGTTCAACTTCTGCCTCTTCTGAGTTGGAGCGCAATAAGCGCATGCATGCAGAAGCAGCGCACGTGCGCGCAAACGCGTGCATGTGCGCTCAAGGGCGAGCTTGCGCAATGCATTATGGGGCAGATTTTCTTCGCTGTGTAATTGTAGTGACCATCGGATGGTCCCTACAATTCCCGGTGCATTGTGGGATACTTCAGTCCACTACATTAGGGTGCAAAAATGCTCACTACATATTCGGACACTATAACAAAATGGCGGAACCCCAAAGTAGTGCACTATATGGGGCATAGGGAATGAATTCGAACGCAGCCATAGAAACATAGCTTTTTCAGAAAACTGTCAGGATGTAGAAGACATTTTTAGAATCTGATCTCAGGTCAAAATGGGTTAAGTGGTGCTAAATTGATGGACCCTAACCGACGTCTTTCCAACATGTCTGCCAGGCACTGTGTCGTGCAGAGGACGAGGAGGATATCATGGCCGCTTCCCAAGCCAAGGCGGAGCAGGTGGCCGAGCTGGCGGAGTTCAACGAAAACATCCCACTGGATGACGGAGGGGAACAGGAGGAGGTTGAAGAGCTCTCTAAAGCTGAGCAAGAAATTGCTGCCCTGGTGGAGCAGGTGAGTTGTCATAATCGAGGACCCCCTTGAAAATGAGTTGATACATCTCAAGACTTTTATCCTCTATAAGGCCCTATTCTAATTTGAGGCACTGGCAATGATATCTTTGCAATGAAAAAATAAGCCATTTGCCAATATTGCAAGTTAAGGATTTAATTTAGAATGTGGTATTGCTAAAAAAGAAATGTGTATCCAAAATATTTAATATTTGTGTTTTTCTTTTCTTTGTGCTTAACTGTGGATGTAGCAGTTAGGGGTGAAAGACAAACGTCCAACAATAAGGTCATGCTTAATTTTCATTTAAAATGTCTTTCCCTATCCAGCTAACTCCAATCGAGCGCTACGCAATGAACTTCCTGGAGGCCTCTCTGGAGGATGTGTGCAAGGAGGAGTTGAAGCAAGCTGAGGTGAGATAACCTCTGTCCTGGATTTACAAACTAACCAAGATTGTGTCTCATTAACATATTTCTTAAATAATAATAGTTAGAAATAGAATTATAGATGCTATTTTCTTTTCTTAGTCCACATACAACACTGACCCATCAATAGAATAGGTCCATTTTAACACTTGGATTATTGAACACTGAGGATTATTGATAAAGTTTACATAATTGTGTCAATTTCACATAGATCTCCTTTTATGTTTTTTTTATTGTTGTGTTTATCCAGGAGCAAGTGGAGGCTGCCAGGAAGGGCCTGGACCAGGCCAAAGAGGAGGCCCTGAAACTCCACGCCTCGTCTGACGATGACAACTTCTCGTCCCCACCAGCCTCCGCGGAGCCCACCCAGCCGGCCCCGGCACGCCGTGGCCGCAAGCCCAAGGACAAGAGCGTCATCCACACCTCCACCAGGACCAGTGGCAGGCTGCGCGGAGCCTCTCCCGAGGCTGAGCCTGAACCTCCCACCCCCAGAGAAGTGCCTGACAGAGTACGAGGTCTCAGAGTACGAGGAGTCGCCAAAGACACCTCTGCTGCTGCTCCTGCTGCTGATGCTGCTCCTGCTGCTGCTGCCGCTGCTGCTGCTCCTGCTGCTGCTGCTGCCACTACCCCAGCACGTACAGACCACCCCAGGACCACCTCATCAACAAAGCTTCAGGAGACCTCCAAATCCCCGAAAGCCTCCTCCCCTGCCAGAGACCACCAGACTGTCAGAACCAGGACTTTGTCAAACCGCTCTCTCCCCAGTCCAGTGCCTTCCTCCGCCCCAACCTCTCCTCCTCTTTCTGGGGGAAAACCGCTGACTGCTGGGGAGATGGACAGCAGGTCCATCAGGAGAGCAGAGCGGGAAAAAGAGAGAGAGAAGGAGGAGAAAGAGAGGGGAGCTTCTGTGTTGTCTCAGGAGTCCAGCTGCCCAGTGGACCATCAGCTGTACTCTGCTCAGGTCAGAGATGAGGAGAACAAAGACCAAGTCTCCATGTCTCCGCCGTCAGCTGGCTCCCTCCCCCGTTCGCCTCGCAAAAGGCAGTCGGCCGATGGCGAGGTTCTGCGGGGCCTGGCCGAGGATTCGCCGTCAGCCAAAGTCTTGCGGAAGCTGCCTGGGCGGCTTGTGACTGTGGTGGAGGAGAAGGAGCACACGAAGAGGAGGAGGAGATGCAGCAGTACCGGAGGTACTATGGTCTCCTCAGAAGAGACGACTACAACAGAGGAGCTTGCAGGTGGCTCAAACGATGAGCCAAGTAGAGACGCCACGCCCCACAACCCTGACAGCAAAACTAAAGGGACCCTTTCCAAATCTGCTCAGGACCAACACCCCTCCAACCCTGACAGCAAAACTAAAGGGACCCTTTCCAAATCTGCTCAGGACCAACACCCCAACCCCATTGCACAGCCGCAGCCTGTCAGAGCATACCCTCCTTACTCCCCGCCCCACCACTCTCCTGACATGCCTGTGCTAAGGAACCTGCCCGTGAGACGCAGGCTGGAGACCGAGTCTCGCCTGGCCGCCCAGTTGGTGGAGCAGGGTAGGGGCAGGGGAGGGCTCCAAAACAGGAAAATCGATGCTCCGCCTGGCAAAGACTCCACTTCTTCCTCCGTAGGGCCCAGTGTGAATTCCCCAGTGGTGCCAGTGAAAAGGAAAAGGGGCCGGCCCCCTAAAACTCCCCTCAGTGCTCCTGCACCTGTGATTTCGCCTCCTCCTCCTCCGCCCACCTCAATAAGTGATGAGGGGAGCCCCACTCTATCCCCAAAACGCAAGAGGGGACGTCCTCGGATATACCCGTTAAATGTGCCAGATGCTGACGGTGCAGGACGGAACTCTAATAAGACCCCTTCAGCCAGCACTACTGGCATATCAAGCCCACTATCAAACACTTCTGAGCCGCTTGATGCTAGCACAGAGCCAGGGGGGCTGCCTGCCCCCACTGAACCCAAGTCCAATTTACCTCCAACTGTCAGCACCAGTCAAGAGTCAGTCAGCACCCCATCTGCCAAAGCTGAGGAACAAGACACTAAACCTGTGGTACCTGCCCCAGTTCCAACCACTGATCAGAATCCCGCACAGAGCTCAGCTCAAACACCACCAGACTCTACACAATCCCTAGCCTCAACGTGTGTTCCTCCTGCACCGTGCAAGGCTCAAACATCACCCTCGATCCATCAAGCTTCGGTCTCCACAGCCCAGGTCGGCAGTTCGGCTCCATCTCCAGGCATGGCCACGTCGGCCCAAGAGTCTTCACCTTCCACTAGTCACCCCAACTCAGTGACTACTTCTTCAATCAATAGCGCTGCTCCATCACCAGGGGCCGCCACCTCTACTACACCTGCTCCGTCTCCATCCACAGACACAACGACACAGACACAAACGGTTTGTTCAGCTCCTGCCACCACTGCTGCCTCAGTGGCCGTTACAAAAAGTCCCACGGAGACAAAACCTATAGTTTCTACAGCACCTGTCCCATGTTCTGCCAAAGCTCCCATGGCCACCACTGCGCCTACCACAGCTTCCCAACAAGCCCCTGCCTCAGCAGACACCACCACAGTCTCCAAAACGGCAATGCTTTCATCACCTGCTACGACTGCAGTTAAATCTGACTCGACACCTACATCTACCCCTGCCTCTGCTCAACACAGCACTAGTTCTATGCCAGAATCTGTCACTACTGGCACAGCCACCAGCGGGACTGTGGCAGCCACCACTTCTAGCCCAACTACAGCCTCAGAGAAACCAGGCACAGCTAAACCAGTGACTGCAGAAAAGGTCATTACAGTAAGTACATCAGTGAGGTCGGTCACTGTCGCCACCACAATCCCAGCCAAATCTGTCGGTGATGCTGCATCGGCAACGTTATCGTCCACAACCACTGACGTTACAGAAACTACAAGAACGCCAGCTATGGCTAATATAGCTGCCACCAGCAGCAACCCTGCAAAACCATTAGCTGTGCAGTCAGTGGCAAAGACGGTCACAGCAACCAAACGGACACCATTAACAACTGTCACAACAACCAACACATCTGAGTCAGAGTCCACTGCTATGACTGCTTCAGCTCCTCCTGTTCCAGCTGTGACCACATCAACCAACGTGACCACCACAGCCCCAGTAAAGACGGTGCCAATAAAGTCATCCCTCCCAGTAACATCATCTCTCCCAGTAAAGACAGTCACAGTAACGTCACCCCTCCCAGCAAAGACAGTCGCAGTAACGTCACATGATGTGACCCTCCCAGCAAAGACAGTCGCAGTAACGTCGCCGATCCCAGAGAAGACAGTCACTGTAACGTCACCCCTCCCAGAAAAG
This sequence comes from Electrona antarctica, assembly GCF_951216825.1. Lineage (NCBI taxonomy): Eukaryota > Metazoa > Chordata > Actinopteri > Myctophiformes > Myctophidae > Electrona > Electrona antarctica. Next base: position 18,397,618 of record NC_136805.1, read on the forward strand.
ACAGTTGCAGTAACGTCACCAGTCCCAGAAAAGACAGTCACTGTAACGTCACCCCTCCCAGAAAAGACAGTTGCAGTAACGTCACCAGTCCCAGAAAAGACAGTCACTGTAACGTCACCCCTCCCAGAAAAGACAGTTGCAGTAACGTCACCAGTCCCAGAAAAGACAGTCGCAGTAACGTCACCCCTCCCAGAAAAGACAGTTGCAGTAACGTCACCAGTCCCAGAAAAGACAGCCACTGTAACGTCACCCCTCTCAGAAAAGGTAGTCACAGTAACGTCACCTCTCCCAGAAAGGGTAGTCACAGTAACGTCACCTCTCCCAGAAAGGGTAGTCACAGTAACGCCACCTCTCCCAGAAAAGACAGCCACTGTAACGTTGCCCCTCCCAGAAAAGACAGCCACTGTAACGTCGCCCCTCCCAGAGAAGGTAGTCGCATTAACGTCACCCCTCCCAGAGAAGGTAGTCGCAGTAACGTCACCCCTCCCAGAGAAGGTAGTCGCAGTAACGTCGCCCCTCCCAGAGAAGGTAGTCGCAGTAACGTCACCCCTCCCAGAAAAGGTAGTCGCAGTAACGTCGCCCCTCCCAGAAAAGACAGCCAATGTAATGTCGCCCCTCCCAGAAAAGACAGCCACTGTAACGTCACCCCTACCAGAGAAGGTAGTCGCAATAACGTCACCCCTCCCAGAGAAGGTAGTCGCAGTAACGTCACCCCTCCCAGAGAAGGTAGTCGCAGTAACGTCACCCCTCCCAGAGAAGGTAGTCGCAGTAACGTCACCCCTCCCAGAAAAGGTAGTCGCAGTAACGTCACCCCTCCCAGAAAAGATGGTCACTGTAACATCACCCCTCCCAGAAAAGGTAGTCGCAGTAACATCACCCCTCCCAGAAAAGACAGTCGCAGTAACATCATCTGTCCCAGAAAAGACGGTCACTGTAACGTCACCCCTCCCAGAAAAAACTGTCACTGTAACGTCACCCCTCCCAGAAAAGACTGTCGCAGTAACGTCACCGATCCCAGAAAAGACAATCGCAGTAACGTCACCGATCCCAGAAAAGACAATCGCAGTAACGTCACCAATCCAAGAAAAGACAGTCGCGGTAACGTCAGTGAAGACGGTCACAGTCACGTCAACCCTTCCAGAAAAGACAGTCCCAGTAACGTCAGTAAAGACAGTCACATCACCCCTCCCAGTTAAGACGGCTACAGTAACGTCACCCCTCCAAGTAAAGACTGCTACAGTCACCTCATCCGTCTCAGCAAAGACTGTCCCAGAAAAATCGTCCCTCCCAGAAAAGACAGTCACAGTAACGTCAGCCCTTCCAGAAAAGACGGCTACAGTCAAGTCATCCCTTCCAGAAAAGACGTCTACAGTCTCGTCATCCCTTCCAGAAAAGACGTCTACAGTCACGTCATCCCTTCCAGCAAAGACAGTCCCAGTAACGTCAGTAAAGACATTCCCAGTAACGTCAGTAAAAACAGTCACAGTAACATCACCCCTCCCCGAAAAGACGGCTACAATAACGTCATCCCTCCCAGCAAAGACGGTCCCAGAAATGTCATCTCTCCCAGCAAAGACAGTCACTGTAACGACACCGCTCCCAGCAAAGACAGTCACTGTAACGACACCGCTCCCAGCAAAGACAGTCACTGTAACGACACCGCTCCCAGCAAAGACGGTCCCAGTAACGTCAGTAAAGACAGCGACAGTAATGTCATCCTTACCAGAAAAGACAGTCACAGTAACAACACCTCTCCCAGAAAAGGCAGTCACAGTAACAACACCTCTCCCAGAAAAGGCAGTCACAGTAACAACACCTCTCCCAGAAAAGGCAGTCACAGTAACAACACCTCTCCCAGAAAAGGCAGTCACAGTAACAACACCTCTCCCAGAAAAGGCAGTCACAGTAACAACACCTCTCCCAGAAAAGGCAGTCACAGTAACAACACCTCTCCCAGAAAAGGTAGTCACAGTAACAACACCCCTCCCAGAAAAGGCAGTCCCAGAGACAACACCCCTTCCAGCGCAAGTAACAATTCCTACAGGGCCATCAAAAAACATTGTAACAACCCCGTCCAAACAGGCCTCTACCCTCATCACAGAAAAGACTGTATCGGCTACGGTATCATCAAACGTTACACATACTACACAAACACCCACTGCCACTTCAGCAGTAAGCACTACCAGTTCTCCTCCAACAACCACCCAAACCCCAGCAGTCGTTTCCCCTCTGATACCTATCCCGACTCCCACTAACATTCCTCCAGTGGCGTCCAACCCAACACCTGCCCCCTCCATTGTCTCCTCTGCTGCGACTGTATCAGTGATGCAGTGCTCTAAGCCGACTCAAAAAGAATCTGCAGATGCAACAGACTCTGTACTGGTGACAGACACTGAGGTCGATACCATGATGGACAACAACAGTGGGACAGAGGCGAAGGAGAGCTTCAAGTCTGAGCCCATAAAGAGGAAGGCTGATGGCTCTCCAACCCCCTCCCCGCCTGAGTCAGAGACCCCTGTGACTCGTCAGCAGGAGAAAGCGAAGCAGCAGCAGCAGCAGCTTGAGGAGATGGAGAAGGTTGTTGGAGATGAGAGCACCTTTGGTCAGAAGAGACTCATCAGCCGGCAGAGCAGTCAGGAGTCTGCTCGTTCCTCATCTCCATCCTCCAGCTGCTCCTCGTCCACACTCACGCGTCACGCTCATCACAAAAAAACGTATGAGAACCGGCATCCTGCTAAGAAGAGGCGAGTGGACGCTGCCTCAGAGAAGGCAGAGGAGAAGATAAAGAAAGTGGAAGTCAAGTGCACAGAAAACGAGGCAGGGCAAGGAGGCAAGGAGGAGCAGACCGCTACCTCTCGGAGGGGGCGTTCCAGGTCCCCTTCCTCTTCCTCTGACTCGGACAGCTCCGAAAGCAGAAAGGAGCGTCGACTAACCCGTTCGGTAAAGCGCGGGCTACAGGACCAGGAGAAGGAGGGAGAGGGCCACCGACAGAGGAAGAGGACGGCACGAAGCTCTGACAGAAACAAGTCCAACAGTACCGCAGAATCCGGCAGCGACACATCTTCTGTCCGAGTTACCAGGAAGTCTGCAGGATCTCAGCCCACAACAGAGAGCAAACCACAAACCAACAGCGTACCCGCCACACCTCCTGAACCAGAAGTTCTGGGCAAGAGGTGTTCAGCCCTCAATGCAGCAGCCAAGCTCTTAGCCATGAAGGGTAGAGTGGACACCCCTGGTCACACCATCAGGAAAGACCATGGGACTAAGGCTGGGAACTCCCCTGCTTCTTCCACTGACAAAAATCAAATGTCTAAAAACAAAAGTGTGCCAGCCTCCCCTCAGACCAACTCTCTCAACACCAGTAACAACAAACCAGGTGGCAGCAAACCCCCCACTCCCACTCAGACCTCCCGCTCCACCAGACAGTGCCCCGGTTCTCTCCTGCCTCCCCTGGACTTGGAGGTCAAGAGGTGCAGGCGGGACAAGGGAAAGGTCAAGGAGAAAGCCATGGAGAAGGACGGAAGTAAAAAGTCGTCCGAGGGGAAGGAACGGGAAGGAGAGGGTCGGTCTTCGTCGCGGGGCCACAGTGCCTGCAGCAGCATGAGCAGTGACGGGGACGGCGAGGGTGGTGGCCACAGCAGTAGGAGCCGTAGCAGCAGCAACAGCAGCCAACGAACCCTGAGCGGCAGCTCCCAGGGAACAGAACCCAGGGAGTCCCGCTCCCGAGCCACCTCGTCGGGAAGCGAGCGGGACCGCAGCTCGGAGCGTGGGAAACACAGGGACAGAAAGGATGGGGAGGCAAGGGACAGCCTCAGGGATGGTAGGCGGTCCCAGAGGTCATCACAGGATTTGAGCAGCGGCTCCGGAGCCGAAGGGACTCCCGACAGGGTGCTGCGCAGTATCGCAGCACTGGCAGCAGCGCAGGCCCGCTCGCCTGCAGCAAGCACCCGTTCCGGCCAAGTGCGTCACCACAAGACATGACAATAGGGACAGAGGGCTAAAAACCTAACTGGAAGGGACAGAGAGGTAAGTGGGATGCTGTAATGGAGCACAGTAGGAAAATGGAGAAATGTGAACCTCCAAGGTTGCTGCTTTGTCCACACTCTAATATGAATGCAAGTAGAACTGTGAGTGTGGTACAAGCCACGGACCTCCCCGCCTCTCGGGCCCTCTCCCCCTCCAACTGGACCTGGTCCCCTCACCAGCTCCGTCAGCTGGGGGAAGGCTCAGGGAAGCCAGACTGGGGAGAGTTGGTGACACTTTCACAGTGTCCTCTCTGAGAAGTGTAATGATGAGTTTCGACGGTCAGACAACAATAGAGACAGTGGTTAAAGCACCTTGGGACTTGATACAGGATTTAAAAAGGTGCAAAAGGTGATATTGGCAAGTTGTTAGTAGCCACACTATGTACTGTAATCATTTAAAAGACTGGAAAACTCAGATATTATGTGTTGGGGATTAGACAGCACCCTCAGCTAGGGTTCTAAATGAAAAATCCTTTGTGCGAATAAAAATAATACTTTGGAGTGACCAGATGTATTGTAAGTCGAAGGTTTTAGACAGTTCGTTTCTGAAATTTCTGTCAGTTGTTCTGACTATTGTTTATTTGCAGTCAGTTTATAAGTTATGGATATTTTATTATTTCTTCCAGAGTATTAGGAAGACAACAGATCTGTAAATGTGATCTCTGCTGCACTATGCTGGAGCTTGTCTTTCGCTTGGGCCCCTCCCTCCCCTCTACTCATCATGTCTTGACTTCATTCTAAATCTAGCCTTTTGCACATCCAATACGTGGCCCACAGTTTTCAAGTGCATTGTGGTGTAGTATTACATATTTTCTTATTTTTGTTTGTTCTTTTGTTTACATCAACCCAGTTAATAATTACGTTACGGTACCTCAGAATGTACCGCCGGGGAGCCCTGAATACGTCCATCTCTCATGCTAGGCTCCTGTCTTTGACATGACTTATTTTGCTTTTGCCTTCCCAAAGCCCGACTTTCTTATGGCCCATATATCGTCACGAAGACATTCATGCAAAAAGGGCAATGAATCTATGTAATTAAAAAAAAACAAAAAAACAGTGCCTGTTTGGCCATGGGTTTTGACCCCCAGTATGCCTTGTGAAGCACCTGAACCGCGGTGTGAAACGTCATGTTATTGACGATGAAGTAACTACTTAATACGTTCAAGGAGCCTGTTAAAAAAGGAGCCTGTGCATCAGTGCTACAAATTTATTTTTCACCTGGATTTTTACTGTCATCATGACTTCATTGTTCCTCTCACGTGTAATGTAGTCTGAATATAAAATGTTTGAATTAAAAGATTAACTGGTACAGTACCCAGATGACAATAAATCATCACATTTCCCTTTGGACTTGCATTTCCCACAGCTGTTTCTAAGCAGGGGGAGGGGGGGACAATATGGTGATGGTCTTATTTTTTATTTTGTCTCTTTTCATTTGTTACATTCCCTTTGTTCCCTTGTAATTCCACATCGTTTTACTTGAAAGATTAAAAGGACAAAAATGACAGTTGAATAAAAAGACCAAAAATAAGCTGATATATCTTTTTGTATTAAGATTTCATAATTGTGACTATGTGGTTGCATATCTTGAGATCATTTATCGTAAACCATGGCAAAAATGTATTGGGGATACTATAAACTTTTTTTTTTTTAATGGTTTGTAATTGCCTGCAATAAGTCAATTTCTGAACTGATGAACATGCGTTTTAAAGCTATAAATGGCTAAATGTAAGGGCTCCTGTGTAAACATTTAAAAAGAAATTGTGGAGAAACATTGAGTTTCTTAGTTGGGGTATTTGAATTGATGTTGACTTAAGCACAATACATACCCCTTCTGATGTCAGATCTCCCGGTTTCTCAGTTCTCATTTTATCGTTTACTTGGGCTTTTGTGAACACCCCAGAGAGATAAGTTGCTTGATTCAGTGTTTAGATATTTCATATTCATTTTATCACCACCCTTCCTTGGTTGTGGTGAGTGCCTCCTAATACTTTATTTTTGTAAAAATTAATATCAAATATCTAAATACCGAATCAAGCAGCTCCCAAAAGTGTAGACAATAAAATGACCCCCCAAAAGTTAAGTGAAATATCCCTTTAATGCACGCCGTCGCTGGGCAAGACTTGGCGGAAGTAGCGGGATTTTGGCAGAAGTACCACTCAATTAAATGACGTTAACGCTTTACAAATGTTTCTGTGTATGAAACGGGTAGTGTGATTGGACGAAAAATATCGTATCCGGGGGGGGAAGATTGTCCCCCCCCCCGGATACGATATTTTTCGTCGGAAAATGCATCTGACGGATGTTCCGGCTATGCACTCTGCCTTAGGTTGTGACCAGGCTTTTCTCTTCGCAGATGAGTAAGGCTGGCTACCTTTAATGGCACATTAGTTGACTGAAACAAACCAATGATGCAAGGTTCAATAATTAAAAGAAAAGCCCCATGATTTAATAGCTTTACACATTCATTGGAGACAGATCACTGTAGAGTAGACCGTCACAAGGCTTGATCGAATCATCAGCAAAACAATTGTGCTGTTAACTTAAGAGACAAGATATCACATTGTATAACATGGCAGTATTTTATTTTAAAAACGGATCATTAAAATAAAATGAGTGATACAAAATTCAATAGCCAGACTTCTCCCTCAACTTAACAGCTAATGATGCTGTGCAGGACATATTTCCTTGACATATTAAAAGTTACATTTCTTCACACGTCACAAAGTGTAAGAAAAATGTTCCATCATGGAAAATGATTCAGCAAGGAACAGTTAGCCTGTTTAGAAAGGGAAAATTAAAAACTGAAGACATTAGGGTGTCACAGCTTTATGACTGAAACACTACATAGGAATTCAGATGTATGAGATTAAAAATGGTTATGGTTCTCAAAGCAGAACAGTAACAGCACACACCGTCCCTCATTAACAATACCATTAGTGCACATGATGGTCTCTGGCCCTTTGAACTGTCAACTAGTCTAGTAACACACAAAGGACTTTTATGACGAGAAAAGGCTCCATTATGACAATTATTTTAAAAAGGATTCTATTGCTGCTGTGGACAAAATATTCACATAGCAGCTTAAAAGAACAATGTTCAACATATATATACACAAATGATGGGTGGGAGCCTTGGGGCAGTCAATGCAGTGCTCAGACCCCTTCTCAGGAGTCCTCAAGGAGGCAGCTGGATTCCATATAAAATAACTTCTCTATTTACACTGGTTACATGAATGCAGTTTCATACAATGTTCAAGTTTTTCAATCGACTGCATTGCTCACCAAAACAATATTGGCTATGTACAATTATATTAGTCTATTTATATGCATTTTAAAAACAAGCCTTGGGCTAATATAACTGTTTTTGTCATTCATTTATAAACATAATGAGAATCAACATAACTAGCAGGTTTTTTTCCTGAGTATATTATGATCAGCGCCATATCAGTGTTGCCAATACTGCATTTTTTCTCACACAAACATGAGTTGAGAGGTGGGGTCCAGCAAAATGTATACCAACACACGTGCACATACAAAAGCTGACATAACAAGTCCTCCCATCTCATGGTCTTGGTGTTCACTGAGGACCAAGTTTGATCAGAGATTCCATAAGCCAGCAGAATCTGTGGAGGTGTGGTAGAGAATGTGTGCCTCTGTGTCTTGTGTATTTGCTAGTGTTTTAACACCACATTAGTTAAAAGATGAGAACGAGGAGACATGTCTTCCTTAAAAAAAGAAGGAAAGGTCTAACATTGGGATGGGGTGTGGGTGTTAGTGAACACAACTCTGCAATGTGAAAAACACTAAAGCATGATAGTGGGCACAGGGGAGAAATGTTGAAAGGATTTGACCTAATTATCCAACACCCTGTTGGTATGGACATGTATGTATGTATATAAAATATGACCTTAAGTTCATGATGTTGTGTTTTTCCAGATTGGACTACAGCCAATGCAGGAGCTCATCAGCCAAAGGCAGATGCCAAGGAGATGACTAGAATAAGTATGAGTATGGCGAGACACACCGCAATCCACATTTTTTTCTGTGGGAAAAGGGAGGGGAGGGAAGAGAGAGAGAGTAATGGGTTCAACAACCAATTCTATGTTAATTGTCTATGGGTCAACTTATAAAAGTGCATGACATTGTACCTTGCGTGCCTTCTGCTGAAATGTAACAGCTTTTTCTACGTCTCCCTTTGCCTTTTCCACATAGTTTGATGACTGAATGATGTTGGCTTCGATGTTGTTTACCATCTCCCCCTGCATGAGAAGGAAGGGCATGAGGAAGGGGGAACAAAAGCATAACCCAAATAAGACTACTTTGAAAAGCCCAAAAAAGCCACGCGAGAGAGGAGAGGCTTCTCTGATGGAGCGTTACCTGTGCCTCCACCTCCATAGCCAGGTACTGGAACATATCGTGTAGGTCTCTGATGCTCCGCTCTAGCTTCAGGATCTCGTCGTGTCGTGACTCAATCTCATTCAGCGCCTGCCGGGTAGCTTTGGCATCGATCAAGATCTGGATAGGGTGGCGTAGAAAATCATAATGATCAGAGGTTGTGTGTAACATGTCACATGGTTGACGAGCAGGCTAAAGTTGTGGGTCCTGGGATGGCATCTAATGTAAAGGCCACAGGGAATTCTTTGGGATGCTTTTTTTTTTTTGCTACCGGGACATCCTTGAGCTATGGTAGTCACACTACACTAATATGTAGGAAGTTGGAACTGTACTATACATTACAGTTTCTTGGATATGCTGTTGCTTACCAAGCCTTGAGTCCATTTTGAGCAATAAGAGTGGCAACAAAACAAGTATGTGATCACTTATATTTTATTTGGAGTCAATCATCGTAACAGTGACAGTAATGTTATATTCTAAACACATCTTCTGGTAGTTGCTAGTATAGTGAGTGACTAAGGATTAAGTTATTGGTGAGACTTTAAGATTAACACATGACCTGTACTTAGAAAGAAAGACAGACTCACGTTCTGTGTAAAAACGTCCGTTTGTCCGGTTTCCAACATCGTTTCCAGCTCCTCGTCCGTTACATTGTTACCAGCTGAGGGGGAGATTAATATTAGGTCAAGGGTTTCAGATCGTAAATAATGACATTTAGAAAGTTGTAAGAAACGACAAGGCCCATGATGTGGATTTAAACAGACGTCATCGATATAATGAGGACCACAAACCACAACAAGGAACAGATTCATGTCCCAGTAGAAATGAATGGGAGTTGCATGCATGGTCAAAGCAGTTGAATTCACAAAATGACCCGCTGGACCGCACAAAACACTTACTGATCTTGAGCTGCCGCTGTATTCTCTCCACGTTGCGGTCTCTGTACTGAGACTGGATGGTGTTACAGTGGCCCATCAGCTCCACAAACTGCCTGGACAAGACGCCATGCTACAGACAGAACGGGAGACCACGTTAAGTATTTAGGCTAGTCGATTGGAAAACACAGTCTTCAGTGATGACTCCAGAATCGTAAACTGAACCCACTTTTTTTGTAATGGGGTAAAATCGATGTGTATTTCATGGTGCAACTAACTTTATACAAGCTACAACGTTGGGTAATGCGAGAACAGCACTGTTGGTAGCTGCTAGAGAATTTGAGATGAGGACTTTCATGCAACACATAAATGAATAAAGATCCAACCTGGGTTCGCTGCATCCTCAAGTTTATGGTCACATATGGTCCATCCTCCGCTCCCTTTTTGGGTTCAATGGCTGAAAAATAACACAAATAAGTGTTATTCTGGAAGTACATCTATGCCAGTGTGATTGGATAAAAATGATTTAAACTGTATGCAGATAATCCTCACTCTTCAATTTCTTTTGGATATGACTGGCCGCCGTTTTGATCTCATCTCGTAGCGTCTGGAGCTCTTTCTTCATATCTAAATCAGGAGAGGGGAAAGTAATGTACTCAAGCAAGCATGTCAGAACACACAAATGAAAATCATCCTAAACTCGAGTCTACACAGAATTATCTGTAACCTGATCTGAGAAGAATTCAAACTTCCAAACTGGCAGTTAGGACAGCAGAGAAGCTGATCTACATGCATTACTGACCGTTCTCTGGTAGTGCTACACCCAGCACGGTTTTCTGTTTGTTCTCAAGGTCAGTGACTTTTTTTCGGAGAGACTCCAGTCCCTCGTGGATTTCTTGGACCTGAAAGTAGTAAAGAAACGTATAGTGATTAAGGTTTTAGAAACAAGAGCATTGACTACTAGCCCAATACTTTACTTAATGAATATTGCATTGCAAGAGCTGAGTTTGATATAAACCAGTCTTCTGTTTTAACATTATTTATTTTTGACAGGGAAGAAATTTGAAAACTTGTGCTTTTAATTGAACAATTGTGGCAGGCATAGACAATTAGACATATAAGAGCCATACAGTAGTGCATGCACATCCACTGTAGTATCTAGGGACATGACACACAAGACAAGAACAACATAAAGTGTACTCACTTCCTAGAACCATCGATGCAATATAAACACAAAACAATATATATAATACCAAGAATCTCGCAAAGACAATCATAGAGGAAAGATAATGAAGTTATTAATGATTATATTGAATCTAAATCAGAACCAGTATAGGAAATATCTAAGAACTCCTCTATGCACAGACTAGCAAGTCATCATTTTTAATACGACAATGTGACCAGATGACTGACACTTACAGGTTTTGGGGGAGAGTGACATGTTCAACAATGTTTAGAAAAGCCATAACATAACCAAGGAATGCCAATCTGTGATGCTGTAAACACTGCAAGTATTTTCAATGTTTAACACATGTTGGTTGTGTTATTGTAAACAATAACAACCAAATGCAACAGCCATTTATATGAATGGCACACACATCACACACTCAAAACAAGTATGTACTGAATTGATAGACCTGAAACACAATGTAAAAAAACAAGTATATTTTATGATATCTACACTACAGTAAGCCTATATGGTGTATACATGGATTTGAGGGCATCGGAATTTTACCTTCCTAAAAAATATTTCATTCTCCTTCTCATCTTTGACCGTAGAGGTTCCAGGTTTGATCATGAGGGCTGTACCCTCATCGTCCTCATCTGAACAGTCTGCATTCTGTGAGTGGAGAGAACATAAGTTGTTATGCCTGGGGGGAAATGTAATTTGTCCATTTATAAGTTAACTCTGAGAGACGGTACAAAATAAATGGACACTTTTGGATTTACGGCACGTGACATATTGTACCCTCCATTTAAGAGTTCAATAAACTATTAAACGTGAATGTACCATGTGTTCCGTGCAGAACATAACAGAACACTGCCCTGCCCTGTCCTGTCACATCCTCTATGGAAAACATACACAACTTCATTGAAACGGAAGTTGGGTAAGGAAATCAATAATATATGTAACAGGCAAACTGGTGATTAAATGTCACCGCAGCAGCAATTCAGATAAGTAGATGAGACCAATACATTCATCGGTCTCTTCAAGGTGTCAAGTTAGAATCACTGGTGTTATTAGTTCCAACTTTAGCAGGAGGGCTTGTCGAAGCTAAATGCTAAAGTTAGCCATTTTTCCCAACCCTCTTTGAAACTCACATTTAATTCCTTCGTTCGATCCCTCATTTTCCAAAGCGATTGCGAATAGTTAAAATGAAAGTTCTAACTAAAGCTGACAGTGTAGTGGAGCCACGCTGAGGTGTGGAAGAGTTGCTGGCTGCCCAGAGAGCAGAAAGGCTAAAAACTTTCCTCTGGTGTCATTCAACAAGTAAACTACTACTACGACTCTTCTTCGAATGCAGCTGGAAATCACCTACGTCCACATTAGTTGCACACTTCCGCCACCTGTCGTGATGGTAGGGTGGTAGCATATAGTTATAAGAATGTCAAAGGTTATTTCTTGTCTAGTTTTGTTTCATTTGTTGTTTTAATTGTTTTATTTACATTCTCAGACATTCCAAAAAATAGTTGTAATAATATCAGGTGGTAGCCAGCCTACAGACATGGAGGAAAGTAACTAAGCACATTTACTGTACTTATTAATTATTACTGTATTAACTTAAGAAAAGCGCTGCATATGCATGTTACAATGTAACATTTGGTATTAATGTTACATTTAACATTCATGTTATATCGTTTTTGAATTTTGAAATACACAAAATCTTACTACCACCACCATGTTATTACCAGTAAGACGGCATGAGGGCCATGCTGAAACAACAGAGCTTCTTAATATGGCACAGTTAAGAAGCAGGAGTTAAACTATTAATCTGGTGTCCGTGAGGTCAGATGTAGAGTTGCTGGCCGGCTCCATATACTGTATGCAGGAGCGTGTCTTGAGTGTACAGGGTTTGATGAGGTCAGATCAACATATGGAATGTCAGAACAGGTCAGCTCCATATATGGAGATCTATGGGTTTGATGAGGTCAGATCAACATATGGAATGAATTCTGTACTGGCCATATATGGAGCATGTCTTGAGTGTACAGGGTTTGATGAGGTCAGATCCAGTGCATTTCACATACATGTGTGGTGGTGGGCATTGGTGGAAGGCTAGTGGACTGTGGAAGGCCATCGTTAGATGACACAAGAACTTTTAAGACCTTTAATACCCACAAAAAAATAAAATAGGCCATTACTGAATCAAAAGTAATCAACAAACTATACCAAATTATCAAATGATATAAGAAAGAGGCAATATTTATCTGTGGAACCAAGTCAAACTGCTTATCAGGGTGGGGGGATCCCCAGTTCAAATACAATTATTTTGGGGGGGGGGTCACAGCCTGAAAAGGTTGAGAACCACTGCTCTAGAAGAGTCCACCAAGGCTGGAGTTTCATTGAGCCATCCTCCCTGCCCACTCAATCTCTCCTCCGCCCACCTGCCAACATCACCTATAGATCCAAGTCCGTCTGAGGACAACTGTGTCCTGTTGTTTATCTGTAATTGCAGCACAGAGTGGGAGGCTTGGTTTTATAGCACCATGGGGAAATAATGGCAGGTATCCAGGATATAAGCTTTTATGAAAGAGGTAAACACAAGTCTAGAGAGGGAGGGCTGTCTGACAGTGCTGTTCCTGGTTAATCAGTGCTTAAATGTGAAAGAGAGAGATGTGGTGGCGAGAATGCATATAAACACTATGGTATTGATGAATTTAATGTAGCCGACTAGTAGATGATAGTTAACACCTAATTACCACCTGTTCTTCACTGACCAACTCATTAGAGACTGCTGACTCATGTAAACCTATTTCAAACTGTGTGAGTTAACTATAGAATAGAGTCCATTTAAGGCATGACCATCTCTTGTTACTCCTGAAACTCTGTACACTGCTGAAAGTATAAAATATGTGTGGGACATGTGTGTGGGGGGTGCTGGGGGAAGCTCTGGAGGGAGACACTAGTCTCTCTCTGGTGTGATGACATATACAATAAAAGAATGGAGTTCGAATCCTGATGGTTGAGTCCTGCTTCTTCCTGATGTTGTTTACTTATTAATAGTAATATCAAAAGCTGCCATTACAGAGAGAGAGGGAGAAAGAGTGGGGGAAATGGAGAAAACCTGAGAGAAGGAACCTGGGACTAGCTTATTTCACCAGACTAGCTTATTTCACCAGGCACAGAGGAAGCTATTGTATGCAGATCGAGGAAGAGCTGGTTTGTATGATTTTTAAGCAAAGCAAACAGCAGAAATACATAACAAAGTGTGTGTGTGTGTGTGTGTGTGTGTGTGTGTGTGTGTGTGTGTGTGTGTGCGCGTGCGTGCGTGCGTGCGTGCGTGCGTGCGTGCGTGCGTGCGTGCGTGCGCACACATAACTATGCACACATCTGTGTCTACCACAGAACATGGTGATTCAATTGACTTAACAATGCACTGTTATTTCTCCATACTTAATTCCTGTCCTCCCACTTGACAGGGCCTCTCATAAGTTGATAACCATTCTCTCTGTCTTTCCAGAAATTCCTGTTACGATCGGCTGATAGTCGCGGCAGGCCTCCCGCAGCAACTCACTAACAGGACAGAATTGGGAGGTCAGCCAGCTGCCACAGGAGCCGGCCAGCAACTTTACATCTGACCTCAAACCCTTAGATCTCCATATATGGAGCTGACCTGTTCTGACATTCCATATGTTGATCCTTCCCCACCCGTCTTTCCTCTTCAATGTCTCCCTTTTGACTGATACCTGTCCATTCAAACTCTAGACGGGCCCGACCCCAAAGTTATTAGGGGCGGCAGCTGGCAAAAACTAGAGTTCTCAACAGGCCTGAAAATTAAGGCCCAGCCCTACCTGGGCTCTCATCAAACCCTGTACAATCAAGACACTGCCCCCGCTGTCACCCTTAGATCCCCATATATGGAGCTGACCTGTTCTGACATTCCATATGTTGATCTGACCTCATCAAACCCTGTACACTCCAAACACTGCCCCCCTGCCACACTTTTTGAGTGGTGTAAACCACTCCTACAACTGGCTTTTGTGTGCATAAAAAAATGACCGTGGTTGCTATGTTCAAAATAATTTCTGACGTAATTAAATCACACCCGGGTGAACTGGATGACCGTAGCAACCGTGGTCATTTTCTCTGCGCAAAAAAAGCCAGTTGTGAAATCACATCCAGGTGTGATACATACATTTATCAAAAATTATAGCTTTTTTTACTTAACATATTTTGTGTGATTTCATTACGTCAGACATTACGTCAGACCACAGCTGATCATGCTATATAAAACCTTACACCACTCAGTTCACACGGGTGTGATTTTTTTAATTCAGAGCTACTTTCAACAAGATCTACCCACCTTATCCCATCTGTGAAAATAGTTGTACAATGTAGGGGGCTTTGGAATACAAATAGCAGCTATGTTTGTGTGCAACACTCGTGAAAACAAAGTATTGCATTATGTGTTTGAGCTGAAAGGCCCCAACACAAACATTGATGACGAAGGTGAGGATGCAAATTGTGATTGGCCGGAATACGATGATGTATGGTAATGTACGATGATAAGAGCGCCCCTCACTTCACACAGGTGTGATATTTAATATGTAATTTATATATTTTAGGGGTATATCATTATCATGTCTGAGGGGGATGTGGGGACGGCTGCTGCCGCCTCCTCACCTAACTGCTTCTGATATCCATGGATGGACATGTCCTCCTGCTCAGCTCAATCAGCAGGACCAGAACACACACACTAATACATTTCCTTCCAGTTCTTGGTACAGAGCGCCCCCTTGTGACTGTAGTGTAGACGACATGTTCTTCTATGAATCAGTTGGATTTAATCTCAGGGATCAAATAGTGAATGACTGCATTTCTTATGTAGGCAAGTCAACTCACTCGCTGTACAAGGCGCTGTAGCCTACAAGGGGTGGCCAATGTTCAGAGGGCAGCTAAATGTTTCTGTCGTTTGTAGCCTGTATAGACATTTTAGATAACATAAGATTTAACTTTAAACATTGAACTCCTATTGAGTTCATCTATTGAGTTCATTTACAGTGTTCTCCCGTCTCTCCGAGTCTTTAAGTGTGAGAGATCCTTGATTTGATTCCACTCAGAGGTGGAAAAAATACTAAATGTAGAAAGAAACACTGTTACAAGTCTAGCCTCGATCGGGGCGGCGAACCCGGGACCTCGTATCAACAAGGCTCATACGTTACCAGCTATATACTCTATGGTTACCAGTCGACTAAAGAGCCAGGCCTAATAAGCAATCAAACCCAGAGTGACCAAGCCCAGACAGATTGATTTCACTGTCAGGTTCACAAATGCAATAGTTTAATATGTTTACTTTATTATTTATATTTGACTGATTTAATTTACCTATTGAACCAGGCAATTATCACCACCACAAACTATTATAGAATGTTCATATTAAAGTATATTTCGACTGTTTGGAACTATCATTTCATTTTGTTATTGTCATCTGTTGTATTTGGAACTGTCATTTCATTGTGTTATTGTCATCTCAAATAAATCCACTAAAGACATTTAGTTGTAATTTTTCATTCCACTTGTATCAATTAAACCCACTAAAGATTAGGCCTAGTTGTAATA
Organism: Electrona antarctica; assembly: GCF_951216825.1. Classification (NCBI taxonomy): domain Eukaryota; kingdom Metazoa; phylum Chordata; class Actinopteri; order Myctophiformes; family Myctophidae; genus Electrona; species Electrona antarctica. The sequence continues at coordinate 18,413,696 of NC_136805.1, forward strand.
ATTCATTCCATATTTAAATCCACTAAAGATATAGTTGTAATTCATTAATTCTGTCACTGAGGAAATCTCTTACATTTCCACAAAAGCATCTCTTACATTTCCACAAAATGAACTACGCCGACACGCCGTGCATACGACGTCGATACGCCGACCTCTCTCGGGACGGCGTATCAACGTCGTGCGCACGGTGTGTCGGCGTAGTTCATTTTCAGCTCACTTTCAACTGTCTGAAATCACACAAAAAAATGTTTTTGGACAAAAACAGTCCGACGGCGTGAGCGGACGTTGATACGCCGTTGATACGCCGTCCAGAGAGAGACGGCGTATCAACGTCGTATGGGTGGCGTGTCGGCGTAGTTCATTTTCAACTGGACAACGTTGGCGCTGTTCACTTTCAACTCTTTTTGACATTATACCTACAATTTGTAGTACTCGTAACAAACCCACATTTATTACACTATGATTGATTGATTGATTGATTTTTGATTGATTATTTTATTTTCGTGTTCTGCACCCCATGGGTTTATAAGAAACATTTACATTTCATTATATTCATAATCATAAGACATTGAATTAGAGTGAGCTGAGACTGCTGAGTGAGTGTAAGGCATGCGTCTGACTTGGACGTTGTGTGGTATTGTTGAGAGAAAAGTGATATTAACTTCTTTGTGCAATGTCGAATTTATACTTGGCTCATGCCCTTTACTAGAAATATATATATTTCAAGTTCTCCAGAATTGAACTAGGAGATCTGGGACTTGAACATGGAACCTCTGTGTTGAGAGCCTGATCATCAGACCAGTACACCATCTCTCAGAATTGTTGAAGCGTTCCTTTGTATTTTAGCCTTCAGTTAGGTCAACTTTATTATTTGAAACCTGAAATCCAACATCATAGAAGAAGAACACGTTTATCCACAGTCACAAGGGGGCGCTTTGATGAATTGAACATTGTGGACCCTATTGGAAACAAGTGTAATGCTTAATTGGGTCGTCCACTCACAGTTAACAGCCTTTGTATTGAGTTTGTGCTTGAAATGTACTGTAATTCTGCAAACTGTTAATACATTTTTCAATCAATCAATCAAAACTCTGTAGTAGTCTGTAGTACCAAGACGATCTGACGACGAAGAAAGAAGAAAAGTAACGAGTGTGTGTTCTGGTCCTGTTGATTGAGCTGAGCAGGACCTAGAAACTGGCTCCTGCTCAGCTCAATCAACAGGACCAGAACACACACTCGTTGATGATGAATGAGGAAGTGGTTCAGTCCATTCAACAAGTGCCTCTGAGAACGAAGCGAGTCGCCACACTGCCCCCTAGTGGTGGCAACACTAGGAAAGTTCCACTGTGTAGTGTCATTGAGAAAGCTTGGAATTAAACCAATATATAAAGATGCATTGTCCATTCTTGCTCATATAGCAACATTCTTTTCACAAAAACAACATCTTCACAATCATAACATAAATGTGACCATACATTTGTGTGCGTCACAAGGCTAAAATACAAAAGAACGCTTCAACAATTTTGAGAGATGGTGTACTGGTCTGATGATCAGACTCTCAACACAGAGGTTCCATGTTCAAGTCCCACGTTTCCTAGTTCAACTTCAATTCTGGAGAACTTTGAAATATTGGCTATATAACATTGCACAAAGAAGTTTATCACTTTTCCAAGTCGGACGCAAACACGCCCAACACTCACTCAGCAGTCAGCTCACTCTAATTCAATATACAATTAAATTTATAGGCCAAATATTGAATTGAATATAATTAAAAAATGTAAATGTGTCTTATAAACCCATGGGGGTTGGGCACTTTGTGTGCAGGACACGAAAATAAAAGAATCAATCCAAATTCAATCAATCATAGCTAAAAGAGTTCGAAAGTGAACAGCCCCGACATTGTCCAGTTCAAAATGAAGTAATGAATTACGCCGACACGCCACCCATACGACGTTGATACGCCGTCTCTCTCTGGACGGCGTATCAACGGCGTATCAACGTCCGCTCACGCCGTCGGACTGTTTTTGTCCAAAAACAGTTCTTTTTGTGATTTCAGACAGTTGAAAGTGAGCTGAAAATGAACTACGCCGACACGCCGTGCGCACGACGTTGATACGCCGTCTCTCTCTTGGACCGCGTAGTAACGGCGTATGGACGTCCGCTCACGCCGGAGATTTCCTCAGTGATAGAATGAATAAGTTACAGCTATATCTTTAATGGATTTAAAAGATGGAATGAATTATTACAACTAGGCCTAGTCTTTAGTGGATTTATTTGATACAATTAAGCGATGGAATTAATAATTATAACTAAATGTCTTTAGTAAAGAAGTCAAATGTAAATAAACATTTATATTAAAATAGCTTAAGGTCTTTGTCTGTGGTTGGTGACTATAGGTTTGGTTCTTCATCAGGTCTGGCTCTTTAGTCCACTGGTAACGTATGCGCCTTGTTGATATGAGGTCTGGGGTTCGCCTCCCAGCCGACGTTACACTTTAAACCACAGTGTTTCATTCTACCGTAGCTACATTGTTTTTTCTATCACTGAGTGGAATCAAACCAAGGAGGATCTCTCACACTTAAAGACTTGAGACGGTAGACCACTGTTAATGAACTCAATTAGAACGTTTAATGATTTGCGAGTTCAAGGTTTAAAGTTAAAGTTAAATGTTATCTAAAATGTAATATGTAATTAATATATACTCTATAGCTATACTGTTGAAGACGTGTTCTTTTGTATGTTGTCAGTAAAGGGAAGTTGAAATACTCCAGCATTGAATTTGAACTAGGAGAACTGGGATTTGAACCGGGCGCAGCTCACGCTTGCGACCAGCAGCAATAAGTTTGGTTTGATTGATGTATGTTATACAGTATGTGTTTCAAGCCTGATGATCTGCTGTAAAACCATTTGCCCTTCGGGGACACTAATAAAAGTAACCTTGAACCTTGAACAGGGAATATCTGTGCTGAGAGTCTGACCATTAGACCACGTCCCCAGCAGAAGTTTCTTGTAGCCTACTCTAGAAGTGTAGCCTTAATAAAGTTGTGTAACTTTACTGTCCCTGCATTTGTCTTTTGTCGTTGACTCGTAGCTGTCAAAACTAACGGAGGTCAATAGAAGATTTTGGTACCTAAAAATACAATCATTATTTTTCTTCCAGTTTCCTCGTCAGATCGTCTTGGTACAGAGCGCCCCCTTGTGACTGTAGACAATATGTTCTTCTATGATGACACTGGTCAGTTGGATTTAATCTCAGGAATGTATTTCTTATGTAGGCCTACAACTCACTGATCGCTGATTAAGACACCTTAAATTATCACAGTTTGACACAACGGGCCTTGAAGCCCTTGATGCCTGAAAAGATCCCTTGATTATACATTTGTTCCCTTTTTTATTTATTTTTGACAAATCAAACCCTGCATATGGGCGACACAGAACCTGTGTACCACATACTTTCCTTACTTAATAGGCTAACCTGGAAGACAAACCATGTTTTTCATATTAATTTAGAGGAACTGTTCAGCAGTACAGTGACAAGTACATCGTCATTCACGCTTACATCATGTCAGCAGAATGTTTTCAATTTCTTTTTACAACAGGCTACAGTTTGAGTTTGTTGGCATTTACTCAATATATTCGATGCAAGTACATTAATTTATTGTACTGTTTTAGGAGTTAATGTACTTGTCTTCAAATGCACGGTGAAAATGTAATTTATCCAGTGGACACCCAATGTGTCTTTAGACACTAGACAGAGTACAGTGGATGGGCAGTTAGTGCTAAGAAGAAGAACAACAACAACAACAATAACAACAACACAAAAGTGACACAGAGGATAAAATAAGTCAAAGACAGCACTGAATTATTCTTCAAGTTTGCAAAGCTCGTCTATTCACATATATAAAAAAATAAATACAAGCACGTGTAGATAGGACCAAAGATGAGACATATTTCATAGGCATGGTCAAAAAGCATGCTGCTTCGCACATACGAGTACAATGTCCCTCCACCCTTTATGAACCCCATTTACCCAGTTGTACACTACATCCACAACACACGTATAATGACCATCTTCAGCTGTCAACAGTACATTCCACCTACAGAATTCATTTAGAAAAAGGCCTTTTCTTTATTCACCTCACAGAGCATGCTTCAAAAAAAATAATACTGGAAATGTTGTCTGGTATCACGTGCGCGCAGCCGCGCACACACACACACACACACACACACACACACACACACACACACACACACACACACACACACACACACACACACACACACACAGACAGCAGAAAGAGCATAATGAGGCGCACATTAAAATTGACACAGGGACAGACCGCATCTCACCAAGACCAATTTGTAATGACTGATTTCCAAAATTGCTTTTAAAATGTGTTCTTCAAACCAATACAGACGGTATAGAGAGGAAGAGATTGTATTTAATTTCATGTCGTACCAATTTCACTCTGAAATAGTACAAAACAACAAACAAAACATCAAATAGATTGTCCAAAGTCTCTAATCATCTAATTTAAGATTTCTGAGGTTTTCTGCTAAGTGAATTGGGTAATTGCACTTTATAATCTTTGCTCTTGATCTTCCTTTTCTGAATTGGTTTACGGCTTTGAAATGGTGAATCTTGTGACCTGTACCTAAAATGAGAGACATTTTATGTGTGGCTCTATGTAATAAAATGGTGGTCCTTCTGTAAGTGAGAGCAATATTTGGATGTCGCATCGGCTCAGTTCTTAGTCTGTATGTGAAAATGAAGATATATGGGGTGCCTATAAACAGTCAAATAATATTAAGAAGAAAAACAGCAGTGATGCAGCATTTTCCTTGAAGAGTTTCTCTTTAAGGGGTCATGACTCTGCAATACTCTATCAGCAACAGCAATATCTAATTTAGCAATCCTATAAAATAGATTTAACCTTGAATCTATCTCAATGTCATTAGAGTGACTGTAGGAACTTTGTTGTCGACATTTGAGCAACCCCACTTTTGTGTTTAATGTAAATCTGGCAACATTGTGCTAGGACCAGAACACAAATATATACAAACATACACATACATATATATTCCATCAATATTTTCCTTACAACATTTTGTATATATTTATCAATCCCGCCTGGATGTATGTACATTTGTACAGTATTTACAGTCTTATGAATAATGTTTATCACATTTCAAAGTAAGATAATGGTAGAGCAGCGAAGTGAATCTCAGGCAATAAAGGGAGTGGATGGTTGAGACATTCTCAGAACAAAAAGCAGTATAGTCAAATGAGTTTGGATAGGACATGGCAAGCCCATCAGAAGGCAAACAACAAATTCTGGTCCCTCTTTCTTTTAATGTAAGTAGTATGGATGAGTCGTGTACTGAGGAATTCACTCCCAGCTCTTCAGACCGAGTAAAAACTATTCGGAATATATAACATTATAAATACTCTCATCAAAATATACAAGTATACACATTCCTGATCATACAGTGCTCCACAAAGATTCCTCTTACTGCAAAGGGAGGGCAATTGAAACTGCATCTACGCACTGTCAGAAACAAAACAAAAGAAAAGACACATGCGGCTGTCTCAATTAAATATAGAAATTGCACCTTTTTTTTGCACGGAGAATGTGCGTTGTGAGACTCTCTGATATGACAAGATGTGCTGTGAGGGCCATTAACACTACTGTACACACGGCACAGGCGCATGAGGCATTTGTGCTCATGTGCTCTCTCTCTCACACAGAGGAATGTCTCTAATATCTCTCTCTCATACAGCTGAGGCAGCTCACCCCACAGTGGCAGGGCAATGCCAGGGAGGATTCTCCAGATGCTTAAACCACTGAGAGAAGAGAAAGAGAGAGAGAGAGAGAGAGCTCTGTCCCTCCCTTCTACATTCCAGTTATACTCTGTATATAGAGTATTATTTAGAGGTCCTCTGTCTCTACGCTCAATGTAGAGAAGTAGGGGGAGGAAATCCCATGCAACACCGCCAAAATAAAAATGTCAATTAAATCTGTTTTTTCCTGTGTTTTCTGTGTTCCGTTTTCCCCTTTTGTATCTGTATGTGACATGTGTACTGTGCAATAGGTGTCTCTCCACTTGTGACACATACAGCCATGTATCGGATATCCCATAGATTTCCTAGCTTTCAAATAAGGTACTCTATCACCAAATACATTCCATATACAGGAATACTGGGTGTCTGTATAGCTTGCATGGAATTAAAAAATATGATTTGATTCATAGCGTTACTCCTATCATATACTCTGAAGATGTACAGTATAAACAATAAATATTCAGCGTTTCATATCCTGATTGAATACAATGTTAAAAATGTACCACTGGAAAGTTTGATTGGGCACGTGCAGTAGAAGTTCTGCGCAGCCGTGGAATATTTCCTTGTGTGGTTAAGCTCTGAAGCATGCATGCATCCCATTTAAGCTTGACAACACCGATGATGCAACACGCCGTACAGCACAATACGACACGTCACACCACACCGACAGGGCACAACACACTCACACACAATTTCCATAAACGTACAGCAACGCAGGGCACACTCACAGTGAACGCTCAGGTGTGGGACGGAGATTTAGCATTTCATACTTTGCCACAGGACTGCGTCACTCGCTACAAATAACAGATCTTAAACCGTTTATTAATTTGGCAAGTGAGAGTCAAAAGACAAAATATAAATCTATTTGCATTGCACCCCCCTACCCACCCCCCCAAAAAATGAGGAAGGGACATGATACAGCATCAACGGGAAGGGAAATAGAGAGGAATGGAAATAAGCCTCTGGAACTGACAGTTGTGCACAAGTGAAATATTCTTGACTTCAGTGAGTCCTCCCCAAAAGCCTGCCTCCAGTCTTTAGTGTTAAGTTAAAGGCAACATTGCACGTGACTCTTGTAAGGCAAAGAAAAGAAAGACGAAAAAGCATGAAATAAAACATATTAAAAAACATTAAAAAAGAAAATCAAATTAAACGACATGGTCGCCATAAATAATATCACATTGCGTGTTGGAATACCCCACCAAAAGACCAAGAGTACTCATCTGTATTTTGATACCCATTTGATATTATTCATATTCATTATATTTAAGTCAGTCTTGCCGGGAGTCGAGTACAGGTTGTAGAAGTGAAGATGAAAGCCAAATTCACCTGCGGGGTTCCCGCCTGTACTGAGATGTCCCTTTGTCCCTTTGGTGAGCAAGATGTTAGCGGGGTGTCAAGGTGATGGTGGAGCGGTGGTGGTGTGGCATGTCAGAGGTGACAGGAACTCGTGGTGTCATAGCACAGTACTCTCCGTCTCCTCCTCCTCCGACTCGGCCGACTTGTTGCCACCGTTGGTCGACTCGACTACCGCCACCGAGTTCCTGAAGGGAATGTAGGGCTCGTCGAAAATGCCGTCCAGTTCAACGTTGATGATGGGTATGTCCAGGTTGCAGAAAGAATCTGGCAGGGTAGAGGAAGAGGCGAGTGGAAATAAGAGGAGAGCAGTGAGAGGGAGCGAGAGAGAGAGACAGACAGACAGACAGACAATCAGAGAGACAGAGAGAGAAAGAAAAGAAAAGAAGTATGCAATCGTTACAAATCAAGTATTGACGTAAGTAAAACATATAATTTCAGAGGTGGCTTCATTGATGCTGAATGAGGTACAACAGTTGCACACAGCATGTGGGTCATCATCACTTCCAGACCATATAGTTACAATATACAGCATCAGAACAACAGAAAAGTAGGTGACACTTGCACCTGTCTTCCACGTGAGCAGATATCAATGAATATTATTATTATGGAAGAAAAGAGCCAAGAAATGCAATTTACTTCAATTGCACTAAAACCCTAATGGTATGTTCACACTCGGCGCAAAGCAAATTTTGCCTCACTTCATTCGTGCAAGGTAATTTGCATTATACTCGTACCAATAATTTAGCTCAAGTTGGAGTTTTTAAACTTTTGTGAATGATCAAAATTTGTGTCATGTCATTTGCGTCCTTCGTGTTGCCCGGTGCACATTTGTGACTATTTCCTTCTTTGCATTGAGAAGAATTCGCAATGTCTTTGTCTTTGGTCTCGAGGTGCTGTGAGAATGACAACATCCACGGTGTAACAACTGTGACAGACAACAAGTGGACGCCAGTATGTGGGCGTGTGTGTGCGTGTGTGTGTGTGTGTGAGGAGGGTGAGCGACGCACAAGGTTGTGGGGTGGATAGGTTATGCTCAGGGGTGGGTGGGTGGCTCGTCGATGGGGTCAGTGACTTTGTAAGCTGGGGTGGCAGCTGGAAGAGGCCTTTATAAGGGAGGAAGCACTGTGGGGGGCAGGGACGGGGGGGGGGGGGGGGGATCGGATTCTGTCAGGGGGGCTGATTCCAGTAGATGGTACATGGTCCATGTACTGTAAGCCATGCATTGCATCAGTCTCAGCCACCATGCATGCAACAGCCGGCAAAATGGGGTTTGGTGGACACATTAAAATATACAGTGTATATATATATAAACATTATACATAATAGCAAGTCATGTATACTGGTATATACTGTAAAAGGAGCATCTACAGTAGGGTGAGGTTGCCATTCGGCACCGGGCCAATGATCAGCTTCTCCTTGAACCTCCTCAGCGCAACCATTTGTGGCGGCCATCAGGAAACTGATCCCGGACCCGTGTCTATGGGCAACTTCACCCTGCTCTTGAGCGTGAGGGTCCAGCTCCACATTCAGCCAAGACGACAGAGGGTATTTGGTGGGGATGTGGAGGGAGGTGAGTCTTTAGTATGCAACAGCAAACTCCTGCTTACCCTAGAAAAATCTCTCTTACACACAGAACCACAATGAACCTCTGGGCTCATACCGCTGTAATTAAGACCGTGACAGTTGTGGACAAGAGGGGGAAGAAGAGTCAGAGATATAGAGGTTAGCACCTATAGTACCAGTGAGTCAACCCAACTTATATACAGAACAGCATGAACACTACTACTATGATATAAACCAATGAATGTCATTCATGTTTTATTTTTATGAGAAAGATATTCAGGTGACTTATCAGTCTGGTGCTACTTAACATAATCTACACTACACTATGCTTAGTACGCTTATATGTTAACAACGCCCACTGTGCCAAGATCACCTTTTCAAGCCTTTTTTATAATATCAATTGATTACGGTTCACAACTGTGTTCTGTACGCACTTGTAACACTCCGGTTGCAGTGCGATGAAAAAAAAAGAAAGAAATAAAAATAAAAACGGAAATGAAAATTCCGTTAGCTTATGGGAACGCAGTTTTTAGAATCGTAATATCTTGGATTCTTCTTTTTGGACCAAAACAAGCTTGATTTGTGGCTCATTTCTTTAAACGATATGATCCTCGGTTATGTGGTGTGTGTGTGTGTGTGTGTGTGTGTGTGTGTGTGTGTGTGTGTGTGTGTGTGTGTGTGTGTGTGTGTGTGTGTGTGTGTGTGTGTGTGTGTGAGAGAGAGATCGACTGAGTTAGTGTCCACAAAGCCTTTACCTGTGGACATGCTCTCTCCTGGAGAAAGGCCATCTTGCAGCCCCGAGGAGTATTCTAGGGGCTGGGGGCTGGTGCCTGGCGTGGTGGGGGGCTGGGGGGGAGGTAAGCTGGGCCTCTGCCGCGGTGGCTTGGGAACGGGCCTGGCCTTGGTGAGAGTGCCGGCCAGAGAGGGCGGGGAGGAGAGGGACGGGGTGGTGGCCATCTGTGACTGTCCCGGAGAACCGATGGTGGCGTAGCCCTGGGGGTAGGCAAACCCGTACGGGGAGGGGGTGCTGGGAGGGGTGGGCGACAGGCTGACTGGGGATGGCTGGCCTGTGGATTGGTCAGATATGGCTCCGGTCTGACAGTAAGGCGCCTTAGGTGGGATGGGAGCAAGCTTCTTAGCTGTGGAGAGACCAGAACCAACAAGAGAATGCCACATCGTCCAGTGAGTCTCTTACTCTTGCTATCGTGCAAACTTATGATTTCTATGTATGAATTATTAATGCTTTCCATTGTGTTTAAGATTGTGTTTACCATGGGGATTGCCACTGTGTATATCCATAGGGGTTTCCAATTTATGCAGACAAATAAATGTGCCTAAAAGAGTTTCGTGTTTTGTATCGTGACAGCAATTACATGCGTCAATATCTCAATCGGGATATTTGAAGCTGTGATTTATTCTATGATATATGCATACATAACTTACATTAATTGGCTTGTAGATATTATCTTGTTGTAAATTGATGAGAAAATAAGCCCTGAAGAAAACAAGGCCTAATTATTTGTATTTATTCAAGACTGAATGCAAACTATTCCAGCTTGGCCTTCAAAAAGAATTTGCAGACCAGAGGTTTGCCTGCCTGAAAATAACAATCCGGTTCAAGGCAGAGAGTGACTGAGTAAAGCAATTAACACGTGCGTGTGCGCACACGCACATGCGCGCACACACACACACACACACACACACACACACACACACACACACACACACACACACACACACACACACACACACACACACACACACACACACACACACACACACACACACACACACACACACACACACACACACACACACACACACACACACACACACACACACACACACACACATTACCTCTTCTCAGAGTGAGTGGGCTGTGGTCAGAGTGCAGTGACTGTCCACTAGAGATCGCCATTCCCTGGATCCCTTTCTGGCCAATGACTGGAGACAGCTCCTTGTTCTTAAGCGTACTGGAGAAGGAGGAAAACACACCCATAAATAACACGTTGCCCCCCCCTGTTGCATATTGCTCTTCACACGTCAGCCCTACTAATGACCTCTTTATAGAAACACAGTGGCACCCGCAGTTCAATGTCAAACGCTCTGAGAGACCACTGGAGCAGACTGACAAATGCACTCTATTGCAATGTAGCAGAAGCAAGTGAATACAAACAACGACCCCGTGTATAAACCCTGTTATGGCTTGATGGATTTTTCTTTTTTGGGTAGTGCAGAATGTCAACGAAGAGAGGACTTGAAGGTCAACAACATATTGAATTTATGCTTGCGGTTGATGATTTGACAGCCCCCCCCCCCCCACACACCCAGCTCCAAATGTCCCAGCCCACACTGACAGCAGATGAGACAGGGATGGGTGATTGAGACTGCAGGGGTTTGAAGACTAGACCATATTCACATGGCGGCCATGTTGGCATTTTACATTGAAAAAGCATTAACTTAATGGCAAGATATCCGCCGTGTGAATATTATGGTCTATTGATGGAGAAATGCAAATGAAGTCCTGTGGGATATTTTTTTTATTTTTAACAACCAATAACACGCATATGCTGTTGATAGAAGCGTGATCTTGCCTTCCGTGTTATTTAGACATTTCCCTGCCTGGTTCAGACTAAGGTCCGTTCTCCCACTCCCCCTGAAGAAGGCAGCCTAGACTAGAGAGTCTCTTTGTCTCCAATCCATAATTATTGGCATCGGTAGCTACGAGTGTGAGCGGTTATATTCTTTTATTCTTTAGTGCAGTGGTTTTCAACCCTTTTCATATCAAGGACCATTATTTATTCGGCATTTGATGAGATTTAGCCTCTCAGTCCCAAAACGTTGAATATTTTGTTGTCGTTGGATAAGATTGTGTCCACAATTACCTGCCGTATTGATGTGGTGATCAAAATAACAATTCTTCTACAATCTCTAAATTGTGTTGACTTGAACTGGTGAATTAAGTAAAGCAGATTTTTAACAATAATTTAACTCTTGAGAGCGTAAAATGAAACCAAATGGACCCGTAAGGGTACGCTCTCAAGAGTTAAAGATCTATTAGCGTCCATTTGGTTACCAACTCTCCATCATTTAGCTGGGGGACCACTGGTGGTCCCCGGACCACTGGTTGAAAACCACTGCTTTAGTGTTTAATCCGTTGGCTGGCACCTCGCAAGGACCGCTGTGCTGTGCACCCCTGGTAGCCGTAGCCGTTGTCTCACTCCACCACCACCACTGTGCTGTGCACCCCTGGTAGCCGTAGCCGTTGTCTCACTCCACCACCACTGTGCTGTGCTGTGCACCCCTGGTAGCCGTAGCCGTTGTCTCACTCCACCACCACCACTGAGAGGGAAGTGAGCCCGATAAAAAATGAGTCAGAGCCGCCCACTTTTATAATGCAATTCACTGACAGCTTTGGATTTTCTTTGTTGCTTAGCAACCATCTGCAGAATAGCCTAGCAACATGGAAAGTTATGGAGTGCAATAGTATTGTATATGGCTGTGAAATTAAAGATGGAACCGATAATGACAAGCTGCGGTGAGCGGTGCAGCTCTTAAAGGACGTTTATCTGAAGGTAAGCTATTCCGTAGTTGCTTCACAATGGAACAGCTTAGATATAGCATCTGTATTAACAGAACCCTAAAAAATCAAACTAAATGATATTTGATGATGATGATGAATTATTAAGTTAAGTTCCCTATGTAAGGCATGCGTCTTTTCTTTTATAAAATGTAAATTGGCTATTTATTTTAGATGGATTGGTTTTATTTATTATTTAGAACTATGATTGCCACACACCTTGCTTGAGAGAGGACCACAATGAAAAGAAGTTGTCTTTAGTTTTAATCTTGATTGTTTCTAATCAAGGAGAGACTTGACAGTCTCTGACATCTGTATTAACGATAACTAACATGTTTTACGGCGGTTGGACAGGCGCTCATTACACTCCACTGCTCAATTTAAAAAAAAAAAGAATTGGGCACCTGTTTCAACAGCTTAATTAAACATATCCATCTAGTTTGAGCTGATGGTGTTTGGAATAACTGTGATTGATTTATGGACAAATTTGCTCTATTGGGTGATTTCAGAAATAATTTTACACACAATCAATAGTGTGATAATGGACATGCGTGCACGCACGCGCACACGCACGCACACACACATTATGAGTGTTTCATGGTGTGGAGAGAGACTTTGCTTTCTTTTAAATAGCTTTAAAAAATGTACTAGTACTGTACTTTGCTGGGTGTTTTATTTTATTGTCCTGTATGTATTGTCCTGAATGTATGCATTGACCTGAGCAAAACAATTTTCCCTTGTGGATAATAAAGACATCTAATCTAATCTATAAAAACATATCCTTTGAGTTTTGTAATGACGGGACAAACAACTTGAACATTTTAGTCAGATTTGTGTTAAACCATGTCATTTCCTTGCATTTGTAACTTTTCGGGGATATTTCAGGTCTAATATTATATCTGCAACGTTTTTGATGATTTCCCCAATGATTGTTGTATTTGGTCTATTTATGTAAAAAATAGCTGTTTCATCTGGACCCACAGAATGCAGGAAAATAACTTGACATTGGAAGAGTTGGTTCAAAAGTTATAAGCCGAAACATAAAGTTCATTGTTATAGCGTCCATCAGGTTGCTTGGGGTCATATTTATTGTTCAAGTAATGCACAAAACGTACTATCGTTGGTCTAACTAAGTAAAATGCCATGACTCTACCATCTACCAAAAATGTGCGAAACTGCGACAGTTTACCCATCTCTTCAGTTTACACATCTCTTCAAACCTAGTATGTGTGCGCATGTGCAGCTGTGTGTCGATGTGTTCATTGTGTTGTCAGGATGTGTACACAGCTCAAGGCGTCCACAAGTCGAGGATCCGTATTCATTTACCTATTCAGCTTGGGTCCTCTCTCTTGGGTACAGGCACAGGAGGCCCACGGAGGGGTGACGGGCGGGGGGGTGTTAGAGGGGTGGGCGGGGGTCAGCCCCAGGGTCGGGAGCGGGTCGGGACGAGTTAGCACGCGGGGCGGCTTGGCGTGGAGGGAGGAGGCGTTAGTGTCGGACGGGGATGCATGCGGAGCGGAGGGGTCGGACAGGGAGGCGCGCTTGGGCAGGTGCAGAGAGCTGGGCTTGGGGTTAGAGTTGACGTCGAGTTGCGGCTGGGGGGAGGGGCAGAGGGGTGGCAGCGGGGGAGGGCTGTAGCCGTACCAGCGGGGGGGAGGGGAGGGTCCCGGGGGCACAGACTCGGGACCGGGAGCGACGGGACGCGGACACGGAGGTGCTCGGATATAGACATGGTGGTGAGGGAGTGGGTGGGACGAGGAGGAAGAAGAAGAGGAGGAAGAGGGATAAGGGGGAGGGGGCCTCTCTTCCTCTGGGGAGGGGTAGGCATAACAGGAGTCCGACCAATTGGAAGACGCGTCGTCCGAGCTGCAACGATAAGAACGTCAAGAGGTTTCATGGGGAACTGAGCTGGTGGTCAAATGTTAATGTTTGATAGTGGATGCGATGATCATTGGGGCGTGGAGGGGAAAGTCCAGTGGGAAATTCTGGGTGTGTGGGTGCTCATTCAGTAGCTGTGAAGGAGGAAATTAGTGCCATTCTAATTTACACTGTGATGTTACGGAGGTGGGGAGGACTTGAACGAGAACAGCGCAAAAGCTAAACAAAAACAAAAACAACGGCTCAGAACCATTCTTAGGCATTTTCAAATGCATGCATTCCATCAACTGCCTTATCTGTTGCAAGCGAGGCATGCATGCCTAGCAACAATGCGTTGACACAGCTGCTGAATGACACCTCAAAACGATGTCAAAAAGGCATGAAAGACATGCACATGCAGCACGTCCTAGAAAGCTTGAGCTCTAACACTGAACTCGTCAGTTTGTTTTCTAGAATTGCACTTTTTGGCCTACACAACACCATTTTTGTAAGGTTTCAACCCGATCCAACCCCCCTTGACTGCCATTATACAATCAAAGTTACACACTGTATTTCTGAAACTATAAATCATGTGAACAAAATATGCATGGTGCTAGCCTACTAGCAGTATGCCGCTGATCTGTCCAGTCCTGTGAGATTATTTCCGGACAAAAACACACAGACACACAAAGACACAGTCAACCCTCTTACAGTATAGACAGCCAGCCTCCTGCAGAGCCACACCGTATAAAAAGAAGACCTCCCAGTGAGACACTTCAAAATCAACCAACCTGAAGTGGCTCGGCAATATGAAGAGAACTATAGGCAAAACATTAATGACACCACCAAGAGCTTTACTGCACAATAAGTGACGCTTACAAATAACAACGCTGACTTAAAGAACAGTTGGAAAGTCAGAGGTATAGTTCATAAGGACATGCGTCGAGAGATGCAAATTAACAACGTGGGGGGGGGGATTTCAACATGAGCCAGCAGGTGTGTTACAGACAGGTAAACGGGTTGAAGCGCAGAGAGACAACGCCGCTGTGGCAGGTCAGTCGCAGCGGCACTGTGAGGGAGCAGCACACTGGGAGGGGGGGGGGGGGGGGGGGGGGTATGGTGGAGGGGGCAAGCGGAGGACAGGGCACCACCGCGGCCTTACCTGGCTCGGTCACTGCTGCTAGCGGGAGGAGGGGTGGGGGAGGGGGACGCCGAGAGCTCCCCCGCCGCCTGCTCGGGATCGAGCGCGTCATTGTTGGGCGGGGCGGGGGGCTGCACGCTCGGAGGCGTGGAGGTGGAATGGCGGGCAGACGACGAGCCCCTGCGTGACACCCAAGACGTGTCCATCACCCTCACACCCATGCTGCATTGGGGGGAGGGGGGACAGAGATCAACAGCCAAGTCAAGTTCAGGGCCGAGTGTGGTGGTCACATGGGTTTGGGTGCATGGGCGTGGGTGGTCAGGTGTCGAACACTACACACGGAGTGTCTGGGACGGAGTCGCTGACTAAGGATCAGCCTTACTCTCCCTTATAGGTGCTGGCCTTCACTAAAACCATGCCCAAACCGAGCCCAGATCAGCAGCTGGGGAAAACATCACACTACTCATGGCACAGAGCCTTGTGTATGGTTGAAATTAGGCTCTACAGCAGCGAATGTTAAGGACAGAACACAGTAAATTTAAAGGATAACTGCCCTTTCTCTTTTCATGTTTTGATGGGGTATTCATGTGATATGCAGCTTATTCTTTAGCCTGAGAATAATCGAATCGTGTAAGCACTAAATATAGCAAGTTTCTGGTTAGAGAAACAGAAATCACAGGAAGAAATCAGAAATCAGGCAATCACAGGAAAGCAGGAATCATCCAAAACAATCTATGTACATGGTTGTCTCTAAATGAAAGCAACAAAATGCTTTTGTATCAACGGCTTGGTGTTTGAACTCATCAAAACATGTTTATCCAGTGACGTTGAAAAGATGCTGGTTAAGCAAACGAGATAGAAAGGCCTGCTTTGTTCCCACGGGAGACTTGACAACCAGCCATTCACCTCCACTCTGTCACCCCGCTGTTGGGAAACCCTGAACTACCGGTGTCAAAGTGTGTCACTTCACCCAGTGAGCAGACCTGAAGGGAATACTAAAGAGACAAATAATGACAAAAGAGACATTTTCTTTCAACGTGCGGCTGTGACAACAACACCGGTGAAAAGGCGGCAAGTGGGTTTGGAGAAAAGTCAAGAAAATAAGTACAGTACCTTTGTATCTTCCTAATGCTGCGTTTGTGTCAGAACAGAGACAAGCAGAAATGAGCAGAGGAATACAAATCATGAGAAAGTGCTGTGCCCTCGCCCACACAGAGCCTCTTTATTAAAGTGTCGGTGGGAGTTTGGCAGGTCACATTTATGAGCTCTGAAAGCTGGGATGGTGAGGCAGCGGGGAGTGGGATGCAAGGTTGATGTTACACCAATATTGGTGACCAATCGAATTGTGTGACACCAGGAGTCACGGTTGGGAATTCTCCGCAAATCCACACCAACGCGAGGAATAACATAATACATAATATTATATCTAATATAATAGATAGGTCACACATTTTGGCGCAACACTGGGCTGGCAGGCTGCTGGCGTTGGTGGGGAGGGATGTGAGTCATGCTGACGGTAATGAGGAGAGGGATTTGGGGGGTGAAAATGTGCCTTCCCAAAGGTGCGTCAAGCACATCCTGCCCAGCAAGCAAATTATCGCTCCATTTAGTGCTAATTAGGTCAAAGTTTCCCGGTGGATCACAGAAATCCACCCCACATCCTCAGAAAATAAGACAAATGTAGAAGAAATTACTTGAAGCTATTCTAAAGCTTTAGTTAACACAAGTGGTTGCCTGCAGTGTTGTGATAAATGTCCCTCAAGTTATTTTAACATTTGATAGCCGCGCAACACACAGGGTTGCGAGAGAGAGAGAGAGAGAGAGAGAGAGAGAGACAGAGAGACGAGAGAGAGAGAGAGAGAGAGAGAGAGAGAGAGAGAGAGAGACAGACAAACAGACAGACAGAGACAGAGAGAGAGAAAGAGAGGGGGGGAGAGATATTCACAAATGAATAATCCCTACAGGTTTATGTACTGTACTTGACACCAAGTACTGGATGTCTTGCTGTTGTCACCACAGTCTGTCAGATGTTTGTACTCAGCTCTCAGTATAATATACACAAAACAGTCAAATTAACTTTTTGATGTCTGATCCAAGCAGACACAGAGTGACATCACGTCTAGTCTAATTTCCATTTCCCGCAACTATAAGAAAGTGGTGCTGACTGGCTGCAGTTCCTAAGAGCATTACATCTTCATTCATCTGAATCTAGAAAGCGATGTGCACTAAAAGGTAAATGTAATGTGCAGTAATGTGCACTATCCCAAAGTAAAATATCACTTTAGGATGTGTTTTATTTATGACCAAGCAAGAAAACTATTGTGTAAAAAAAAAAAAAGAAGACAAAAAAAAGAAAAACACTTTTCAGTCTGAACTCAGTCAGAGCGGAAGAGTATGTGTTTCTAATGAAAGGCAAGCTCTATTGATCGGGGCTTACACAGACCCAGGCAGGTTTAATTAGCCAGGCTTACTTGGTCCCAGTGCTGCTGGGCTCAGCCTGACTATTCTGCAGGGCAGGGCCTGATAAGACCAAGGGCCTATTAAAGAACACAGAGAGAGAGTGACAGAGAGAGACACAGAGAGAGAGAGCGAGAGAGAGATGTGCCGAGATAGAGACAGAGTGAACGAGTCACACACACACACACACACACACACACACACACACACACACACACACACACACACACACACACACACACACACACACACACACACACACACACACACACACACACACAGAGACAGACAGACAGACAGACAGACAGACAGACAGACAGACAGACAGACAGACGTTAGAGATAGAAGGACACAGGCGAAAAGATGACAGATCGAGACAGAATGATTTCACTTAGCAAATCCTCAATTTTTTCTTCAGGATGTCCAGATTTCCCATATCACAGTATAAACCTCCCTACCATGTCCCATTTCTTTTTGCCATTCTCTCTCACTCCAGGCTCACTCACTAAGAAGGAAGAAGGAATGTGATATTGTCTTTGTCCCTCCAACCGTCCAACGGGCAAAACCAAACTCCTCACCAAATTCAATTCCTGCGCCGATCTGTGAGCAGAAGTCCATTCTCTCTCGAAAGTGACCCTTAAGCACTTTACATGCACGTAACTCTGAAATTAGGCAGAATTGCAAGTTTCCTTTTTTCCCCCCATTTAGAATAAGCCCACAGCTAATATGTCAGCACAGCAGTCTTAATTTGTTTAATTATAAACAATAACAAAAACATTTAGAGTGCCTGCTTAGGATTGGTGTTGAATGAGGGAATAAGTGCATCGAGGGTGAGAGTCAATGAGATGGTTGAAATGAAAATGCTAAAGATAATTAAGGTGTACACACATGTCAGAATGTATAGGACTGACTGAATAACAAGCTTCTAGTTTCTATGCGACTACTATACAATACTATACTATACTACACTCTTAATTGATCCGTGGACATAACTTGTACATCATTTGTTTTCATGTTGTAAGTGACGTAATTCTCTAAGAGTAGAGGCCAAGTATTCGCATCTTTCTTCTCTGAAATGTGAAAGGAGAAACACCATCATGAAACACTATAATGTGTGTCCACGTCCCAAACTGAAAGACTGAATCATTGTATGGTTCTCTTACCCGTCCTTTTTATAGAACTCCAGCATCATGTTGTCGGTGGCGACGCTGAGTGGCCTTCGGCTCTGGTCGTTCTGCCTGCGTTCAGTCTGGTCCAAGTCCGGCGATGGCATGGTGTTGTAGTTGGCATTATGGTTGATGTGCACCGGACTGCCATAGTTCCCCGTGACATTAAACTCGATCTCTGACAAAAACACACCGGAATGAATAAATGTAATGATATTTCGGCAAAGAAATTTTGACAGCTGCCTTCATAATGTTTCAAACTTGAAAAGCAATACCGTGTCAAATGTATGAATTTGCTGCTCTCTAAAAGGTAAAAAATGACATAAGGGTAACTTTGTACACAGTGATGTAAGAACACAATTGTAGCTAATACATATCATATTGTGTGTTAGATTTGTCAATGAGCAAGCATTGACAATAGTAAATAGTATTGTATACATTACCTGCTCATTGGCACAAGTAAATGCAGTGTCAGGATTAACATGTTACAAAGTAACGCAACTACTTTTGTGGTAAACAGTAACATAACTATTGGGCGTCAAATTATTAGGTAGCCATGGCTGAATGGGTAGAGAGGATATCTGGGAAACAGAAGTTGCCGCTGCAGTCGCCAGCCGACTCATTGCTAGTGGACGTACGGTCGTGATTTTGTAGGAAACAAAAAAAGTTCTTTAAACCATACTATTTCATTTGATTATTTGATGTCGTGGTTTTTCATAGTTTGTATTATTTGTGTGGCGACGTTGACATGAGCTCTTCCAGTTGTGTTCCACTCTCACTGCTCACGCACTGACCACTGACTCTCCCACCCAGGAACATAATCTGTGCTCTCATCTCTCCCTCTCTCTCACGCACAGTATCTGTATCATCATACTACCTCTCTATCTCTCTCTTTCTCTCACTCTCACGCACACGTACGTCGAGAAGTAGCTATGATGATACAGCTATTGCACGTGCGCGTGTGAAAGAGAGAGAGAGAGAGATGAGAGCGCAGATTATGTTCATGTGGGGAGAGAGACAGTCAGTCAGTGGTCAGTGTGTGAGCAGTGAGTGACTGGAAGGCAGCAGCGTAACTGGAAGAGCTGCCGTTTTTAAAAGGAGATTTTGACGTTTTTAACTTATGTCATCGTGTCAACTTCGTCACACAAATAATACAAACTATGAAAAACCACGACTAACCACGAATAATCAAATGAAATAGTGTGGTTTAAACTAAAGAACTTTTACAAAATCACGACCGTACGTCCACCAGCAATGAGTCGGCTGCCGACCGGAAGGCCAAAGCTGAGGGTTGGATGCATAATTGCAAATAGCCCATTAAGCAACTGTACTGTACACTTTAGAAACAAGTCCAAGAATAAGTGGACTTGGCAACACTGGCAGTAAGATGGGCAGAAATGATCCATCCCTCTCGTTGCCTTGACTTATCCTCACCTCCAGGGAAGAACCAGTCGGCATGCTGGATGATTGGCTCAATGATGCCAACGATCTGCAGGGATACGGTCGTCATCATCTCTGTGATGTTCCTGCGGGGAGAGACGGGTGGGTGGAAATATAGAGGAGACACGCAAGACAGCCTGGGGTGAAATTGGGCCGGCCAGGATTAGGAGAATTAAAAGGCTGAGACACGGACATTTCCCTCGAAAATGTTATAGTTTAAATGAGAAAATTAAAAGCCCAATTTGAAAACCGAGGACATTAAAAATACTAATTAAAAGTTGGCCAATGGTAAAAGGGGCTTGGAGATTTACATGAGATTATGAGTCTCCTTCACCCCTCAGCTACTTAGTTCATCAGAGTTTATCACTAATGGGAAACACAGTTGGAGTTTTACAGAAGTCTCCGAGCGGCGTGCACCACCCGGCGATATTCAATTTAATTTCTTAAAGACATATTGGAGAGTAGTAGTCTGAGGACGACCTAGAGAGCAGACACCAGACAAATCTGCCAGTACAAAAAATAGTCCTCGGCAGGAACACTTTCATCAATTTTTAACATTATCTCCTATTTTTTGGGTCATAGTGGCATATCTACAGCCTGGCGCAGCCAGACTCACAGCGAGGATTCACTGACGCTTCATGCGAGGAGGAAGCGTCCTCGCTATGAGTCTGGCCCCGCCAGGCTAGCATATCTATAACACCAGCCTAGTTTACTACCTCCACCACCCAATGACATATTTTGACATCACTGGGCGCTGGTGGAAGAACTACAAGCAGTGTTTCAAACGTAACTGCAGAACAGCATGAACGAAAGTAACCCAAGCAACTCATGAAACATTTGGATGTTCGACTTCTTCACGTTCCCCCTGCAGTGAGTCTGCAGCTACAGTCTATAATTGGCTGTAAACCCTGGTTTATACGGTGTAAGACAAGCCATGGCTCATGGCTCACCGCTCTGGGCATTTATACTCAATACATCAGCTCACTAACAAGTGTCCTGGGTCCATGGCATAACGATGTGATCCGGTAGACATTTCAGGAGGTAGGAGACAAATGCCTCCTAGACTGTGGGATGGCCCAAATTGCATCAACGAGACAAAAAGTCTGCCTCACATGGGTTGTCTTTACAGCAGTGGTGGGAAGTAACTATAAAGTACGTTTACTCAAATACTGTAACATTTTGAGGTACAGATGTTCCAACCCTTCAGGCTTTCCTGTACATTTCCTGCATTATTTTCTGGAAGTATTTGTTTTCCCAAGGTTCTTTTCACTGTTTAGCCTTGCTAATTCTTCTCTTTTGTTACTGAAAACAAGTGTCCCTTTTCGACACTTCTATTCATTAAAAAAAAAGAATCTGAATAGCATTAACATAACAACAACACATTTGCAAAAGCCCTCCTTTCTCACTGACAATGTTCTGACAACTTACTGACAATCAACTGTCTTGCGAATGGCATGACGTGTGACGTTCTCAAATTGCACATCTGTACTTTTACTTTACTGGAGTATTTCCAATACTTTTACTTCTACTCCACTACATCTCAAATCCAAATATGGTACTTTTACTCACTCTTAAGATATATTTTTGTGAACGGAAATGACGAACAGATGATAGCTTACTGTCTCGGATACCGGGAGGTATAGTTCCAAACTCTATATAGCAGCGGTTCCCAAACCTTTTTGGCTGTGCACCCCCTGTTACCACCTGACCTAGCTGACGCACCCCCCAACACTCAGTCTCATTGTATTTGGCCGAAAATTATACATTTTTCAATATGATTAAGGCAAATAATCACAGATATCACTGCACTGAGAGACATACAACTGCTGTATACTCCCGCAGCTGCTATATACATCTCCTTACAACAGTGTTTTACCAGATTTTGCCGTTTGTGTTAAATAACACCATAAAACCGCCATTACCCTTTTCATGTCACACACCCCCTAGAGGGCGTTCGCGCACCACAAGAGGTGCACGCACCACAGTTTGGGAACCCCTGGTATATAGCATTTGGAGATTGTGGAAAAGTTGTCTGGCTACGTGTGAGGTGAGGTGTCCTCTACATGACGAGGCCTAAATTCCTCAATGGCTTAAGGAGAACATCTCCTAGTTACATTGTATAACACCATAGAGATTGGTTAACATTTTATTCAATTACATTTAAGTTACGGATTGCAACTTCAACAAGTCTGATTTTTCATTTGTGTTGATGTTTTAGGTACCTGGGTTAGGGTTAAAATTGATATTGTAGCCCTTTATATATGTTGATGTTAAATTTTAATTGGTGCTTAATAAACTGCTATGCCTATGACCCAATGGAAATATTGGAAAAATGAAATAAAATAAAAATGCTTTGTTATATTGCACATCGCTGAGCAAGGATACTAATGAAAGCGGTTCAATTATTACACATAAAAGAGTGCACTGGCTTTTCTTTGATTACAACAGAATATACAGTTGACTTCGAGTATGTTTTTTTGCATACTTTTTAACCCTGTAAAACCCGGATTAATTTCTACTTGCAAAAAAACAATTTCAACCTTACTACTACTTTTTACTAATAGGACTTATCAGAGGAAATGATGTAAAAAAATATATAGTTTATTTTTTTTGCAATTCTTTTGCAGATTTATAATAATTATTAAAATAATAATAATAAATTAATAATTTACATTTGGGGGATATCTTTTTGGGGTCCATATAATAATAATAAATTAATAATTAACATTTTGGGGATATCTTTCACAATAATGAATAAAACATGTTCTAGACGTTCTAATGATCACAAAAAACATATATTACAGTTTTATTAGGGTTAAAGGTCAAAGGTCATAGGTTAAAAATTGTTAAAGAGTCCAGAGATTTTTAATTTGTGTGAATTTCAGCCTCTGTGTGGGGTATTTATATGCAAATATCAGGACCAATGACATTGCAATGGCATTGCAATGAACATCAATGATAATGAATTAATTAAAATATGTTGTATTGCAACGCTGGGTGTTACAGGCTGGGTGTTACAGGGTAAAGCAAGCTCTGTGGGATCCTCTCCCCGTAGATTGATACGGGTGTAGATCAGTGGTTCCCAAAGTGGGGTCCCAGGACCCCCAGGGGTCCTTGAGGGAGTTCCAGGGGGTCCCCAGCTAAATGATAGTTTGGAACCAAATGGACCCTTATGGGTCTGTAACTCTGAAAGTGTACAAACTGTCATTTGTACACTCTCAAGAGTTAAATTAACATTGATTTTACAATTGAGGTCTCAAGAGATAGAAATGCCATTAAATGGGGGTCCGTAGCCTAATTCATGTTTCAATTCTTGAAATTAAACGGGTTGAGAGACACTGCTAGAGCCGTAAAAATCTTCTCTTATGGGGGTCCGTGGCGTATCTCTTCAAATGGGGGTCCGCGAACTAATTAGTGCCAATTTGGGGGTCCTTGACATGAAACAGTTTGGGAAATTATTATTTTAGGTGTATTTCTTTTTTATGCTGTGTTCCCTATGTAATGTTATGTAAATGTATTCCACTGTCTGCCTGTCTGTTTTCTGTTTTGTGTTTCTTTTGAGGACTGCGGATGAAAATGAGCAACGGTGCTATATCCGGTGTATTTACGTCCATGTGACACCATGGAGGCCCGGGGCGGAGATCTCCGTCAAGTTCAAGGTCATGGTCAAGTGCCCAAGCCGGAGATTGATAAATAGGACGGAGATTAATGATAACAAAACCGTTCGCATCGCTCCACAGCCTAGGAGCGCTTGTTGCCCAATCCGTTGACGTGTCAAACAGTGACACGTCATCGAAAATGTTCCCTGCCTGTTTAGCTGACGAAAACGAAAATCTTAAAACGTTCATAACTCCCGATCTAAATCATCCCGTCTAATTCTGAAAAAAGATCCTGGTTTAAACGGCACTCCACGGTCCAGTCGCTAGTCGCGATAGATTTATTCTTACCTCGCGTTGTTGTCGATCGACTCTAGAGTGGTGTGGCTATTGTTAGCTGCTACACAGACATGCACAACAACTTCCGATGCGCCGGTAAAAGTGGTCCGGGCGCTATAAATGATGGGCACATGGATTAAATGGATTAAATAGGTCCGGGCAAGCAAGGTGTTAATATGCTTTGTCCTGTCCAAATAAACAAATAAAGTAAAGTAAAGTAACCACTGGTGTAGATTGTGTGTAACAGAATTAACTATGGACCTACCCTTCATTGTTCATCCACAGCAGGTTGGGGCCGAGGACGATGGCAATGTTTCCAGGGCTCATCTTATTTGAATCCTGGTACTCATCCATCTTGGCAAGGAATTTGATCAAATACCTGTTAAAAACAGCGTGCATAAATTTGCATGTATTTCAAGAAAAAAAAGCAAGTAACACAGCACCTTTTAACCCATGTTGGGCAGGAACCCCTTTTGGTGTTAGCATTATGTTATGCTTTAGCTATTGAAAAATAGCAGATCTACAAGCTCATACGAGCTTGTAGGTCTGCTATTTTTGAAAAATCGAAGAACCACTGACATAGAAACATAGCTTTTTCAGAAAACTGTCAGGATGTAGAAGACATTTTTAGAATCTGATCTCAGGTCAAAATGGGTTAAAATGGTATGTTCATTTTGGTGGTCTTCTTTGGTTGTCTGGATGTGTTCTTTCTTTAATGCCGCTAGTATGATGATGTCACGCACTTGCATCCACAAGTTATTTTTGGTGCACGCTTTTGGTCCACTGTCATACAACGAAGTATAAATCCGGCAGAAATGTCTTGGCAAACAGGGACATTTAGCTCCAACCCTAATGATCGTATTCATACTTGACACATACACTGCCTTTATTTGCCCTGGGTGAGG